>NC_092787.1:56336844-56648844 GCF_047496795.1 Chiloscyllium punctatum | reverse complement strand
GATAAATGAATTAGGATGTAGAGTGTCAGGTAGGTGAAAGTGACATGTGGATGATGGGTTGGGTGGGTCAAGTCATGATGGTGTTGGGTCAGGTTAGATTGGGTTAGGAGTTGTGTTGTCTTGTGGGAAGATGCCAGTGAGCGGGTTCAATGTTAGGCATAGGCTTAATTAGTTTTATAGTTACTCTGTAGCTGGGGCAGCTTTCAATCTCCCTCACCTTTCCAGGTTAACCATCTCAGTAAGTAAACCAGAACCCGCCAAAGTCTCCAACTCTAATGCAGAACTGGGGGCTTTATGGAGGATTCAAACTTTGCTCGTCAATTCATTGCAGGGTCAGTTGCATTGAGACTTCGACAAGAATCCATCACATAACTCCTGTCTTGAACAGTGACAAGAGGGTTCTTTCAGCTCAGTTGGTTGAATGGCCAGTTTGAGATGCAACATGCTGTTAACAGTGTGAGATTGATTCCTGTACCAGCTGAAGTTACCATGAAGGGCTCTCCTTGTAAACTATCCCCTCACCTCAGGTATGGTAACCCTCAGATGAAACCACCAGCAGTCATCGCTCTCTAATGAGGGTCTAGAAAGACAATGGTGACTTGACCTTTAACATTTCTAAGGATTATCAGATGTGACATTGCTCTGGAAAAGTTATGCTGCATTTCCAACAGGATTGAATGTGACACTTTAAAGCAAAGCAAGAACTTTGAAGCCTTGAATTACTGAGACACTAAATTAAACTCATTTCATTGATTTCGGGTTTTTCATTTGGAACATCATCTCACATCGTTGATTCGAGACTCAATGGGGTACAATGGGATTTTCCCTAACTTGTGAATAATGTCTGTCACTTCCGAAATAGAACAAGACCAGCAAATAGCTGGCTGCAAACTGAATTTATATCTTTCGGGCTACTGCATAAAGATTGCTTCACAAATCGCAAGTCTTCGAATGTTGAAGATTTTAGTTATTCAAACAGACTGTCTTGATTAGCATATTTAGATGCTTTCAAATTCAGGTTAGGATGTTCAGATTGATATCATCTTCTGAAAGATGGCAAGATGCAAATCAAACCTCCTTCGATTCATCATCAATGACAATGAGATGCTCCCATTATTGGACATTTTGATCATCTCTGATTTATGACTGCATCTTTTTAAAAAGCTGCATTTTCACAAGACTGTGGTTAAAGTAGTGACTACAATAACAACTGAATATTTTTGTTAAACTTGTTGTCAATCTGCCTATGTGCTCAGTTCTCCTATTACTTACAGGTATTTCTTATAGGTACGTTTGAGTTGACATTACTTTGTAAAGTTGATAGTAAGCCATTTGGGTAATTCCTTTTAATTATGTCATCTTCTGCTGTGCAAATTCATTGCTTCCTCCACAAGTATATAATGTTATTAAACTTCTGCAGGAAATGTAAAACATTAATCCTTGATTGGCTTTAAGCACTATTACTTTACATCTAAGTAAATAAATGTCTATTTCCATTCACAAGGGATTTAACAGCCAGAAACCTATCACACCAGATAGAAAATCCCTTGTAATGCAAGTCCTGCGATCAGACACACAATAAGTGAGTGCTCACATCTTCCAGAAAGTGTAATAAAGGTCATCCAATTCACTTTCTGAAAATGGTGCAGAGCCAAAGAAAGCAGACACTGCATCAACATCATAAAATCAAGTTCCATCTTAGTTGTAAAGAGAGCCCTTTCAGCTACCATTGGTTCCTACTGAAAACAAAAGTTTTTCTTGTCAGAAAGTGCACAAATGGAAAATGTGGAATATTAAATACACATCACTGTAAATCAATCCAAAGAATTCATTGAAAACTTTCTTTCTCCTTTTGACTGGCTCATGTAATGATGTAATATACTCATAAAAATGTACTGTTTAATTGTCTTCATTTAATCATTTTAACTTGAATAATCGCTGTAGAATCAAATTGTGCAAGTAGATTGCTGTGACTGATCAGACTGTTAAAATTGGGCTGGAAAACATATTTCATGGCAGGGTATGTACAGCAACTGGATAAAAATGTGATTTTTGGAGATCATTAACAGGCAGAGACTGATGATTAAAACAGACGGCTAAAAAAAGAGAAAATTATGAAGATCGTGTTGACTCCCACAGAAAGGGGAAATGAGGCCAACACAAGCAAGATGAAAATAATGTTTTAAACTTTCACTGACAATTTGAAAAGTAAAAACGTTATTTGCTTATATAATTAACAAGGCATTTCAAAACAATTGTTAACGCAGCACTCAAAGATGCTTCTCAGAGATGAAGGAACTGTATTGAGGACCAGGCTTCGGTGTGCCTTTGGTTGCAAACTAGACAGGCAGGAGGCTGGAAGAAGTCAGCAAGCCAGGCATCATCAGCAGGTGGAGAAGCCGACATTTCGGGCGTAACCCTTCAGGGTCCTGAAGAAGGGTTACACCAGAAATGTCGACTTCTCCACTTCCTGATGCTGCCTGGCTTGCTGAGTTCTTCTAGCCTTCTGTCTGTCTAGTTTGGATTCCAGCATCTGCAGCTTTTTTTTTGTCTCTAATTAGGTTACAAACTAGCATCCTGATGAAGTCTGCAGCGAGATGTTGCAATTCCCTGAGATTGTGAAACTGAGAGCAAGCTAGCTCAGGAGGATGGACAATCTGCCATATAAACACCATTAGTTTTTTAAAAAATAATAATTTTAGGGCACTCTTTAGCATTGTCTTATTTTGACTAATATAATGAAATCCAGAAAAGTCAAAAACAAGTAATTATATGTTAAGCACTCCCAATTGTGCTCTGTAGTGTTTAAGTATTTGGGAATGGTTGTGTCTCAGTGGTTTGCTAAGCTGTCTTAACCAATAATATTGAGATCACCGCTCTCCAGGTGCTGTCTATTATTCTAGAGAGCTGACATTATACGTTATGCATAGTCAGCTGAATCGGCACAAAATTGATGTTCTACTTGTGTACATCTCGTAATGCACTGGGAATGCACTGGTGGAAAGGGATAGTTTATCAAGAAAATTATCTTAAAGACTTGATCGCCACTCTTAAACAATTTCAGTTTTCAATGGGTGAAGACAACATGGAAGTAGTGCATCAAATACTGAAGCAGCTTTAGAAATAAAGAAAAATCGTCTTTATATTCAATTAAAATATTCATCAGTAAAATCTCAACATGCCTTGGTACCATTAGACAAGGCAATTAAGAGATTATGGAGACACTTAAATCTGGCAAAAGACACAACGATTGAGTCTGACATCAGACAAAGTGACAATTATGAGGGCCCCAGAAGGAAATAAAGTCTGTCACAAGCTCAGTGATGAAGAAGTAGAAAAGTAACTTACTGCAGCTGCAGGCAGTCTGAAAAGTAAACAGTTCTCCAAAGGTCTGGCAGTACCCATGGGTCAAGAACTAGGAGGTACCATTTCAGAATAGTGACCTGTTAACACAATGATTGAAATATTCTCTCTTCACAAATGGCGCTAGATATGCTAAATTAATTTATTTAAATTAAACTCAATCTGCCGCTCTTCATCCAATTGGTCCATCTGATCAAGGTCCCACTGTATGTTGAGATAAGATCCTTAACTGTTCACAACACCATCTGTTTTAGTGTCATCTGCAAACTTCCTAACCATACCTCCTGCATTCACTCAAAATCATTTATTTTATGACGAAAAGCAGTGGATCCAGCATTGATCCTTGCGGCACACCACTGCTCACAGAACTCCAGGCTGAAACCCTCCAGAACAAGCCTCCACCCACCCTCTGTCTCCTGTCTTCAAGCCAATTTGAATCCAAATGGGTAGCTCCGCTGGATTCCATGTGATCTAACCTTACTAACCAGTCTACCAGGGACAACCTTGTCAAATACCTCGTTGAAGTCTATATAGACAATGTCCACTGCTCTGCTTTCATTAATCTTCTTTGTCACTTCTTCAAAAAACTCAATCAAGTTGGTAAGACACTATTTCCCATGCACAAAGCCATGCCTAATCAGACCTTTCTTTCCAAATGTGACTCTATGATTCTATAAATGCATGTAAATTTTTCCCTCTGAATCCTCTCCAACAACTTACCCACTATTGATGTCAAGTTCACTGGTCTATAGTTCCCTGGCTTTTCTATACTCCCTTCTTAAACACAGTAGCCAACCTCTAATCTTACTTGTGGTTATCAATATTGCAAATATCTCAGCAAGGACTGCAGCAGTCTCTTGCCTAGCTTCCCACAGAGTTCTGGGATGCGCTTGATCTGGCCCCAGGGTTTATCCACCTTTCTATAATACGGACACTTTCCAAGATATCACTATTTATTTCCCCAAGTTCTCTAGCAATGCAACAAGAAGAGGACAATGCAGAAGTAAAATGTATTGCAGTTGAAGATTAGACCAACACGTCCTGACCTCAAAGAGAACAATGTTGAATCTGCACAGTCTTGAGTGCCGTTGTCTGATGATGCACTCACAATCAAAGTACCATCTGAACTGCAGAAACATTTGTGAACTTGTGCTCAATTGTTTAACTGGAAGCTGTTTAGCCTTAATATAATTTGTTGAGGGCCTAAAACAAGAGGCCATTGTCTCAGGTTTCAGGGGAAGCCAATTACAGATAGAGATGAAGAAAAATTCCTTCACTTGGAGGATGGTGAGCCTGTGAAATTCTCGAGTGTAGAAAACTATGGAGGCCAAGTCACTGAAAATATTTTTAAAAGATGTACATACATTTCTGGACACTAACAGCTTTGAGGAATATGGGGAGAGAGTGGGAGTGTAGCGTTCAGACAGAGGATCAGTCATGACCGTATTAATGGGGAAACAATGGGTTAATTAGCCAATCCTGCACCTATTATCTATGGTTCTACTTTTATTAGAAAAGAACAGTGCCTCTCGTGTCGATACTCAATGGTGGTGCATCCTGTATAACTAGTGACTGGACACACACAAGACAAAGTAAAGTCAAAGGAGGACTGGTAGCAGAAAGCTACCTCAAACAGCCCTTATCCATAACCACCTGCTGGTAGAGATGGCAAATACTTCAAGTTGCCAGAGTGAGTGCAAGTGCCAGAATAATGAACAGCCCTGTCAGAAAGGCGACTGAAACCAGCATATGGTAAAAACAAAATCAAAATATAGTGGACAGAGTCATGGTGTGAAGTTTCAGAACTGGATATTGAGTCCAAAAGGCTGTAACAGCCTACTTGGAAGGTGTGGTTCCCCAAGCTTTTGTGAAGCTACACTGGAAAACTGCAGATGGCTGAGGACAAAAATGGGAGTATGAGCATTTCAATGGTTATTGAAGTGGCAGCAAAAGGAAATTGAAAGGCATGTTTGCAGCCTGAATACAGATGTTCTGAAAAGGGATTACCCAATCTGTACTTGGCCATCTAATGTAAGGAGGTTGCATTGTGATCAGAGAGTACAGTGAACTAACCCAAATTGAAAGAAGTGGATGTAAATCACTGCTTTGTCTAGTTGGAATGTTTGAAGCTTGGAGGGGTGAGAACCGAAGAAGTAAGAGAGCAAGTGCTGCATCTCCTGTGATAGCATATGGGAAGGAAACAAAGGTTTGGAGGTGATTAAGAGTGGATTTGGAAGTCATGGAGGGAATGGTCCCTTGGTATACTGATATGGATTAGGTATTTGTTAACATTTTCAACCCACAGAACAGCAATACTGGCTGAAGCCAAGAATGACTTAATTAATGGTATCAAACCTTCCAACTAACTGTATAATCCATGCTGAACTATTGCCTAACTTTTAACAATTACTGCTATTTTTGGGTTTTTTCCCTTTCTCTTATGTGAATCTTCCTTTCAGATTCTCTCCTATTTGAATCAGACAGAAGTCTCTTCAGCACAGGAAGTGTCTTGGTCATTTTGTAATCAAATGCTGGTTATTTTCCAGACACATTTCCAGAGTGCATCAGAAACCACAGTAGTCTCTGAGAAGTCAGAGCGTATGCATAACAAATGATATCACACAGTGAGTTCATTGTTAGTTTTGTTTTAATAATGGAATCAACCACAATTAACTTCTAAATGTTAGCACATCCCCACGTTGCCTTGGGGATACTGGAGATGGTCCAGAGCTAAAGAAGCAATAATCTTTCATATAAGGCACTTTGGGTCATTTTCTGGTACCAGTTACTTCATTTGTGAGGCACCCAATATTTGGAAATGACAAGAAAAGAGTGATTGCCCCTTGAGGGATGCCTGATGTGACTTTCAGGTCAGCCTGAAAACTCTGCAGCTTGTATATACAAATTAAAGTCCCCATTTTCAATTCTCAAGTGCAAGTGGCTAGAGTGGTGTGTGCGATACATTCAATCCAGTGTACTGGGTGGTGACTGGTCTATCTTGTATTCTAACTGGTCGGTCATTCCAAGGTCAATCTGGAACAGTTGTTTTGTGGGTCAAGTGAGGAGCTTTTCGTGACGCCTGTTTTAGCCCCTGATTTGGTAACTTATTTGTCCACATCCATTAAGCCCTAAGCATCTCTCCAACTGTTTTCTCCAAAGTTGAAAATAGTTCAGCCCTCCCACTGAATGCAATGGGCAAGCTGAACCGATGCACTGATGATTCTTTTGCAAGTAAATACAAATTTGTTTGCCTGCAAATCTTCCATTAGTGTGCCATACCCGAAGAGAAAAGAATTCTGATTGCAGATCTACACTTTAGTTGCAGAATCACCTCTTCCTCTTCTTATTCTTATTGGTATGAATCAGTGCTGAAAGTTGGATTTAACAATAAAATTAACTCTGTGCACTTTAAGAAGCTTTAAAGGTCACTGGTTCAATTCATTTGATGGCACAATACTAGCTTGCATTTAAAAAGCCCATACATTGCAATAAAATTACACAGGGCATAAAATAAAATTTAACATGGTGACAGAAAAAGACAGTTGTTAAGGAGTACCTCACAGGCAGAGAGAAAATTAGAATGGCAGAGGGGCTTATGAAGGGAGTTCTAAAGTTTAACTGTAAGTATAGCCACCAACGGTGAAAGAGCGAATGATCAGGAGTGGGCACCTCAATCAGTTGGTAAAGACTTGGGAATTCCCAGATTTTATCCTTCATCTCTTTGCATTTTATTCAAGCTCATTCACCACACTGCCCAGGACCAGTGAAGGGACGCCATTTCATGCCAATTGTAATCCAGTGACTTTGTTAAAAATTCTACATTAGGTGAGTTTGGGAAGAAAGGATGGGGTCTCTGTTCTTGGACTCTCAATGCATGCCCAAGCTGTTCATTCTCTATGCATATACTGGGCTGTTTGTGACACTGACAATCAGTTGACATTTGTAGGACAATACTTTGGGATTCCACCTCTGCGTCAATGTTTTCTGGAGACGTTAGTCATCACTCACCCTGCAGTGGACATTTTTTTCAATCTCCAATAAAGTACAGAGTTAAAAGAGTGTTCAACAAAGTTGAGAAAATAAACATTGTCCCAGATCTTCTAATTGACACTGGAATGACTGGATTATCTGAAAAGGTCTTTTCTAGCCAAACATCCAATGAAAATCCTGAAGAATTCCCTCAGTGCAGAAATCCACAGAGGATGAAGTGAAGAGAATCTGCATACAAGCCACATCATGTTTTTGTCACCTTGTTGCCCATGTCCATGGCGTGTATTTTAAGGTCCCAATGATTCTCGTATATTAGTAAATTAATGAGCAAATTGGTGAGTGAATGGTGTTGTGTTATGTGGTTCATGCTCAGTATATCAGATTATCTTTAAGAGAGACAGTATATCAGATCAGGGTTGGAGGGTATGAGCTATCGGGAGAGGCTGAATAAGCTAGGGTTGTTTTCACTGGAGCATTGGAAGCTCAGGTGTGACCTGATGGAGGTTTATAAAGTCATGAGACACATGGATAGGGCGAATAGACAAGGTCTTTTCTCCAGGATACGGGAGACCAAAACTAGAGGGCACAGCTTTAAGGTGACAATGATAAGATTTAAAAGAGAGCTAAGGAGCAGCTTTTGCATGCAGAGGGTGGTGCGTGTGTGGAATGAGCTGCCAGAGGAAGTGGTGGAGGCTAGTACAATTACAGCATTTAAAAGGTACCTGGCTAGGGACATGAATAGGAAAGGTTTAGAGGGATATGGGCCAAATGCTGGCAAAAGGGACTAGATTAATTTAAGATATCTCGTCGGCATGGGTGAGTTGGACCGAAGGGTGTGTTCCCCCGCTGTACATCTCGATGACACTATGACTTGAAGAAAGAGACACAAATAGAAGCATATTGCTCTTTGTAACCTCATAGCTGATGTGTCAATCTATGTAATGTTTGTAAATAATGGCTAGATGTAAGAAAAGTCTGTTGGATTCTTGAATGTTACATTATCCATGATTATTTTCTTATGTTACAGGGATAATGTAAGTATTATTGTATCAGCTTAAAATTCCCTACTGGAAATCAAAGTTACATTATGGCTAGCAATGGTGGCCATCTATAAAACTCCAATAACTCAGTGGTAAACATTTGGAAAACTAATTGAAATCCATTAGAACTATAGCTCTACTGCTTCACAACTGCAGCATTCAGGTCATTTACAGCCTTAGGCGACTGCCTGTGCAGAGTTTGTATATGGTGCCGAGTCCCTGTGTGTTTTCTGTAGGAGTTCCTGGCTCCTCCCACAATCCAACGATGCGCTGGATTTTTAAAAAAATTGTCTATAGCTCTCAACATCAAAGAATTCAGATAGTCAGCAGCATCAGTTTTTTGTGAGACCAGCCTGTCATACAAATCTATAGGTAGAATATTCAGCAGACGAACTGAAAGCTAATTTCCTTCAAACACAAAAAGTTTTGCATAGTCCTTTTGCATAAAACTAAAATGCTGAAGTTACCAATACAAACAAAATTAAAGGCTATACAGTGAGCATGCCATCAGTTTCTCTTTTTAAAACACTGTTGAAAGCAGTTGAATAGTCCAAACAAAGCATTTCTAGAAGAAAATACAATAACAAGGCAGCTTTCAACATGCACAGAACAGCTTTCCAGACTAATAAGAAAGTTTCTACACTAAAAATGCCTCAGTTTTATCCAAATATAAGTTAATTTCACCATCATGAGGCTTTCCTTTACTTTTTCCAAATCCATGGAAAAGTAAAGGAAAGCCTCATGATATCATTCCTTATTGGGCATGATCACCAATTGCAGGCAAAATCCTGTAGTTCTTAAAGTAGTATTTTTAAAGTGACCAAGGACAGTATAGAAGTAGCAGAGAAAAATAAAGACAAACAGAAGAGAGAAAAAGATAAAGAAGAAACCTCATTAAATGAAATAAATGAATATGGTATTGAGCTCGACTTCAAATAAAGAAACAAAGACCTACAAAGAGAAATGGAGGATGAACACATGTTTGTGGACATCTTTACTAAATTATAGCCATTTTAAAAGATGTAGCTCTGTTTTGCAGATGGAGTCTTAGATGATCCTAAGAGTTCTGAAACTCTCGCTTGCAGAAAGAAATCAGAAACATTCTCAAAGACCATCTGAAGATTAGAACTAACTTCAAAATAAATAGACCTCAACTCATGTCCTGTTTGTTGGAAGATATTGTAGTAAGGGGCAGGTGTATGCTCTTTCCAAAGAGAAACTGTAGAGAGGCTGATGGAGTTAGTCACCATCACACACTAAAACATCCAGTAAGGATCTCCTGCACAAGAAAAAGCATCACACTATCGATACATGACTTGAAGATGGACACAGGCCAACAACATTTTCAAGAGAAACAAATTCTAATACCAAAATGATTGTGCCAAAATATCACGTCCATGCTAAACCAAGGACACATTGGTATGAAATGTACAAGAATGCTAACGTGTACAGCTAGGGAGACCAATGCTAGAGTGACAGTCCTGGTCGCAGAAGTCACATCTGTATGTGGTCGTTGATCTGCTAGAGCTGCTGCACTCCTTCCTTTCTACCCATTTGTCTGCTGCAGTGCTCATCAGCTGCTTTTCCCCTGTGTTGAGGTGTTGGTTCAGGGTGCTTCTCCATCTCGTGCGATCAGCTGCAAGCTTTTTCCAGGGAGGAATCAGGATATTCAACATTCAAGATTCAGGATATTTGTGAATGCATATGAGGCTTGCCAAACATGCCAACCCCAGCAATAGTGGGAGCCTCTACAGCCACACGGTGTTCCATCCACTCCTTGGATGAAAATAGCAATAGGCTTATTCACATTGCACAGAAGAGATTATGTCTTTCTGATGAATTCTTTCTCCAAATTACCCATATTCAACAATTCAGCAACCAGGATGAATACATTGATTGTTGACACAAAATGCCCTATCTTTGATATCTTTAGTCACCCAAAACACGTAGTATCTAATAATGGACCACAGTGTTCTGGCAAACCTTTTCAAGCTGTGTGATAACTGGGGAATGACCCATATCACATTGTTACCCACTATCCACAGTCAAACAGTCTAGCAGAATGTATGGTGTGCACCACCGAATCAATGATCACTGTGCATGATACAACAAATCAGGATTCTTGCATTACATTGCTGCATTTTTGTGCATCACCAATGGAAGGGGGAATTATCATGAGTGAGTGAGCCCCCTTGCGGTCATGGCTGACCATGGGTTGTATCCTCGTTGTTTTAGCTTTCTACTTCCCTGAAGCAACGTCAGTTGTGACTGCAGAGACCAATGCTGGAGTGACAGTCCCAGTTGCAGAGGTCACATTTGTATGTGGTCGTTGATCTGCTAGAGCTACTGCACTCCTTCCTTTCTACCCATTTGTCTGCTGCAGTGCTCATCAGCTGCTTTTCCCCTGTGTTGAGGTGTTAGTTCAGGGTGCTTCTCCATCTCGTGCGATCAGCTGCAAGCCTTTTCTAGGACTCCTTAACGGTATCAAGTGCCTTCATGTCCCAAATGCAGATGTCCTTGGAGCATAGCTGGAGATGCCCTGTGGGTCTCTTCACAGGTGTAAGCTCTCCATAGAGGATATCCTTTGGGATGCGGCCATCATCCATGTGGTGGATGTGGGTTTCCATCCTCAATGTTATATATGTTTAGAAGACAAACGCTAATGACCTTTGTTTTCATCAAAAAAATGAAGCTTCAGAGCAAAACATCAATCCAATACTCATGAACAACATGATTAATTTTGTTTTACAAGAAAAAAGTCACTGTTTCCTAATGAAATCTGCACTGCACTGGCTGTCCAACTTAGGAAGTTAAATGTTTCAATCAAGTGAAGTGGTAACTAATTTTCTATCCATTCTAAACAGAACAGTCTTCTTCAAAGACAGAGGAGAACAAAAGAGATACACAGTGAGTGAGCAGGGCGAGAACTAAAAAAACTGTACCCTAGGCAGAGATTTAAAGTAATAAATATATATCCAAATGCTTGGATACAGGCAAAGGTTTCTAAAATGAGCAACTAGCCCAACCCCTCCAAGTTTACAGTGATAATAATGCTAAATTATGATGGGACAGAATAAGATTAGATCAATATAGAGTCCACCAGTCATGCACAAGGAGACTGAGGAAGAAATCTCCAATAACAAATGTTTCTTATGTTTCAGAGGGATAACAAAAGCCTTCTTGCTTCAGGTAAAATGACATCCTGCTGGAGGCAAACCACCTCGAATGGGTGCAGGGATGAATGTATAACTGTATGTATGGATAAGTATGGTTAGTGGGTAGGCCAAGTAAAGTAAGTGGTTAGATAGGCAAGGTAAGTGCATGAGGTAGGTTGGTACTTAGACTAATTTTTTTTCTCCAATATTTACTGGGTGACGATCCAAATAAGTAAGTCAGAAACTGTCTGGGTGTCTGATGCTAACACAGAGACTTTTTTCAGAACATCCCAGGGAGCAAGGTACTGCCTATCAGAAATTCAAACCAGGAAATTCTCCCAGATTAAAGCTTCTGCCTTGCATTTAGGCTCCTATGTCTGAAATCTGATGACAAAGAGAATGGAACAACTGGGCCAATTTATCGCATTGTTATTCACCTCGTTTACTCATTGTTTTTATCCACAGGATTAACTTTTCATTGTTGTGGTTCTGTTCGCCGAGCTGGGAATTTGTGTTGCAGACGTTTCGTCCCCTGTCTAGGTGACATACTCAGTGCTTGGGAGCCTCCTGTGAAGCACTTCTGTGATGTTTCCTCCGGCATTTGTAGTGGTTTGAATCTGCCGCTTCCGGTTGTCAGTTCCAGCTGTCCGCTGCAGTGGTCGGTATATTGGGTCCAGGTCGATGTGCTTATTGATTGAATCTGTGGATGAGTGCCATGCCTCTAGGAATTCCCTGGCTGTTCTCTGTTTGGCTTGTCCTATAATAGTAGTGTTGTCCCAGTCGAATTCATGTTGCTTGTCATCTGCGTGTGTGGCTACTAAGGACAGCTGATCGTGTCGTTTCGTGGCTAGTTGGTGTTCATGGATGTGAATCATTAGCTGTCTTCCTGTTTGTCCTATGTAGTGTTTTGTGCAGTCCTTGCATGGGATTTTGTACACTACATTGGTTTTGCTCATGCTGGGTATTGGGTCCTTCGTTCTGGTGAGTTGTTGTCTGAGAGTGGCTGTTGGTTTGTGTGTTGTTATGAGTCCTAGTGGTCACAGTAGACTGGTTGTCAGTTCGGAAATGCTTTTGATGTACGGTAGTGTGGCTAGTCCTTTGGGTTGCGGCATGTCCTCGTTCCGTTGTCTTTCCCTTAGGCATCTGTTGATGAAATTGCGGGGGTATCCGTTTTTGGCAAATACATTGTATAGGTGTTCTTCTTCCTCTTTTTGCAGTTCTGGTGTACTGCAGTGTGTTGTGGCCCTTTTGAACAGTGCCTTGATGCAACTTCTTTTGTGTGTGTTGGGGTGGTTGCTTTCGTAGCTCAGGACTTGGTCTGTGTGTGTGGCTTTCCTGTATACCTTTATGGTGAATTCTCTGTTTGGTGTTCTCTGTACCATCACGTCTAGGAATGGGAGTTGATTGTCCTTTTCTTCCTCTCTCGTGAATCAGATTCCTGTGAATGTGGCGTTGATGACCCGGTGTGTGTTCTCTATTTCTGTGTTTTTAATGATTACAAAGGTGTCATCCACATATCTGACCCAGAGTTTGGGTTGAATTTGCAACCAATAAGCACATCGACCTGGACCCAAAATATCAACCACTGCAACGGACAGCTAGAACTGACAACCAGAAGCAGCAGATTCAAACCACTACAAATGCCAGAGGAAAGATCACAGAAGTGCTTCACAGGAGGATCCCAAGCACTGAGGATGTCACCTAGACAGGGGACGAAATGTCTGCAACACAAATTCCCAGCTCAGCGAACATAAGCACAACAACGAGCGCCCGAGCTACAAATCTTCTCACCAAACTTTGAATTAACTTTTCATTCCTGGAGACTCCAGGACAATTCTGTAAAATTTATAATCCTAGGCATGTTCCTGCAGGAATGTGTCCCTGAGTGGGGTTTCAGATCAACTTCTGGAGAAAAGTAAGAGGAGAAAGTAACTTATTTGAAAAAGGAAAATTTTGTAACATAGCCCGTCTTCTGATCAACGGATTACAGGTTAATCATTTGGCTCCATTACACAACATCTCCTTTTTGGCAGAAGATTCAAAGCAGTGGTTCTAAGTGAATTGCAAACTTATCCAGCCTTTTTTGTATGGAAGCAACCATTTGCAAAATTGAAATCATAAATTGGTGCACTGAATAATTTCTCTCCTAACTATGTCGCTGGTGTAATTGGAGAATAGGTTTAAAGAAATCAAACCCCTTTCCGTGAGGTACATTTTATCAAAAGAAGAGAACTACTTTGGAATACGTCAAAAGGTGACCAAACATCTAAAATATTTATCACTTTAAGATAAGTCTAATAAGTAATTTGACTACATAGCCATCTTTTATATTTGATTTGCCCATCTGTTTTAAATCTATTAATTTAAAGGGATCTGGGAATTTAAAATAAAAAACTTGCATAAAGTTACATAAAGTTTAGAATCATTCAGCCTGACTGATCTGTGCCAGTGTTGTGTTCCACACAAGTCTCCACCTAGCGAATTTCATCTAATCCATTGGCAAACCCCTTTATCCCTCATGTATTCAAATATTCCCTTGAAGACCTCTCTGCTATTCATCTTAATTAGTCCATGTTTCACATTCTAACCATTCTCTGGAATCCGTTGTCATTTTGCACATATTTGTACCATTACTGAATTAGATAGGATGATCAGGGAATAGAGTCATAGTCATTGAGATGTACAGCATGGAAACAGACCCTTCGGCCCAACCTGTCCATGCCGACCAGATATTCCAACCCAATCTAGTCCCACCTGCCAGCACCTGGCCCATATCCCTCCAATCTCCAATCACTCCACTCAGATAATCGGATACTTTTAACACTTCTCCAGTAATTTTACATCAAACAAAATAAAATGAAATTAAAATTGCACAAAATTCTTTTGAATGCTCCTAAGATTTTGAATCTATTTCACTCATCGGAGTGTGATGGAGGTCACGTCTTAGATATCGACAATGCTTTCTTTTGTCTTTAAAGCACCAACTGAACAATAACCAATCAGCTTGAAGTTAAAAGAAATATGGCTAATTGTGAGTTATTGATAAACAACAAGGTTACAATTGGGAAAAAAAAGAAAACTTATTATTTCCATTGGGAGAACTAATGCTGATTTGAAGGAATTATGTTTTCTGGAGAAGATGGTGAAATCTTGATGAAAGTTTGTCCAAAAGACTACGATTAAAAACCATTCAGAAACTGAGCTACTAAAATTTTAAATTCATAGTTTTGCTTGCAAATCACTCCAATGTTTCATCCCTCCTCCTTCCCCACAACTTTATCACCTTGCTCATCTTGATTACTCCAACCTTGGCAGCTCTGTCTTTAGTTTTTTAGGGTCTAAAACACCAGAAATTTCTCTCAGTCCTCTCTCTCATTTTTCCTCCAGAGGTATTTTAAAACCTACCTTTTTGATTAAGCAACAACCTTTCACAATGTCTCCCTCGTTGTATTGGTGTTGATTTCTGTCATTTTGCAAGCCTGGCAAGTGATTCAAATTTACAAAATGTAACAAAAACATTTTCATTGATTCAAATAGCGATATGAAGAATGAAATAACTACGTAGAATCGCATCAAAAAGGTTAGATTTCACTTGTCCTGCTCCCACGAATTGGCATTTGATTTCAAGATTCTGACTCATGCCCTGACAGGAGCATAATATAATTATCGTGAGAAAGGATTAAATGTGACATTAAAAATAAAAGCCATCAGAAATAACTTTAACAATGCTCTCTAACTTTTCTCACGTGTTAACAAGAGAGCTGTTGAACAGGTATAGCAGTGAGATAAAGGGAGTGGCACCCATTCTACTTTACTGGTTGCACATTTATTGGCATTATTTACGAGGGTGCTTTTTCTCAAGGTTTTCATGGCATGTTGATATTGCTGGTAAGGTCAACATTTGTTCCTTATCCTGACTGTCCTCCAGTAAGTGACAGTGAGTTATCCTGCTGAACTGCTGCAGTTATCTAGTGCATTGTTTACATTGCTGCTGGGAACAGGGATCCAGGTTCATAACTCAGCAACAGTGAAAGAATAGCAATAGAGTTCCAAGTCAGGATAGTCTGTGTCTTGGAGGTGAATGTGTATGTTGTGGTGCTCCCATTCATCTGCTACAATTTTCCTCTAAGTGATAGAGATCATGGGTTTGGAAGGTACTGTTGAATGAGCCTTGGTGTGTTGTTACATCTTATACAAGGTGTGCACTGCTCTCACTGTGGTGCATCAGTGGTGGAGAAAGTGAATGTTTAAGTCGGTGGAGTGGATGCTGATAAAGTGGGTTGCATTATCCAGGAAAGTGTCAAGTTGCCTGAGTGTTGTAACAAGTTGTTCATCACAGTTCTCACTGGCATCTTGTAGTTGGTAGACAGGCACTGCGGGGTTAGGAAGAGGCAGTAAGTTACCCACCCCAAAGTTCTCAGCTTCTGACCTACTCTTTGAGCCACTTATTTGACTGGTCCAGGTCAGAGCTTGGTCAATAATAATGCCCAACCAGTGATAATAAGGGATTCAATTATGGTAATATCATTAACTGTCACAGGAGATTGTTGTGTTGTTTCTTGTCAGAAATTTCCATTAATGTTAGTTGCCAATATCAGACCAAACTTGAATGTTGTCCTGGACTCATGCATATTAGCATGAATTGCTTCAGTGGTTGAGAATTTGTGAATGGTATTGAGCACTGTGTAATAATCAGCAAACATCCCTACTTCTGGCCTTATGATGCAGGGAAGGCCATTGATGAAGCAGTTGAAAATGTTTGGTCCTGAAGAGCTCCAGTAGAGATGTTCTAGGGCTGAGATGGTTGGCATCCAAAACTTCAACCATCTTCCTTAGTGGTAAGTATGATTTCAACCAGTGGAGGGCTTTCCACTGACTTCGATATTGCCAGGACCCCTTGATGTCTTGACATCAAGGACAGTTACTTCCATCTGACCATGAGTTCATCCAGCAGTTGAAAATTACCTTCCAGTGCTATCATACCATCTATGTCTATTTATTTAATAATAGATGTCTCATTTTAGGGTTAATATTTCCTAATAGTTATGCTAACAACATTGATAGAACATTATTAAAAAACACACAACACCAGGTTATAGTCCAACAGGTTTATTTGGAAGCACTAGCTTTCAGATCACTGCTCCTTCATCAGGTGGTGCTTATGATTTTATACTCCACAACTCACCTGATGAAGGAGCAGTGATCTGAAAGCTAGTGCTTCCAAATAAACCTGTTGGACTATAACCTGGCGTTGTGTGTTTTTTAAACTTTGTCCACCTCAGTCCAACACCTGTACCTCCAAATCATTGATAGAACATCTGTATGATCTAATGAGCCATCAAATCCATTCACATAAACTTAGTTGAACACATTGTAGAAGAGTGTAAGAGTATTAAAGGTTTAATACTGAGGAGTGACATCCTCACACTAGGATGTGCCATATAGACTTGTGGCCATAAGAGCTTAGGATCTTGGAGAAGTAAGAGCTAACACAGAGGTGGCCTGCCTGGTTTCCCTTCTCTATATCTCCTAAAACTATGACCCAGGAAATTTCAAATGTCATCCAAACCTAAGTTATGTTTCTTTTGTTCCCAATACTGCATCTATCCTTTGCATCAGTGTTCACTGAGGAGAGCAACATGATGAATGTTGAGATTAGAGATAGAAGTTTGATTAGTCTGGATCACATTGACATAAGTAGGGAAGATGTGTTGGGTAGGCTAGAGGTTATTAAGGTGGACAAATCCCCAGGACTGAATGGGATCTATCCCAGGTTGCTGAGGGAAGCAAGTGATGAAATAGCTGGGGCCCTGACAGATATCTTTGTGGCATCCTTAAATACAGGTGAGGTGCCGGAGGACTTGGAGGGTTGCTCATGTTGTCCCCCTGTACAAGAAGGGTGGTAGGGATATTCTGGGTAACTACAGACCAGTGAGCCTGATGTTGGTGGTGGGAAAATTGCTGGAGAAGGTACTGAGGGATAGGATCTATTTATATTTTGAAAAGAATGTGCGTTTCAGTGATAGGCAACATGGTTTTGTGTGGGGGAGATCGTGCCTTACCAACTTAATAGAGTTCTTTGAGAAAGTGATCAAGTTAATAGATGAAAGAAGGGCAGTTGATGTCATTTTCATGGACTTTAGTAAGGCATTTGATAAGGTTCCCCATGGTAGACTAATGAAGAAAGTGATGTTATATGGTGTGCAGGTGGTTCTAGCTAGGTGGATAAAGGACTGGTTGAGCAACAGGAGACAGAGAGTAGTAGTTGAAGGGAGTTTCTTGAAATGGAGAAAGGTGACCAGTGGTGTTCCACAGGGGTCAGTGTTGGGGCCACTGTTGTTTGTGATATAAATAAATGATCTGGAAGAGGGCACTGTTGGTATGATCAGCAAGTTTACAGATGACACGAAGATTGGTGGAGTAGCAAATAGCATAAGGGACTGTCAGAGAATACAGGAGGATATAGATAGACTGGAGAGTTGGGTGGAAAAGTGGCAGATGGATTTCAATCCAGACAAATGTGATGTGATGCATTTATGCAAGACTAATTCTCGAGTGAACTATACAATGACTGGAAGAGCCTTGGGAAAAGTTGATGGGAAGAGATATGGGAGTGCAGGTCCATTGTATCCTGAAGGTTCCTGCACAGGTGGATAGAGTGGTCAAGAAGGCATATAATATGCTTGCCTTCATTGGATGGGATATTGAGTATAAGAGATGGCAAGTCATGTTAACATTGTACAAGACATTGGTTTGGCCACATTTAGAATACTGTGTACAGTTCTGGTTGCCACATTACCAAAAGGATGTGGATGCTTTGGAGAGGGTACAGAGAAGATTTACAAGGATCTTGCCTGGTATGGAAGGTGCTAGCTATGAAGAGAGGTTGAGTAGGTTAAGTTTATTTTCATGAGAAAAAAGGAGATTGAGGGGGGACCTGATTGAAGTTTACAAAATCATGAAGGGTATAGACAGGGTGGATAGAGACAAGCTTTTTCCCAGGGTGAAGGATTTGATAACGAGAGGTCACGCTTTCAAGATGAGAGGTGGAAAGTTTAAGGGGGATACAATCGGCAAGTACTTCACACAGAGGGTAGTGGGTGTTTGGAACGCGTTGCCAGCAGAGTTGGTTGAGGCAGGCACGGTAGATTCATTTAAGGTGTGTCTGGATAAATGCATGAGTAGGTGGGGAATAGAGGGATACAGATGCTTAGGAATTGACTGACAAGTTTAGACAGCACATTTGGATTGGCTCAGGCTTGGAGGGCTGAAGGGCCTGTTCCTGGGCTGTAAATTTTCTTTGTTCTTTGTTCTTTGTTATCCATTGTTACTAACTATTCACACTCGTCATTCCTGCTATGAACAGCACACATTCACATGCATACCAAATATTCTGATTCCACAATCTCATGAGTTTCTTCCAGTCTTTGGGGAGGTTGGCATGGAGCAGCAGAATTCTTTGAGAAATGTCATAAATGCTTGAAAGCAGCTGATTTTATTGGCTCCTTGGTAATTTGGTAGGTATCCTGCCTGAGTAATGATGAAATCCCTGTGACATTTTCAAAACCTTGCTACAGCTCCTAACCGATGGCTCAGCGTGCAGTCTGCTGAACATTATCTACATCTTGATGGTCCCATCACCAAAGTGTGAACTTCTTTGGGTGAGATATGAAGCTGAGACTGTAGCCTTCTGCTCATCTGCAGTTCTGATGGTCTTGGACTGCAGTGAAGTTAGGTGGATCTATAATTGAATAGCATCATATAGAAGTGAACACTTCTCTTCAAAAGCAGCTTGACTGTTGTGACTCCACACTTGGCTTTCCCATTTGATTATGAATTCTTTGTGAGCTTGGGACAAGTTCAAATTGAGAACTGGCTGCAAATTGGCTGAAGCATTGATCAGCAAACTATGGTCCACTTCCCAAAACGACCACCTCAGGGGTACCATGTTTATTTTTTAATTGTTTGTGGGATGTGAGAATTACTGGCTAGACTCCTCCTGTTCTATGAGGTAAAAACAATGACTGCAGATGCTGAAAATCAAATACTGGATTAGTGGTGCTGGAAGAGCACAGCAGTTCAGGCAGCATCCAACGAGCAGCCTCCTGTTCTATGCTTTATGGGATGAGCTCTGTATCTACAGCAGTTCATGTGAACAATTCCTGCTATTTGCAGGTCTCAGAATGATCTCCATTTCTTTGACAAATTTTGTTCTCTGGATTGTTTCTGCTCCCCATGGTTTCAGCCTTTAATGTAGCCTTAACAAAGGATCACCAAGCTTTTCCTGTGTCCTGAATAAAGCCTGCTGGGTTGGAAGATGTGGAGAAGTTGGTGGAGCTGCAGATGCTGCTGGAGGAGGACATCCCCATGGGCCTCTGAGTGCTGTTGGACAGTTACCACAAGTTGGACCAGGTGGCAGAGTACTGTGAGAGGAATTACATCCATGCGGCAGATGAATGACGACCTCGCAAGGAAACCAAATCTAACACAACCCAGTTGCTAGTGAGTTTGGCCTACTAGATCAACACCTCTGCAAACAATGTCCTTCAGTAGCTGGGTATCTATCTGTAGGCATCCCAGCTTCAATGCATGAAATCATCAATTAATCATTTATCACAGAGTCCGGATGGTATCGGTGACGGTGAGTCATCCCAGCATATACTCGTGGTGGGAGACACTGAGCCCAGCGTGGGGGAAGAGTGAGCCCAGCGTGGAGGAGAGTAATCCCAGAGTGGGGGAGAGTGAGCCCTGAGGTGACTTCAGTGAGGTATGCTGAGCAGTGAAAAATAGAGCCTGAGGATCGACGATTTTGTCATTGGTTGGGTCTGGCGCTGATGATGGAAGGGCATCACACCAACATCGATGAAGTGGACCCCGGCGAGAGATCCCAATGTTGGGGGGGGGTCCAGGACAGGTGGTGGCAGAGGTAAATTCGCCTAGCGGTGAAAGATGGCATCTGAGATTTGGAGACTTCGATGTTCGTTGGGTCTGGCGAGGTGATGGTGGTTCTGAGCCAACTCAGAACTCTAACATACATGGACTTCTCTTTAAGTTATATCTTTTCATTTTCCTCTTATTCTGAAACTATCAAAATGGCACTGTATTGTGATGATGAATGAAAGCTTTTCACTGTATCTTATTGTAGTTTTCACTGATAAAATACACGTGAGAATAAAAATCTTTTATCCTCACATTTAACATTTACATTTTGTTAGACTGGGGCTGCTTAGGCTTTGAGTCTTTCCCTTTGCTGCTTAAATTCACACTTTGTGATATCTCTCAGTCTGTGACCTTAAATTAAATTGGTTTTGTAGCTGTTGATTTCTCTCATTGCAGCTGTGCTTGGTTCTATGGCAGAAATGCATAATCTGAGCTCCAATTATTCTCATGCATCTTCCCTTTCCCAGCTTCAATATCAATTTTGTGAAAAAGATTTTCCTTTGCCACAAGGAATCTTATCGTTACTCACAGAGCTTCAAATCTCTGGTCACTCTCCGAATGTCCACTGACTCAGGTCTGCTCCACAAGATGCAGTTCTGTTTCTGCTCTGCACTAACTAATGCACCTTCTCCAGAAGATCTTAACTCTCCTGTTTGCTGGTCTGAAATGATTCTGACTCACTTAATCAAAGACTAATTGTAGATCCTTCCTTGTTATGCCTTGCCACAAGGGACACAAAGATAAGATTCTTAAATGTCCATTTTTTTCCTGTTTTGTTGCTGACTGTGCTTGACCAGGCAACTTAAAGCTGAGTCTGAAAGTGCTGAAGAAAGGTCAGATCTCCACATCTGCCACAATATTTTATGTGCAGCTAAACTGAATCTGCACCTCATCATTTAGCCACTATTTAAGTTCAGGGATCTAAAGTACTGCATAATGTCATGTAGTAGAGGGAAACCATTGACTAATCTAACGAGGAGAAGTTCTTATATTGAACTAGAAGGAGTTTATTGCATATTAGTAACAAGTTACAGCTTCAGTTGTGTGGAGATGTACCTTTAAAGCGGGGTTATTCATCCTGTTTCAGCTTGAAGAGGGTACTGTAAACCTGTTGATGAGGTGTCTGCCCCATGGAAGGCAGAGAAAACAGGTTTGTATTTTTAAACTAGACAAAAGAAGCATGGGTGGATGGAGTCAGGCTCATGCAGATCCAGGGTTTTAGTTTTGATTTTAATTGTTGAAGTTGGGGTTTTGGGATTGAAGCTGCTAGATTCAGCAATTTGGGATAGTGTATTTCACCATAAATAAGCCACTCTGAAACCATAGGGATAAATGCTGTAAAGAATCTGTTGCTACAAAAAGCTCAAGTGTTCTCACTGCTGCAAGATTCCATCTGTCGGTGTTCCTTCTCCTGGACTGGAGAAGATCACAATTGAGGGGAATCTGTTCCACTGAATTTGCCTTTGGCAAGGCTGTGTTTATGAGATGCTGCAATATTGGAACAGTTGATGAGTAAAAGTTAAATAATACACTATTTTGTTAATTATTTTGATAAAGTTGATGTTGTGCTAATTCTCTTTTTTTTGTTTATGTCCTCATTGTGGTGTAAGAATGAAGTGTATTTTGCAGAAAGCCTACTAGTTTGAACAACTGAATCGCATCTGGAACACATTGAGTTATTCTTGCCTTTATATAAGGTGAAAGTTAAGGTCTAGGCCATTTTCTTGATATATTTTGAGGGGGATTGGACTTATCTATAACAATTGATATGATAGACATTGTTTGAGAGACTGCAGCAGACTTAAATGCTCAGTCGTACTTCTCTAAGATTTGAAACTGTTCTGTCCACATGTGGCATCGTTATTGCACTCTTCAGTTTTAACCTTTTAAAATCCTTACACTTGCATACAACACTATTCATGGACAAAGGGTTGAAGAGACCACAGGATAGAGAGAGGATGAGGCAATATGTCTCATGCTATTCAGGTTCCATTCTAATGTATTTATGCTGAAGCATTACCTGATGGAGTCACAGAAATCATAACTGATTCAATGATATGAAGCAATTTGGGATAGTGTATTTCACCATAAATAAGCCACTCTGAAACCATAGGGATAAATGCTGTAAAGAATGACACTCTGCACTCTGTGCGTTTTACAATAGGTGACAAAATATCACAATGACAGTGCACGATGTTAAGTTGAAATTATAAATTACACTTACTGTGAAATACCAGTATACACAGAAAAGATAATAATGAAGATAGTTTACTGATGCATGTCATGTATTTTCTTAAGCTGTCCTCATTTTGCTCTGACTTGCCTTAATGGAATTTTAATGTACAGTGTTTACTGATCCAACTTCTTGTCTTACCAAATGTTTCAAATGAAACGTAATTCTCAGAACTTGTCATAACTCTAAAATTATTGACTGTTTTTTCAAACTGCTGTACTGGACATTCTAATCATTATGGCACCATTGTCACAGAGAACAAACATTTTAAGATCATATTACAATGATTTGTTCATGTGCAAAAGGGTTACGAATGCAAGTTACTTTCTTGGTGCACTAAGCAAACATTAAGTTACTAGGTCAGCTTAGTCTTGAACATGTTCCCAATATTTTACTCTCTCAATCACCCTCTGTCTATGAGATACTTGGCTTCAACATCATTGAAAAATTAGTTCATGATGTTTCACGTAGGTATCTTGGGTCTCCATCTGGTCTAAGAATAGGCAACTGAAAAATAAGCTTGCAATGCTTAATCTAATAGACAGACAGCGGCTTTTATTGAATGTTTGTTGCATCATGTTAATCATATTTCCATTGATGGTTAGTTTAATGTGATGTGTCTCCGTTAATCTGCATGTTTTCTTGGCTAATCTGTATTTCTCATACAGGTATATAGGAACAGAGATTATGTACACTCATGTTGCATGTTCTCTATTTTGCTATTTGCATGGATTTGATGTATTATTTCAGCAAAAAGAACAGAAAATTTCCTGGCTTAGCTACACATGCAATTTTTGTTTTCAAAGGCTCAAGATAGTGAGTTTAAAACATTTAATTTCATCATATTACAATAATTCTGAAAGTAAGAACAGAAAATTAGTTAAGGATCTACAATTTATCTCCAACAGACTGCCCAGAATGAAACCACTAAGCAATTGAAAGCATTCTTGAAGATTGTGGTATTGAAGTGCTGCCCAGTTATCAGGCAGATGGTTCATTCACATGGAGACTGTTGCTGGGGATACGATTTATATTCTGGTACAGTCTTTTTAAATGCAACCAAATATCTCACCACAGTCCCCTGACATACGTGTCAGGAAGTGCCAGAAATGGTAATTTTGTTAAACACATCTGCGAGATTTAATAGCATCAGAAGGCAAAGAGTCTGCTTCTTCACCCGAATGAAGAGCTATTTAACCACAATGACATTTATCTTTTTGCTCTCATGGAGAAGAAAGTATGTATTTGCATGCAACACTGATGTGAGCCAGTCAGACAATTAAGTGTCTACCATTTTTCTATTCAATTTGAACATGTTTGCTCAACATGATCATATCATGTGTACATAGGAGGAACAACTAGCAGATATGTAAACTTTAATTTACCGTTAAAGGGAAGAAGATATGCAAATGAAAATTTGTGGTTTAATATTAATATGGAAGAATTCTTGCACCATCCATTCAATGGATGAATCAAATATTTCTGTTTAATAGTAGAGGTGAAATGTTTACACCATTACATTATAGGGATTTTTAACTGAGATACTTTTCTCTTACTCAATCTAAAAGATAACCCATCGAAAGGAGCTATGAATCCTTACATTCGCATTAAAGCCGAGAAGGTTTTTAACTTCAAACTGTTTTCAGTTTCCACTTTCTTTTGCACTAGTTCTAAACATATTACATAAGAAGCAGGATCCGTCACAAAACGGGCCATGCTGCCTGCGTTTTGCACAATGTCATGTGCTCAAGGTGAGATATTTACTGAAATAAAGTTAAGATGTCTGTTTGCGTATAAGAGGTGTGCCTCATGGTCGAAGAGCCAAGCTTCTGGCAGTCTACAATAGACATTTTTTGATTGCATTTCAGTCAAAACATTCCCCTTTTTAGAAAAAAAAGAGTACTACCATGTACATTTTGAATTACCCAATATATCCAAGAAACACATGACTATTATTATTCATTAGCAGTATATAAGTTGTATCACTCTTTGCCTCTGTGCTGATCTCTGAATCTTAGCATATGGGTGTTTACTATCATTTAGCTGTTGGACTGTTTCCCCAGGGATGTCATTCAGTTTCTGTAGTTAGGAGAGTGTGGACCTCGGAATGTGATGGATAATGTGTGATCTGTGAAGGTCATTCTCATGACCAAGATCTCATCCAATTCTTCCTGATCAGCTACCATCAGTTAAGGAGCAGCTTCTGCCATTGAGTGCATGGACCTGCGTTTCTAATGATCTACCTTGTCAGTTCTGTTCATTTCATATAATTCCTAAAACCAGAAGATCATAAGATGTGGAAACAGAAGTAGACCATTTGGCCAACTGGTTTGCTCCACTATTTATTGAATTCACGATTCATCTGACAATACTCAAATCCCTTTTGCTGCTTCAACCCCATAATCCTTGTTTCCCTTACTGATTACAAATCTGTCTATCTCAGCCTTGAGTATACTTAATTACCCAGCCTCTACATCCTCTATAGCCCCTTTCTTCTCATCTCTGTCTCAAATGGGTAACCCTTCTAGGATTCCACTCAGATCTGGTCCATGGCCAATGGTTTAAGGTGCTGTGAGATGATGCAAAGAGGTAGCAGTCCAAGTTTTTGACTTGCTCTGGCTGTGATGAATGGCATCCACTTTGCCATCTATGAGTTGGGTCTCCACATCCTTGCTTAATTTGTTGCAATGGGCTCACAAAGTAATTTAACCTCTTGACATGTACCACATGATAAAGTATAGTCACAACCTTTCTTTCAGTTTAATTTTGGATCACTGTCTTATGCCATTTCTCACAGATCTGTGAAGGTTATGATGTTGCATGATACACCAATGTCTCTTTGATGCTTTATGTTGTCCTGGTGTTCTCCTTATCCAGTCCTCACTCGAACACTCACAAAGCACGTCTCCCCTACCTACCTGACTGAACCAACATGTTGTGTGGTATAGAATGATTCAGCAGAATCTTCAACCGATATCACTCCAGTGGCTTGCACTTTGTGCGTGCTTCGAGCCACCACTTGTGTGAGAAATGATTCAACTTCTTGCTGTGAGAGCACTGATTTCTCCATGTTCGACATGCCTTCTTCTTCTATGCATGGTGTCTTGCTGGTGTCCTTCACAAATTTAAATCCTACCCTTTGCCTGTGATCGCTCTGCTCTCTGTGGCTGGAGGATTTGTTAACATAATGCAAGGCATGGCCTATTCAGCCATGAATATGTTCCAGCTGTTCATGCACAAATCTGGCACTTCTACCCACATCAATTGCTTTCCAAAGCATGAGCTCTCCCCTCTCAATAGATGTCCTTTCATTGCCTGATCTCCTTTCCTCATACAATAACCAAATCATTTCGTACTTGCACAAATTCACAGGTCTCAAAGAGTTGAGTTAATGATGTTATGTTGATATGAAATATGCTTTCAAACAATCTCTTCCCGATTGTGATAAATGTTTAGCAACTTGTAACTGTTCTGGGTTGCTCAACAAATCTGTTGCTACTCCACAATTTCGTCATTTACCTGGAACTTAATTGTGTTTTGCTTCATATCCCCTGTCTTGCAAACAGGAACTGCTAAGGGAAAAGCTGGAGCTATTTTCTCTTAACCCGTGTTTTTACTGTGGATCACTCTTTTTGCTCTTTTCTTGTGGTAGCTCACAGCTCTATGACTGTCTGACTCAACTTGTGATTTCATTCTGCTCTGCAACTTTCACCTCAGTGTCACTCCTAATACCATGTTTTGTGTGTACAATGCGCTAGTGTGTTCAGCATGAACTCTTTAATGAATTGAAATTTTGATGTCTGCCTGCAGCGTGTGTCTCATGGTAGAGCTCAAATGGAGGTGGCAGATCAGGACGATTATTTGTACATGTTTATATTTCAATCCAAACATCTAGAGTACATTAATTAGCCATTTTTTTCAGGCCTAAGATGAAGCCTGAAAAATTACGTTGGGTGCAAAGGCACTAATAAGAGCATTTGAAAAAACTTTTGAATAGAAATGTTTTATAATTTACTAACACGTCGACTGTAACAACCTCACATGAGCAGATGGTTCTATGGATTGATTCAAAATCATTCTCAATCGTTTAAAATTGGTTTATTCACTGGGATTGACAAACCCATCTTTAGTTTTATTAATTAAATTGTATCAAGCTATTACTCTTGAACAAAGAAGTATTTTTAAATAAACTTTTTTTTAAAAAACAAGTTACATTTTAGAAAGTTGCCCAGTTGTGCTGGCTGAATGCAGATTCTGAGTGGAAACTTTTAGAAAAAAAAAATTCTTAGTGCTGTTTCTTCGAGATGATGAAATTTTGCTTGCAATTAGCATCAGAATTACCAATTTGGTAAAATTGTGGACATTTTAGCTTGTATAATTTTATACGACCAAACTTCAATAACAAGGAGAGTCGTGTGATCAAACGGGAACCCTCACTGTTAATTTTAGTTCAGCAGTGATGTTACAAGCCCACCCAGGGCTGGCTAGACTTATGAAAGCAGGAAAATAAACACACTTATCATATTCTAGCTTAAGATAGGAATTACATAATGCAGCTTATTAAGAATAACATGAACATGAATAGAGTAAACTGAAATATGTTTCAGGATCTGTTATTCATGCTCCTAACTTATCCTGTGCAAAATAACAAGCCATTCAAAATTTCACCAACTTGACCGATAGTAAATTCAATAACACAAATTACAATTGGATTTCTTCAGATTCAGCTACCGGAAGAACTGCTGCACTTGGGATAATGCCCCCTTGACCCCACATTTCCTTTTAGCCTTTGAAGTTTAATCAGAACAAAGGGACTCTCAACATTTGTTTGTCGACTTTATATAATGTACTCCCAATTGCATTTGGAAACTCCAGTTTAAAAATGTTGTTTAAATACACTGCCTTTCCATGGTAGGACCCTTGAATGTTCTTCCATCTGCAGTCGGAAAGAAAAAGCTTGACCAAGACTTTTGACGGTATTTTATTTTGATGATTAATGCCCAATCTACAAGTGCACTGCCTTCCAATGATGCTTGTCATCCTACCTATGGGTTAATATTGAGGCCAGAGGAGCAGAAGGCTTATGTAACAGGTATTGAACCAAGGGATCCACATATTTCACAGTTGATAACCTGAGAAGAGAGAAGCAGACTACTTACGTGAAACCCAATGGTTCTTTGGGTCAGAAATCTATCCTCTCAGAAGCAGGATTTTGGATAATTTCCAGCAACAAGCGAAAGGTTGGAGTGCAGCTGTAGAAAGTGAGAAAAGTTCAGACCATCTGAAAGCTGCTTTTTATGTGTGTGAACATAAAACGACCTATGATATGGCATGAACTGCATTCTAATACTCAATGATGAAAAGTGTGAGAATTATACGATACTGCTGCAGTACAGTGTGTCATTGCAGAGGCTGAGATTAAAGGCCTTAGTTGCGGCAGCGTAAAGAAATGATTTCAGGATAGAAATTCATCTTGTGCTATGGCGAGAAATGGACGATACCATCATTGTACACAGCACCTGCTATTCAGCTCTATAGCAGTCAATGGAATTTAATATCAGACATTGTGTGAGCATGAGGCTGATTAGATACTGCTCATTTTGTGACAGTGCCTGAGATGAAATTCCAGCCTTTAAAATAGGACAGGAGAACGATGAGCATTCAGTTACCAAACTCAGAGAAAAGGAATTGTTTTTAAAGCACATTTATTTCTCAAGAGAAAAATGAGTTGTCAAATAATTTCATGCAATACGATAGCAACAAAATTAAATTAATGTAGGTTTTCCTCTTACTGGACTGCAGGACTGCCTACGTAGAGGCAACTTGAAGTGGCAGACAACATGAGAGAGAATGCCAAGTTACCTTTATGTAATAAAAGAGCAGAAAGTTCTATTACAGATTAGTGAGTCTCCTTGCCCCCTCTTCTTTGATGCACTGTGTCTGGACTGACCTTTTACATTCAAACACAATTATAGAAAAATAATGCCCCTACTATGTTCAGTTTCTTAACAGCTAAATCTTTTGAAATGCCAAGTACTGGAAATAATTAATTGGGAGATGGCTTGGTAGCAGGCAGGTGAGGTGCAAGCAGGTAGAATAGAGATACATTTGTTTTTATCCCTGAATGGGATGTGGGTACTGTTGCACATCCTTAGTTGTCCTTGAACCAAGTGGCTTGCTAGGCCATTTTAGAAGAGTCACCTGTATTGCTAGAGGTCTAGAGTCAATGTAGGTCAGCTCAAATAAGGACAGCATATGTTCTTCCCTAAAGGACATTAGTGAACCGGATTTCTCATTTTACAATCACCACTGGTTACACAGTTGCCATTAGATGAGCTTTCAATTCCAGTTGTATTTGTATTTTACCATGATAGAATTCAAACCCACGACCCCAAAACATTCACCTCCATCTGTGAATTACCAGCCCAGAGACATTACCACTGTGCCACAGCTTATGGGAGGGGTTAACGTGGTAAGTGGGTGAGGCAGTTAGGGTGCCAAATGGGTGAGGGACAGAGGTATCAGATGATGAAGAGTTGGGTATCATCCTAATCATCACCTGGTACTTAAAACAGGTTTTAATGCTGTAACCTTTCCTGAGCAATTATTAAGCTTCAGTCAGTCAAAATCATCTAATATCTCCCATTATACCAGATTTGGATATGTTTCAAAACATTCCAGACACTAGGTAAATGCCCACCTGAAGTTTCAACGTCCTGGACAATTCAACAGAATCAGTTTAGACTTCCAGAATGTCCCAATACATAATTCCAGACTTCTCTGCAGCAATGGCTACCTTCTAAACAGAAGATCCTGACTAAGGCATATCCCCAGGTGACTAAAAAATGGATTAACTACTTTTCTGAGGGTTGTTCTATATATGATGTGCATACCAAGTCAAATAAAACACAAATTGCACATCACTATGTAACTTCAATCAATTCACAACAAATGCTCGGATGATTCTCAGATCATAGAATTCATCAAAGGCACAAAATCATTCAGTTTAAACAGAGCACTGTTTATTGGTAGCACTCTTCTTCGAGTGTCAAGGTTCTGATTGAAGAGCTACGTCAGGGCTTGGGCAAAATAAGCAAGGCTGACATTCCAGTACAATATGGAGGGAAACTGCTGTAGATTCTGTTAATCAGATGTTACATTGAATTGCGACTCAGTCTAATTGTTTTTATCTGGTTGTTTATACAAGATTTCATGGCACTATTTTGAAAAAGAGCAAGGCAGTTGTTCCTTATGTCCTGGTCAATATTTATCCTCAATGATATCATAAAAATTGATTTGTCATTATCACATTGTTATTTTTTTGAGTTTGCTGTGTGCAAGTTGGTTTACTATGCTTCCTACATGACAATGGTATACAATTCAAAAATACTTCACTTGCTTTACAATGTTTTGAGCTGTGTGTTGACCATTACATTCATGTAGTCAGTTTTGGTTGTATTTTAACATTTCATCAGAAAGACAGTATCTCAAACAGTGCAGGTCTCCCTCAGTACTGCAAGTGATTCTTAGCTTTAGAGGCTAAATACATAATGCTATGTAGTAGAAAGCAAACACTTGTATTTATATAGTGCTATTCACAACCAGACTTTTCAAAGCACTGTACAGCCAAGGGAATACTTTTTTAGTAGAATCATTGTTGTAATGCAGGGAATGCAGCAGCTAATAAGTACCCAGCAAACTTCCACAAACAACAATATGATAATGCAAGGCTTCTTTTTGTAATGTTGATTAGGGGATTAATATTGGCCAGGATACTAAAGATAACTTCCCTTCTCTTTGAAATGGGATCATTTATATTCAAGTAGTCAGTTTTGGCTGTATCTTAACACTTCATCAGAAAGACAGTATCTCAACAGTGCAGTTCTCCCTCAGTACTGCACTGGTGTGCCAGTCTCGAAACTTAGGTTCTGGAGTGTGACTTGGTTCTGGGACCTTGCAATTCAGAGGCAAAATAAATTGAATGAGATGAAAAATGGTGGAAATTTTCCCATTTCCCAATTTTGCTCCTCCAGTGATTATACATTCCTAATTGGAAAACCCTACTCAGGCAGCCATTGGTGGCGACTTCCAGTAGCTGGTTCAAATTGATACACTTGGAGTTCCTGTTGTCCACTGAGGCGCTGATAATTTTAAATTCCTAAATTTGAATATTTCTAATATTGCTAGTTTTTTTGATGAATGTTTACATTTAAACAAATAAGTTTGTTTATCATAAATTACAAAGAGTTACAGATTCAAAACTTTAGTTTTAATATATTCTGGGTACTTTGAAAGGAACAATGGTTAAGAGAGTGGTAATTAAGCAGTTAAATGAGTAATCCAGTTTTGAATATGCTTTACAGAATGCAAACACCAATTTTTGTTCAAAGTGCTGTTGGATTGATGATAGATTTTGCAGATGTCATTTGCTTTGCTTTTTCCATTCCAGCTTCCTCCAAAGTCTGGGATGATATGACACAGACCACTGCAATGTCACTGCAAACATGAACTAATATGGTGTAGAAGAATATGTAAATGGATTGGTGAGTTCAGCTCCTGATTATGCACCGGATGCCAAAACATGCTGTGAATACGAAATAATTGAGAATTCGTGAAGCAGACGTTCTTTTCACTCCACAGAATCGAGAGACACACAGAGAGAAAATCAGGATAACAAGCAGAACTGGGACATATTAGCTTTTTCAGTTGAAATCCTCAGCTTTTTAAGTACAAACTTTGTATTTGTTCACAGGGCTCTTATGGTTGTTGCCAAATCCACAACTACATAGTTCCTTAGACTGAGAAAATTACATGATTTACCAATAACCCACAGTGTGGTTATCCTTGTAATTATATTTTGTTTGGTCTCAAACTAAGTTAGAAAGAAATGGTTTGAAATGTGAATGCCCACAGGGGTAATACATCATTGTACTTTGTTTAGACAGAATGCTTTGGTGAAGCAGGTTATTATCAACTTAACCATAGTGAAAGTCACTCAGCAATTGTCCAATTTAATCCCCAGATTTCAGGAAATGTCGGACATTCAAGAATGAGTGCAGTATGCCCGTATCAAATCGATGTTTCAAAAATATATACATCAAAGCTTCTCAAGTAATTGTTTAAAAATCACACCTGGATCTATTATTGTAGCAACAAGCAAACGTGAGATTTAAGGAATCACTGAAGCTCTTTTGTACTTTGATGCTCTTCTGAAATTGGCAAGACACTCCACTTTCAGTTTGAGCTTTAGATTGCTAAAATAAGTAAAAGGTTAAAATTATGGTAGCTAATCCACCTTTATTTTCAGGCACTTTTGTTGTGAAATTAGAACAAAATATTCTAACTGCAACTTTGATGACCATTTTTGACAAGGACCATCAATGATCAGATCACTTAAATGGGAGGTGGCTGTATTCAAAGTTTAATGGCAAGGCTCTGATAATAACTATTGAGTTATATTTCATGTTCTAGTGGATAGCATTCTAATTCGAGGTGCAACATTTGTCTGGACTGTTTGCATACAGGTATGCACATAACTCTATCAAAATAGGTAAAGTAAGAAGGGGTGCCTCCTCACTCTCAGTCAATATAGTTTCAAGTAACTGGGCCTCCTCAGCACTGAGTCAACTAACTGTGATGCAGCACATGATGCACCTCCCCTCCAAGGAATCGTACTTACTTTATTGTGGACTCAGTCACTCAGGTTGGCATGAGCTAAAAATGAAACTTGCCTTTGTGTTGATACTGAACTTGCAGTGCAAATACGCTGACAGAACCACTTTCAGGCAGACCGAAGTTGAATAATTGCAATTAAAAGTAATACCAAAGTGCAATACAAATTCTTAGTTCGTTTCATGTTGCGTCCTCACAATTAAAGTCTGCTCTCCCTTTAGCTCCAGGTAAAGGAAAGAACTGCTTTTGAATCTCAAAGGAATGTTTCCATTTATTCACGAGGGTTCCATTCTTTTCTACCCATCATAAAAAATCACCAGGGGAGGCCAGAGAGAGAATTAAAGCGTGGATATGTTACATACCCATAACAAAACTTACTCAATTTTTAACTCACCAAATTAAACAAAGCAAATCAAGCAAACTCCATCATGGACATGTTATCCTCTTTCTGCTCTATTCTCATTCCTTGCTGTGTCCAGGCAAAGTTTCTGACACAGATGGTAAAGACGGAAGTCTACATCAACAAGGTTGTGTCTCAGTTACATTAACAGCTGCGTTGCCACAATAAAGCACTTCAGGATCAGATGTAGCAGAAGCTGCATTTGTAGATTGAGATCATAGAATATTAATTAGCCTCAGGATGAGGCGCATGCCTGGCTGTTGTTTGGAAAGACAGAACATTAAAATTTTGTTAATTTACATTAGTATACTAATATTTTAATAATCTCTCCTGTACTTTTGTGATAATGAAAAGACTGGGGACTTCAACCAGATTCTGAAATAAGTCACTGATTCCAAGTCAGAAGATACACTTTTATTCTGAAAAGATATGCTCTCAAAGCTTAATGTGTTTTCCAAGGAATTTTTGTTTTGTTAACCATCAATTCCAAACTTAGATGACAGGAACCAAACAATCCATGTAGATAGGTTTCTATGTGTTTATTTGGCAATAACTCAAATGCACTAAATGTCAAACTTGTGCTGCCTAAGAAGAATTAGTCATGGAAGAATAATTCTGTCATCAGACTGTTGCCCACACCATACCTTCCAAATGATTTAACTCTGATTACTGAAAGTGCTCTTGCAAAAGAGTAGGACAGATATAGTTACATACATTGTCATAGCTGATTTTAGCAAATTAAGCCATCTGTACTAACTGAGAAACTGCTCATTTGTTCCAATTCACCTCCTCACGATATCTGAATTTGGTAATGGCATTCAGTCAGGGTCTATTCTCAGTGAATTGGGCAATAAAACCCCATCTAAACTGAGGTTCACAAAAGTAAAAACCTTCAAGTGTATAAAACAGGGATGAGTGAAGACTATGGGCAGGATGTTGGGGAAGCAATCTGCATCTGACCTGTTGGTTGGAGAGTCAGTGAGAGATTCATGTAGCTATCTCTGGGGTAGGACAGCTGAAGCGCAAGACAATTGGGCAATTGAGAGGCCCATTGGTTAGACTTTTCCCTGAGATCAGGATGCTGGAGATAGAAGTCCACACCACTGATAGTTGCCAGACAAATCAGAAAAAGGCAGTGTCACTAGGGAATGGTGGTTGCTGCTAGAATGACAGCTATCCAAGATCCAGAACTGTACAGCAGCCCAGACCTATGATAAAGGTAAACAATAGCAGAGATTTTACAGGATGGGGCTCACAGTGTAGGTGTGTTTAGAAGGGGGTTTGGCATTAAGTGCACTGGGTTGGCACTCTGGATCCTTCCTGATGTTGAGTGCCTTGATCAGACACAGTCTGCATGTCAACTATTTAGGTAAAGTTAGATCACATGGGATTGAGGGAGAGCTTGCCAATTGGATACAAACTTGACTTGATGATAGGAGACAGAGGGTGGTAGCGGGGGGGGGCTTTTTTTCAGACTGGAAGGCTGTGATCAGCAGTCTTCCACAGGGATTGGTGCTGGGTCCACTTCTGTTTGTAATTTATATGAACAATTTGGATGAGAAATTAGGAGGCATTGTTCGTTAGCTTGTGGATGATTGGTGGTATAGTTGACAGTAAGGATGGTTATCTAGGAGTACAAAGGGATCTTGATCAATTGGATCAATTGGCTAAGGAGAGGCAGATGGAATTTTATTATGATAAATGTGAGATAGTGCATTTTGGTAAAACAAACAAGGGAAGGACATTACGATTAATGGTAGGGCCCTGGGTAGTGTTGCCAAGCAGAAAGACTGAGGGGTTCATAGTCCTTTGAAAGTTGCATCCCAGGTAGACAGGGTGGTTAAGAAGATGTTCAGCATACTTGACTTCCTTGCTCAGACCATTGAGTATAGGAGCTGGGAGATCACGTTGAGGTTGTACAGGATGTTAGTGAAGTCATGTTTGGAGTACTGAATACAGCCTGGTCACCCTGCTATAGGAAGGATATTACTACATTGGAAAAGGTTTAGAAAAGATTTACCAGGATGTTGCCAGGAATGGAGGGTTTGAGTTATGAGGACAGACTGGATGGGCTGGGATTCTTTCACTGGAGCATAGGATGTTGAGGGATGACCTTATAGATGTTGATAAGATCATGGGGGCATAGATAAGGTGTTTTTTCCTTAGGGTGGGAGATTTCAAGTCTAGAGAGCATATTTTTAAGATGAGAGGAGAAAGGGATCTGATGGACAAATCTTCACATGGAAGGTAGTTATTTATGTGGAACGAACTGCCAGACGAACTATTGGTACAATTACTACATTTGAAAGACATTGGGAAAGGTAAATGAATAGGAAAGGTTTAGAGGGATATGGGTAAAATGCAGGCAAGAGGGACTAGATTAGCTTGAGAAACTTGGTTGGCATGGACTAGTTCAACCAAAGGGTCTGCTTCCTGATGAAGGGCTTTTGCCCGAAACGTCGATTTCGCTGCTCGTTGGATGCTGCCTGAACTGCTGTGCTCTTCCAGCACCACTAATCCAGTATCTGCTTCTGTGGTGTATGACACTATGTCCTGATTGAGTGCCTTTGAAGTAGGAAACCCAACTCTTCCCTTTCCCATCCAGGACACAATAAGCAGGTCCACACAGGTTTACTTGCCACACCTTTGTGCAGTGACCAGATCATCCACAGCTGCATGTATACTAGCAGTGGCAAGAAAACTTTATTTTAACTGGCACCTTATCAACTGGAACTCTTGATACACCAGCAAAAATCATATAACTCAAATACCGTGATCTACTGCAACGTCCAAGTATTTACGCTGTAAATAAAGTATAACAGTGATATGTATACCTCTGCATTATATTTGTATTACTTATTGTGTGCTTAAACATTGAGTTTCGGCAATGTGTTAATGTTTTTACAAAGATTTTTTGAGCAATGTTTATGTCTCAAAGTTTTGCTTGGTCAGGGTTTACTGTGGTTATGGTTACCTCTTGGTTATCAGAATACTTGATCAATCAACACCCTTCTGTTCCCATTGGGGCCAGTTAATAAACATTTTTCCATAATTTTAAATGGCCATGAATTACCCACGAAAGGGCTTCAATTGGCAGTGGGCAGAAAAGCCATCCATGGGCCGCCCTTCCCTAAACCTAATCAGGGTGAGACTACAGTGTTAGAGTGATGGAGAATTCGTCTGAGTGAGACAGAGCCTGAGTCAGTGCGTCTGGGAACTTGGTTTAATATGGGAATACAACTAGTAAATCCTTTTCAAGTTTAATTTTGGAGTAAATTCCAGATTCTGACCTCGTTAAAACAGCCTGCCTGATAGTTATCTAACAATTCTCCAAAATCTATTGCCTGAATAATGTGCTGACTACTGGTGCAGGAAGCTAAGCTATAAGTGACTCATTGCAGCTCTCCATAAGGAAGGGATTTAAAAGCACAGAGTTAAGAAAGGTGCATGGTTAGTGTGAGGAAGACTTCACTTGAGAGGTCTAGAGGTGATAGGCATGTTAATATATCTGAAAATTTGGATGAAACTGGGAATTCAGTTCAGTGGGAGAAAGAGCTTTTTTTAAGTAAGGCTTACTACAAGGAGAAACGTGTTGATAAGGAGGAAGTTTACTGAGGGAGGTGATGGGAAGGAGGTGACTTTTCTCTTTTTAGTAAGTTCATTGGTTAGTAAGTAACTACTATTATGGAATCTCTTTTAATTGTTGTAGAAAAATGTGTAATTTTGAAAGACATTGCCATATTTCAATTTAACTGAGAAACACCTTAAATAAGGGAAAGTCAGAGCCAATACAACAATGTAATACAAGTAATTCAAAGCAGAATAGAGTTAACGTAAGGAATCCTAGAAATCAGAGTAATCATAGAACTGCGAGAGTGTGGAAACAGGCCATTTGGCCCAAACAAGTGCACACCAATCCCACTTAATATTAAAACACAGCAGTTTAGGTTGATCTTGTGGAATATGGAGCGTGTGTTATATGGCAAGTCCTGGGCATTACTGATATTTGAAGTAACTGCATGTGAAGGAAGTGCCATCATAGTCAGGACCCTGAAACACCACATTTCAGAGCTCCAGCAGGGACTAGAGTCACTTCTGTGAGGCTGACAGCATGGATGTAGATTTGCTCACTCAGCTGGAAGGTTCGTTTTAGCAAATCTACATCCAGAACTTCAACCTGAGTGACAAATCTTCTCAAAACTCTCTATCATGTTCAGAGAATTGGTCACACAGCAGCATAAGGGTTTGGAGGCAGAAAAGAAATGGTCGACCATTGGGTAGTCCAGGACAAACAGGACAGTAATTCCAGAGTCCTGGAGGTCCTGCTCAAAAATTGGTTTCCCATTTTGGAAACTAATGAGGGCCCTGGTTCCTCAAGCAAGTGCAGTCAGAGCCACGTTGGTGCCACTATGAGTGGCTCAGTTTTATTGGAGAGGAGGAAGAATAGTGTTCCAGGATTTGTCAGTTCAGGGAATTGCCAGGAGTTTCTGTGGTTATGTATGTGACTCCAGGATGGAATGTTGCCTCCCTGGTTGACAGGGCCAGGTTGTCATAAATTGGCTCAGAATATACTTCTGGGGGATGGTGAACAGATTGAGGCTGTAGTCCATGATGATATAATGACTGAACTGAAGTTATGTCAGCTAACCTCAATCCTGTGAGCTGCACATCCTGCAGTGTATGGGAAGGCTTGGACACTCCTGACCACATCTGTAGGAAGTGCCACCAATTTGACCAGACCGAGCAAATGTTTTGGAGCTTGCGCATTGGCTGGAAACACGACAGTACATTCATGAGGTTAAGAAGATGCTTTTAGACACAGATACCCTTGAGGAGGTGAAGTTGGAGAAGGAATGGGTAATAACCAGTCAGGAGGAGACAATCACGTAGTCAGCAAAACCCCCACATCTCATTTAAAGACAGTTTTTCTAGCAAGCTTTGAGAAGATTTGTAGCTCAGGTTGAGGTTCTGTTTGTCATTTTGCTCACTGAGCCGGAAAGTTCATTTTCAGATATTTCGTCACCATACTAGGTAACATCATCATACAGACAACAAGCAAAACTAATGTCATTTACAAAATACCTTACAAGAACCATAACAAACACTACCTTGAACAAACATGCAGAAAACTAGCCACCAGGATACATGAACATCAACCAGCCACAAAAAGACATGACCCACTATCGCTAGTATCCTTACATGTAGATGAGGAAGGACATCACTTCGACTGGGACAACACATCCATCCTAGGACAAGCCAAACAGAGACATGAAAATTCTGAGAAGCATGGAATTCCAACTGAAACTCTATCAACAAACATATTGCATGGGACCCCATTTACCACCCGCTGAGGAAAAGCACAGGAAATGACATCATCACAGGATATGACATCACCAACTCAAGGAAACCTAAACACATAAATAGAAAGCAGGTCACGAACACCAATACTTCACTGCAAGCTTACTGATGATGTTACCTAGGACAGTTTTCCTGTATTGGAAAGCAGAGTGACAATTCCTCTGGACAGTGCAGCCAAAGTCCAGATGAGGGGAACAGTAGAAAAGATGATAACAAGGGCAATAGTGGTAGGAGACTCAATCATGTGGAATACAGACATCTGACCCTGTGGCTGGAGGCATGACCTCAGAATAGTATATTGCCTCCCTGAGACCAGGGTAAAGGATATCACTGAATGGTTGTGGAGCATTCTAATGTGGGAGGGCAAACTTTGAGAGTAGTGTTTCAAATTGGTACCAACAACATAGGTTGGAAGAGGAACACAAGAAATTAAGGAGCTAGGTAATAGTGTTACATGCCCGGGAGAGTAGGAACAGGCAGAGTTGGTAGAGGAGGGTTTCTAGATTCTTGGATCTGAGATTCCATTTCTAGGGAATGTGGGACCTTTATACCTGAATCATAGCAGGACCAATATCCTTGCAGGGAGTTTTGCTTGTATTGTTATTGAGGTTTAAACAGTGGGATGGTATATGGAGTGAAGGTGAAATAAGGGGTGCTGCACAGACAAATGTAAAAGAAAAATCAAGTCAATATGCAGGAAAGAGCACATATAATCAAATTAAGGGGAAGGGAACTTCACAAGTCTAGCTGGCATTTATTTTAATGCAAGGGGATGTATGAGTAAGGCATGAGTAAGTCAAGGATGCTGATTAACACATGGGGAAATTAGATTATCACTATCACAGAAATGGCTGTGTGAGGGGTAGGACTAGCAGCTCATGATTCAAGCCAAGACAGGGGAGGATGCTGTAAAAGAGGATACGGTAATAACTTGATCAAGGAAACAATTATTACAATAAGGAGGGATAATATCTCAGTAGGTCCTTCAATTGAAGCCTTATGAGTAGAAGTTAAAAGCAAAAAGGGAGCAATCACTTTATTGATGATACTAAATAAAAGTCTACCTGCAATGTTTTCTCTCCATAGGTACTGCTAGACAGACTGAGCTTTGCCAGCAATTTCTATTTTTGCCATTTTATTGATGACAGAGAGTGACGATAATGGCCATAACTCTATGAGATTTAAGACAATTATAGAAAAGGACAAAATCAGACAGCAAGTTGTAGGGGAAGGCCAGTTTTATTATGCTAAGACAGGTTCTGGCCAAAGTGGATGGGAGCAGCTACTTAGAGGAACATTTATTGCATAACAGTGGGAACCTTTTAAAGCTAAAATAGTGATAGTGCCGGCCAACTTGCTCCTGTGAAGGTGAGGAGCAAAACAAGCAAGTGCAGGGTACCCTGGATGTCGAGAAATGTACTGGGTGGGGCAAAGAAAGACGGGAGGCTTATGATAGATTCCACGGGCAAAAGAAAACATTAGAAGTTCTTGAGGAGTATCTAAAGTGCAGGTCACTACAAGTCACTTAAAAAAAAGAAATTAGGAGAATGAAAAAGGGGCATGAAAACATACTGGAGGATAGAACTAAAGGAAAATCCAAGTACATTTTTTAAGTATATTAGGTGCAAAAGGAAAACTAAGGCAAGTGTAGGGCCCATTTGGGACCTAAGAGACAATGTGTGTATTCAGCTGGAAAGAATAGCTGAGGTTTTAAATGATGACTTATTATCTATATTCACTGTAGAAAAGGATGATGTAAGATGTAGAAATTAGGGAGGGAGACTGTGATATACATGAAGGAATTAGGATTGAACAAATTAGGATTGAGAGGTTTTAATAGGCTTGAAATTAGCTAAATCTCCTAATCCAGATGAAATGTATCCAAAGCTGCTGTGGAAGGCAAAGAAGAAAATTGCAGGGGCTCTGAAATTAATTTTCATTTACAATGGAGTTCTCCATGGGTCCATTCTGGGACCTTGCTTTTCCTGATTTATATTAACGATGTAGGTATTGGTGTGCAGGGGACAATGATACAAACTTGGACATTATAGAACTTCAACAAGCCCAATACAAAGAAGTGTGAGGTTATGTATTTTGGTAAGAAGAATATAGACAGACAATATAAAATAAGGCGTACAATGCTAAATGGGCATCCAAGAGCAAATGGACCTGCATGGGGATGTGTAACCATCATTACAAGTGTCAAGACAGATGGAGGGTGCAGTTAATAATACATACAGTATTCTGGACATTATTAATAGGGGCATAAACTACAAAAGCAAGGAGGTTTACTGGGCTTGTACAAGCCGTGCTTTAGATCTCTGCAGGAGCACTGTGTGCACTTTTGGGCACCCATTGCAGGAAGTGTGCGAACACATTGAAAAGGTGCAAAAGAGACTTACAAGAATGGCTGCAGGAATGAGAAATGCCAATTATGAGGAAAGATTGGAAAAGTTGGGAATAGCCCTTCTTTAGAAAAGAAGGTGAGGAAGAGGTGTCATGCAAGTTTTCAAAATCATGAGGTTGGATAGAAAAGACAGGAAGAAACAATTCCCAGTCATAAAATAATAGAAAATGAGAAGGCACAAATTTAAAGTGATTTGCAAGAGAAGCACATGTGACTGGAAAAAACTATTTCACACCAATGAGTGGTTGGTGCAGAATGCACTGCACAGAAAAGTGGTGGAGACAGCTTCAACTGTGGAGTTCAAGAGGGTATTAGATGATTATTTTACCAGAAATGATATGTAAGGTTATTGGGAGAAGTCAGGAAAAAGGCAACAAATCATGGTGCTCATTTGGAAGGCTAGTGCAGGGTCTCCTTTGTCATTCTGTAGGTTTTGATGGAAAGGTGGTGGGGCACTCACCAACTACCCTCCTGTCTGATTAAACCCTCTTCTTCTCCAAACATGCTATTAGTGAGGGCAAAATAATCCCCCTTTAAACTCTCAGAAGCATTAAGAGATTTAATTTTGGGATTGAAATTCATCTTGGGAATTGACACCTAAGAGATGATATTGAATCAGTCACTCACTATAATCATTTCCATCTTCTTACCCACCAATATTCACTTTTGCTGATTTCAATATGGCTGATTTTTATTTGGGATGTAGAACTCCTGACTCAATCAGTTCACCCTGCTTGGTGGTACTGTCCAAAACGGAAGTCTAAATTTTCCAGACAAACCCTCATTCTTTTAGACATTTCATTTTGGTTAAAAAGCAGTAAAGGTGATAGAAAATAAGTAATAGAAGTTGAATTCTGTTTTTAATCCTTCCAGCTGGCATTACGCATAAAACCATAGAATGTAGAAACAGAAACATTCTGGCACAGAAGGATCTAATTTAATGTGGTTGTGTTGACTGAAAACAGGTTCTCCAGCTTAATCCCATCTCCCAGCTCTTGGGCTGTAGTGTCATAAGTTATTGCATCTTGACTGCATAACTTAGTCTTTAAAATGTAATGAGAGTTTCTGCCTCCACCATCCTTTCAAGCAGTGAGTTCCAGACTACCAACACCCTTGGGATTTAAGGTGCCTCCTGAAATCTCCATTAATCCTCCTGCCAATTATTTCAAATCAATTCCCCCTGATTATTGGCCTCTCTGCCAATTAAAATAAGCCCTTCCTATCCATTCCATCTCGACAACTCCTATTTTCATGCACCTTAATGAAATATCATCTTATCCATCTTTGTTCCAGAGAAGACAACATCAACCTTTCTAATCACTCCTCACAGCTCAAATTTTCCATTTCAGTAAAGATCACAGATAACTCTTCCAAGCTTTCTCTGTCCTGCGATTCAACCATTCTCATAAAGCAATGACCAGAATTGTGAATATCATGAAGTCTCTCAGACTGAAGACAATGGGAAATCTTTCACCTGGAGCACTGGGGTAAGTGGACAGTGTGGTAACAGCCAGTTGTTATTCATCACCTCCAATTTTCAAACTGGGGAGATAATGGGCAGTTGATCCATTCGTCCTCACGTCATGATATTTTCCGAGTCACAATCATCCACCAATTAAGTTTAAAAACAATATATTTTCCAGTAACAGAAAAGTAAGACTTTCAGAAAAGATGGATTCATTTTGCACATCTGCATTCTTGTGATCATGAAGGACCGAACTGCGTCAGCAATTCCCTCTTGGAACCAATTTAACAGACAATGACAGGAAAGCGGTTTTGATATGATTTGAAACATATTTTTTAGCAGATTCCAACATTGCATTGTCTGGAGTTTACCATGAAATTGTGAATCTGCTTGCAGACACACAAGTACAGAAACAAAACAAGACCACCTGCTGTTTTCCTTCTTCTCTGTACAGATCTGATACTAAGTGCTTCCAGTAGGTTGAACAAAACCTTCTCTCAGCAAGACTTCCTGAATCCATAATCATTTAGCATAGGATGATTTCGGTTGATTTTAACAATACTAGAAAGCTAAACTTGTCCACATAAATTGGATGCATATTTTGATATAGAAAACACTTTGCACTGAATGATTTTGCTTCTAAAATCAAAAAGTAGCACTTTTATTTTGTTGAACCCAGTTGTGGAAAATTACAAACCTAATTTCCAGACTTGTGAATCAGTGAAGACAGGTATTATAGTTTGCTTTTGAATTCCAAACAGCTATGTGTTCTGTTAGACTGATAAACTATATATATCAGAGAGCTGTTGCAGCTAGCATTACCAATTCACAAACTAAATCCTCAATGCTTTTCAACAGCACAAAATGGCTCTGGGCGTCTTTTTCTGGAAAGGGTGGAGAAAGTTCAATCAGAATCTTCAAACAAAAACTGAAGCATCAGCTGTTTATGTAGTTCTCTCCACTAAGCTGAACAATCAGGCAACTTTCCTACATAATTCTGACATGAACTCTAAATGGATAATTTTCCCACCAAATACCTCAATTTGGAAAGGAATGATATTCTGTTGCACTAGTTAACTTTATTCCAAATGATAAGTGACAACTCAATTCTAACTACATCATTGAGGGATGGTGAAACATTCTTGAATGTAAGTAATGAAAAATACATTTGAAGGTTTAGTGTTCAGATGGTGAACAGATTAGCTTTTATATAATTTGTCACATTTCTGGCCAGGCGAAATACATCTACACTGTAAAATCTCCTCAGAACGTTGAATCTTTCAATTGCCAGAGATTCTTCAAAACTCCATAGAATCTATTGCCAATTTAATAAGCCTCATATCATTAGCTCTGGTGTGATCATATTATGGCTTTAACAGGTGTATTTTATCCTGATTTTTTTCTAAATGAAGAAAGGTTGAGTCAGAGGCTCTGAGCGGGCTACTCAAGGCCAATAAAGTAAACAGCTTGTGGATTTTTATTTCAGGTTGGAACAATAGAAGCAGCCTGAATAGGTGGAGTCAAGCTCCCACAGAACCAAGATTTTTAGTTTTAGATTTCTGCAGTTGTTGGGGTCTTGAAGCTGATTGTGGAAGCTCTTATTCCTGTCTCTGTTACAGCTAAAAGCTGGGGTTCTCTTTCTGCTGCTAGAATAGCATGTGAGACAATATATTTTGCTGAATTTGCCTTTGCAATGTATGTGTTTATGGAATTTTACTATATTGGAATAGTTAATTAGTAGTCATTAAAATATATTTATATACTTTTGTTAAATACTTTGATAGAGTTATAGTAAAGCTAATTTATTTTTTTTTGTTTTGTCTGTATTTTATTTCTCTATGAAAATAAAGTATGCTTTGCTTTAACTTGATAATTTGGCCAATCAAATTGCTTCTTGAATGCAATGTCTTACACTTACCTTTTAAAAAGAAAAGGTTGGGCTCTGGAATACCTTCTTAATGGATTTTGAGAGGGTTTGGTCTCATCCATAACACTGGAATGAGAAGGTTTTCCTATCTTATGAACATTCCCTGCCTCCAACAAAAAGTATATGTTTCCTTAAATGTGGAAACCAAAACTCCACACAGTCTTCCAGGTGTGCTCTCATCAAAGCCTTTTGGCAAGACTCCTTTAGTTTTCTCCTCCAAACCCCTTGCATTGAAAACCAACATGCTATTTCCTTTCCTAATAGTTTGCTGTACTTGCATGTTAACTTTCCATGTACATGCACATTCAAATAAATCTTAATGTTCAGAGAGACAAGTTTCACATCTTTTAAAAAAAATGCCATGTTTCTATTCTTGTAATTGAAGTGAATAATAAGACACTTTCTGACATGATATTCCACCCACCACCTTGTTTAAAAAGAATCTCAACCTGCCTATATCCCTTAGTAGCCTTGCTTTCCCAGCTAGCCTTGTTTCATTAGCAAACGTAGCTACCTTATTACCTGTCTATTCACCGACTAAGATGTATGGATTAAATGGTTGCGAATCCAGCATTGATGCTTGCAGTGCTCCACTAGTCACAGCCTGCCAATTAAAAAGAAATGTCCCATTTGTCCCTACTCTGTTTGCTGACAGCTAACAACACTGTCTCTGTATATATCACACCAACCCCAAGAGCCATTATTGCATGAATTAATCTTTTACAAGCACCTTATCAATTTTTTTTTCTGGAACTCTTTGATATCCTCAAAAAAACTCTCAATTATCCCTTGGCAAAGAGAAGGGCAAGACAAATGTTCAATCTGGTAATCAAATGTTGAGGGTTCTAGGCAGAAGTGATACAGAGAAACTGGCCCCAGTGGTAATGGGTCAAGGATCTTTGAAGATCTCTTCATAGGGAGTGGCAAATAAATATATCATGCAATGGGTGGTTAGGATGTAGGATGCTCTGCCTGAAAGGATACCATCAGAAAGTTTGATTCTGGATTTCAGAAAGATATTGGATAATGATTAGTAGAGAAAACAATTCAGCAAAAGCCTGCCACCACTTGAAATAAAACATGAATATGCTGATGCTGGAAATTTGAAACAAAAACACAAGTTTCTGCATCTGCTTGGTCGCAACATTCAAGGCGAGAAAGCAGAGTTAATGCTTTGAGTCCAGTAACCTTTCTTCAGAGCTGATAGTAGCTAGGAAAAGGTGGTATGTATGCTGAAGACAGGAAATGGGGATTGGGGGAGGGGAGGTGGCCTGGTGTGGGGAGGGGGAGTGGGCGGATAGATGGAGATGGAGCTCAGAGAGAGAACAATAATTAGACAGACAAAGGGTTGAGTGATAGTAAGCCAGGGAGAAAGAAAGGTTTATAATGTAGTCCATAAGTAGGTGAATATGGGTTGGCTGTGCTGAAAGCAGGCCATGCTGTGTCAGGGCCTTGGGTGTGGGGTTAGGTAAAGGGAATGGAAGAAGGTATTCAGGTTTTTAAATTATTGAACTCAATATTGAATCCTGAAGGGTTTCCAAGTGGAAACTGAAATGTGATAATCCTTTCAACACAACCAATCCATTTTCACCGACTTATGGTCCCCATTAACAACTTTACTTTCTCCTGAGCATACTATCATTCATCTATGTGTCTGTCTAACTGCTGTTGTCTATCTCTGGGCTCTACCTCCACCATTCACTCCTCCTTCTCCCCTGTGTCTTGTCTTCAGCATAAATCCCACTCTTCCTTAGCTGTTATCAGTTCTGAAGAAAGGTCACTGGACTTGAAGCGTTAATTCTGCTTTCTCTGCTCTGATGCAACCAGTTTCTCCAGTATTGTCTGATTCTGTTTCAGGCACCAACAGAGTTGTTATTACAGAGAGCTAGCACAGATGGGCCTAATGGCACACTGCACTGTAATTATTTTATAATTTTATGTAGAAGAGGGATGACAGGAAGGAAAAAACATTCTTCTTTGCAGTCTAATACTCATACACACACCAGCTGTGAAGATCACTAATCAGTATTTCTGCAGAATATGTAAAGAAGCTGATGGAAGGAAAAAAAAATAAATACCTGTTCTTTGTAGTTTCGTACATAAAAATAGAATGAACTATTATCACAGGGCACTATTATCACAGATGGTATTAAATGAGAAGGGGAGCAAATAAAAGAAGATTATGACATTTTGCAAAATTATATACAACATTTCAACAACAGTTGCTGTGAACATCTCAAGCTGTGCAAATCCCGCTTTGGTGCCTTTGTATTCTCTTTGATTAAGTTAACTTCTCCCCTCCCCGCAATCCCCATCTCCTGTCTTCAGCATATATACCACCTTTTCCTAGCTACTATCAGCTCTGAAGAAAGGTTACTGGACTCGAAGCATTAACTCTGCTTTCTCGCCATGAATGTTGCGACCAAGCAGATGCAGAAACTTGTGTTTTTGTTTCAAATTTCCAGCATCAGCATATTCATGTTTTATTTCAAGCGGTGCCTGGCTTCTGCTGAATTGTTTTCTCTACTAATCAATATCCAATATCTTTCTGAAATCCAGAATCAAACTTTTTGATGGTATCCTTTCAGGCAGTGCATCCCACATTTTTGTTCTACCTCATTTTTGTTTTATAAATAAACATTTTTTTTAAGTGACCAGGAGATAATGATAGTTCATCTCAGGTGAAGCAGTGGCTGGATTATTTTCTCACTGATCTCAATGGTATATCTCAATGGGCGGCACGGTGGCACAGTGGTTAGCACTGCTGCCTCACAGCGCCAGAGACCCGGGTTCAATTCCCACCTCAGGTGACTGACTGTGTGGAGTTTGCACATTCTCCCCGTGTCTGCGTGGGTTTCCTCCGGGTGCTCTGGTTTCCTCCCACAGTCCAAAGATGTGCAGGTCAGGTGAATTGGCTATGCTAAATTGCCTGTAGTGTTAGGTAAGGAGTAGATGTAGGGGTATGGTTGGGTGGGGCGGTGTGGACTTGTTGGGCCGAAGGGCCTGTTTCCACGCTGGAAGTAATCTATATACATGGGAAAGGGATTGAAGTAAATTTCTTTAGAAGAGTCTTTTGCGCTCAGTTTGCATTAACTTGCTTACCATGTTTCCTGGCTCCTTTGCAAAGCCTGTCCATCCAGCCCCTACAGGATTATCCAATCAAGGAGAAAAGGAGAAAGTTTTCAGGCTGAAAGAATCTAGAAAATTTAAGCACTGATTTCCATGGCTGGGAAACAATTAAAGAAAATTTTCCATTTGATAGATTCCCACCCAAAATTAGCTGCACTTGAGAAAAAAAGGAATGAAACTAATGTATTAGTATTACATGTATTAGTCTCACTCATCTTGAATACTTGAACATAGAACTGCAGTACAACCTGTGCAGATATTTCTAAGTATTACCAGTTTTTTAAAAAAACGTGTTTTTCCCTTTGGGCAGTCAGAGTTCCTCAGAATGTTATCCTCTGTGCATAATTGGTATGTGATTCTCAGAGACAATCAGGGAGCATAAGATTCAGCAAAGGAGAGTTTAATATGATTTACCAGAAAAATGTAGGATACCATTTTTCAGGAACATTGCATGGAGGCAGGAAGGGCTATTGGAAGGGAAAGAGGAACAAAAGCATAGATTTTTAAAAATTCCTCTCAGTAAAACACAGGATTGGCAGCCTTCCCATTCAATTCACATCACCAATGATGCTGGCACGATTTTTAAAGGGGCCTAGATGTCTGGATGTTCATAGCACTGCCCTATCTGAAGTGATAGAAGTTTATGAGTTTGGAAATTAGAGTCTTCTGACCTGATTTTAAACTGGACCTGGCTTGAGCTTGCACAGTCTAGTTCTGTGATGCTGACACCACCAAAGCTGGTGAGGGACCAGAAGACCCCCAACAAAGAGATGTTGTATTTTCATGGACTGCAAAGAAGGTTGGTGTGTATCTCCAGAGTCACGTACGTAATCTTAGCATTCCACATTCTGGAGAACAGCGCCAGTCCATTTTGGGGACAACCATTTCATTCTAGCAAACCTGCAAAGGTGTTCAGATTTGCCCCTCAGGTATCTTGTTAGCTTCATAACCTTATGGGCTTCTCATTGACCAGCACTCTTTTTGCCAGGCAAGTCAAACTCCAAATGTCAAAAAAGACCACAACAATTGAGGAAAAAAATGGAAAAACTGATGTCAAAATGTGTGAAAGTGACAAACTACTCATAATCACTGTCTTGCTTAATGCTCACATAAATCATGAAGAAATGCTTCACTCTCCAAATGTGAACAGCTTAATATTTGCAAACTTTATACCTTGTTACGTAAAACTCAGGATAAAGCTGGTATATTGCATGAGAGCTTTGAAAAATCTGACACTAAATGTCCATAGAAATCCTTTGAGGTGATGAAACCTGATGTATTTTGACCTCAGCTTATTGGCCATTGCTATGAGATCCATAAGTAATGAGATGGAAAACAGCAGGATTACGTCCAAATGTTCCTGACTAAATATCAAAAGTCATAATCTTTTTACATTGAATGATTCAACAGCATTTTTAAAATTAGAAGTATTACTGTATAATTTGTATAGAAGTTTATAAAATCATGAGGGGCATGGATAGGCTAAATAGACAAGATCTTTTCCCTGGGTTGGGGGAGTCCAAAACTAGAGAGCGTTGTTTTAAGGTGAGAGGGGAAAAGTTTGAAAGCAACGTAATGGGCAACTTTTTCACATAGAAGGTGGTGTGTGTATGGAATGAGCTGCCAGAGGAAGTCATGGAGGCTAGTACAATTACAGCTTTTAAAAGGTTTCTGGATGGGTATATGAATAGGAAGGGCTTAGAGGTATATGGGCCAAGTGCTGGTAAATGGGACTAGATTAGGTTAGGATGTCTGGTCGGCATGGACGAGTTGGACCAAAAGATCTCTTTCTGTACTGTACATCTCTATGACACAGACTCTATAACATGGGACACAATGACCGCTTATGCTAATTTGAAATTTTGAAATATTACATTATGAATTAAATTTTTATTTAGCTAGGCCAGCAAAGGGTGAAAAATGTGTTTATAAGCTAACAGAAATGCAAGGCTCATGCCATTTCATGTGCAATCCTCACAGGACAGGTTGGTTCTATAGCAAAGGCTGTACTGTGGATGTTGGAGATCTGAAATACAGCAGAAAACCTGAGCAGATCAGGCAGTATCAATGCAGAAGGAAAAATAAATTAACATCTCGGGTCAATGACCTCTCATAGAAACTGGGATAGTTAGAAATGTAACAGATTTTAAGCTGAGTGGAACAAAAGAGCTAAGGATTGATCTGTGACAGGTTGGAAGACAGAACAGGTTAAATGACAGAAAGGTCCCTGTTGGAAAACTAAAGGACATTTTATTGAGACAAACACACAAAATAAAATTGATAATGTCGAAAGATAGTGTGAATAGCAGAGAGATCTGCTTCCCAGAAAGAAAGAGAAAAAAAAGATCAAAACATCTAAAAAAGACAAAGCAAACTGCAGACAGACAGAAAAACCTGATTCACCATCTGTAGGAAGGCTGCAAAGTGTAAAATGTAAACAAATGAGTGGACTCATTTTTTAAGATTCCTTGCTAGTCTCCCTGATAGTAGCAAAGGTGACTGATCCTTTATCATAATCAATTATACCCTAAAATTGATCGAAACTAAAGGATGTTGCAATGGGATAAATAAACAAAGTATTCCTTGAATTTACCTTGAATCATCTAAATGTCTGATCCCACAACATTTCTCTCTCTCCTATTTCAAATTTGACAAAGGTCTGATTAGGTTTCTTTGGTCCTTAATTTTAATTGCTTAGCATAAATTTGGTGAAACAAAGGATCAGACTGGTAGGTTGCTGCAGTATAGCATAAAGAGTGTTTAAATAATCACAATCTGCTGCATGCAGCACAAATAGGCTTCTCGCCAATGTCTCTTGCTGTGCAACTGTAACAGTGTCCTGTGTAGCTGCTCCAATCCCACTAGTGACCAGAGAGACAGCACTTAATGTATTTCCTTGCTCAACAGTTTACCCCACTCTACTCAAACAGTACAAAAATACAAGGCCACCCAAGAAACAGGAACAGGAGGACACCTGCCAAGCCTGCAGTCTCTTTTAAAATGATCAGAACCGTTGTTGAGCTTCAATTTGACTCTCCTGCCTACTGATCATATGCATCAATTTCCTAAGAGACTAAAGACTGTCTATTTTTGCTTAAAATGTATTCAAGGATGGAACATCCATTATCTGCTGAGGTAAAGAATTCCAAGGATTCACAGCCCTCTGAGTGAAGCAATTTCTCCTCAACCCAGTTTAAAATGATCAGCGGTAACAGTCTCTAGGTGTCTACCTTGTGAAAATCTTATAGGTTTCAATCACATTGCCTCTTATTCTGCAAAGCTATAGAGAACATTGGCCCAGTTTACTCAGCTGCTCATCATGGGACAACCCCCAGACCCCTGGGATCCATTTGGATTGATGTGTGGCTTCCTACAAGAATGTTATAGGATTACAGTTACCAATATGAGCCCATTCGTCACTACAATTTGGAACAATGATCTCAGCCTGTAAAGCTCCAGGGTTTCCCTGCAAAAGGAAGGAAGAGTGGGAGGCAACAGAAAGCTGTAGGTGGGAAGACTTGGACAGCTCGAGTAATGGTAATATCAAAAAAATGGGGGACTGGCTGGGGAGGAGTAGAAAAAGGTAGACAGATAAATGCCTAAAAGTAAGGAAGAGACCTGCCTTTCTTTCACACCTTGTGTGACCTCAGGATGTCCCAATGCACTTTATACCCACTGAAGTATTTTTAAAGTGTGGTCACTGTTATAATGTGGGAAATGGAACAAATTTAATGGAGAAAAATAAAAACTTGATAAAAATCTAATTTATGAAACAAATGAAATGTGGAAATATCATAGTAAAGAATCTTCAGAGCAGGATATGTCATTCGGAAGATTCTGCAACTGAGTCTGTTTCTCCCAATTATGGCTTATTTCTCCCCCAGTTCAATTCATCTGCCATTCATTATAAATTACTTCCCAGCCTTATCTAACAAATCATTATCAATTCCAATCTTGAAAATACAATTAGAACAGTATCCACTGCCTTTTCACTGAGATAATTCTAGATTTCCACACTGGAACGAGTGCCAAAACATTAATGTTAAGAAGGAATGGCAGAATCTGTGTCATCTCAGTAAAATGCATTCAACTCTATCCAAGTAACATGCCATTAATCAGTAATAAGATCAGTGAAGGGGGTTTCTTTCACTGCCATGTAAGAGGCTGAGACGTGACCTTATAGAGGTGGATAAAATCATTAGGGATATAGATAGGGGTAATGGTAGGTGCCTATTCCCGAGGATGGGGGATTTCAAGACTAGGGGGCATATTCTTAACATGAGAGGAGAGATATGAGGGGCAAATGCTTTACACAGAGAGTGGTTTGCATGTGAAATGAACTTCCTGAGGAAGTGGTGATTGTGGGCACAGTTACAACATTAAAAGACACTTTGAAAAGTACATGAATAGAAAAGATTTGGAGGGATTTGAACCAGGAACAGGCAGGTGGGGTTAGTTTAGTTTGGGATAATGTTCGGCATGGACTGGTTGGACCAAAGAGTCTGTTTCCATGCTGTATGACTCTATGATTGATTTCATGCAGGTCTCATATATTTCGGTTAAATGAAATTGAACAGAAAAGATTGTTACTTAAAATTAGTTTGGAATAAATTGCATGTTGTGTCAGAAATCTCAATCATTTGGTTCTTGTGAACTGAGCGATCCACATGCAGGGATATCGATAGGTATGTTTTCAGGACATAAACTATATGAGTGATTAGAAGATAATACTTGCGCTGAGAAACAGGGGCTGCTAATGGCAAAAGCAAACATTCATGAACATTGTAATTCCCAACATCTGACTAAAGAGTGGATGAGACACTGAGCGGACATAACGCAGAAGTCTGAAGCATAACTTAAAAGGAGACACGTATAGGTCATCATTTGGATGAGATTCAAGGATTCAATTTAAACTGGATTATGACCAAAACAATCCTCATTAAGAAGCCCCCTACAGTCTGTGGAGAATGGGGATAGCAGTTCTGATCTCATATACGGCACCATAAATTCTCAAAGGCACCGAAAATAAATTTGTTGGCTTGTGCTGAAAAGAAAATCAGGCCGAACAAAGGATTTTTTCTTTAAAAAGTAAAAGGAAATGCAGCTTCAGAAAATATGATAAAATAGCTGTCAGGTCTCTGCAGTAACAAAGGAAGCCTTCTGGCAGTTCTTCTCAATATAAGTCCCCCTTTCAACTCTGAAGCATGTTATAATTCAACTTTTGGAGGAATATAATTACAGCATGGAAATTTTTATTCAAGTGTCATGCTTCTGCAGGTGGTAACATGCATCATGGATGTTTCACTTAATCATACTGTTTTACCCTTTAGTTTATACTTTGTGAATATTATTCATTGCTATAATTAGAGAAGAATGAATTCGGTGAAATAATGCCAAGATCACAATTGGTTTGAAAAAAAAATGTAATACATGGATTATATCCTTAATCCATCTGTTTTTGAACTGTTTTTGCTGCTTTTGGATAAAATGGAAATATTTGCTGGCAGGGTTCACAGCATACGCAGTTTTCAGTTCATTAGCAAAGTGCAAAGTGCATTTCTGCAAACTCTTCCAAATAGTTCCTTTTAGGCAAGATGGAAACCCTTTAGTCTCACCAAAGAATCCAAGCAAAATGTCATCACCATCATTATTTCAATAGAGCATAGAGTCCATGAATTGTTTGTGTTGCAGTTACCTAGCTTGACTTTGAAGGGTTTCAATTCCTCTGTTATTCTCAGTGCAATTTTAAAAGGAAAATAAAAAGTACAGCATTTTACTGCTGCTGACCCCTGAATAAAGATTTGTGTCTGTTGGTGACTTGTAGAGAGAGAGAGAGAGATAGAGAAAGAGAAAAAGAGAGAGAGTGCGTGTGTGTGCGATGTATCTAACACACGTTTGCTAGGTCTTTTTACTTAGATTGCTGTTGTGTAGGCACTAGTCGAAAATCTAAGTACAATGATTATAAAGCAGTCAACCCACAGGAAATCTTTGTGCAGCTTTTAAAAAGAGATTGCAGTCGATGGCAGAAGACAGCAAATGACAGTGAATGAGGATGTCTTGTTTGCTCATAAGCATCCAAGGAGCAGGTAGTCCACTGCTTTAGAGTTTGTTTTTGTTTTAATTATTAAAGGGATGTGAGGCCAGCACTTATTAACAATCCCTAATTGCAAAGAGGGCAATTGGGTGTCAACCACCTTGCTGTTGGTCTGGAGTCATATGTAAGCCAGATCAGGTAAGGACAGCAGTTTCCTTTCCTAATAGTAAATAATGAACCAGTTGGGTTTTTCTGACAATCAGTCTCACGGTCACTTTTAGACTGCTAATTACAGATAATTATTAAATCCAAAACCCACCATCTGCCAAGCCGGGATTTGAATTTGGTGCACAGAATATGACCAGAGTCTCTGGATTAATGGTCCAATGTTCATACCAATAAGCCATCGACTCCTCTTAAATCCCTTTAAGTCCCATTACACTAACTTACCTGAAAAGAAGATTGTTTTCTAGCTCTATGATCTTTGCAAGATCTTTGACTTACTTGCTGGAATTTTTTTGAGAAGGTAACTGAGAAGATTGGTGAGGGTGATGCTGTTGATGTGGCATACATGGTCATAAAGAAGGCAACTGAAAACACACATTAACAGACTTGTGGTTTAAAAGCTATGGAATAAAAGGGATAGAAGCAACATGGGTACAATTTTGGTTGAGTGGCAGAAAACAGAAGAGTGGATAATTGGTATTTTCTGGACTGAAGAAAGATTTGAGATAGAATTCCTCTGATGCTGGAACCGTTGCTTTTCTGGATAAATATTAATAACTTCTGTACTTTTTAAACTATATTTTTTCTATAAATTTGGAAGCATTCTGAATTGTGAGGAGGATAGCGTAGAACCTCAAAAGGACAAAGATATAAGCGTGGAATGGGTAGACAAGTGGCAGATGAAATGTATTGCAGAGTGGTGTGAAGTGATTCATTTTGGTAGGCAGAATGTAGCAGGACAATATCAGTTAAAACATACAATTTTAAGAGGATGCATAACGGAGAGACTTGGATATATATATATATATGCATAAATCATTGAAAGGTGAGAGGACAGGTTAAGAGAGTGGTTAATAAAGCATACAGCATTATTATTGGAGGCATCAAGTGAAAAAAAAAGAAATGTTAGATATGTGTAAAACAAGTATTCAACCTTAACTAGCAAGTGGAGTTGATACCAGCGATGAAGAATTTTAGTTATATAGATAGACTGGAGAAGTTAGAATTGTTTTCATGGGAGAGTAAAGATCAAGAGGAGATTTCTTGGAGCTTTTCAGACTCATAATATTTCAAAATAGAACATATAGGAAGAAACAGTTCCCACTGGTGGAAGTATTGAGGGTCACTCAACGCAGATTTAATGTGATTGTCAAAAGTAGCAATGGTAACATGTGGGGAAACGTTTTCTTGCAGGGAGTGGTTAAGATCTGAAATGCAACAGCTGAATTGTGGTGGAAGTAGGTTCAATCAAAGCATAAAAGGGAAGAATATGCTGGGTTACAGGAAAAGCATGGGGAAGTAGTTCTCGGTAAATTGCTCATACGGCGGCCCAGCTGACTGAATGAATGATTCTGTCCGCTATAACAGGAATTCTGTGATCCCAAGGAACGCTCAAGTGTTGGCTCTATGGAGAAGTGAATATATGTGTTTGTGTGTGTGTGTGTACAAACTGAGAATGGGGAGCTTGTCCTGGACCCTGAGCTAGACTGAATTTGATGGAAAAAAACTCCTAGAGGATTTATCCTTTGGTGACCTTTGTAGCATCTCAGCAAGGACTTGTCTAAATGTGCGTCATTGTGATGGAGCTCTGAATCCCCAAGTGCCAGGGCCTCCTCCGCAGTTAAGAACCCAAACCCTGAAATAAAGCCTACATTGATTGCAACACAGCCGTGTTATTGTATTGTTTTCACAGACTGTTGAAAATGAATTTCTAAATGCTTCCCACCAAGTCGGAAGTATTTAAAACTGGATGTGATCCATGAACATTGCTGTACAATTATGGCTCACTGAATCTTCATAATATTAGTAGACCAAGTGTTGGAAGCTCTTTGAGAAACCAAACTACTTCCAGCAACTACTACTGTGTTGCCACAACTTTTACCTGATCACACGAACAATGATTAATTAAATTTAGAACAAGCTGAGGCTGTAGCGAACAGAGATTACACATAAATTGTAACACTTTTTAGAATATTTTCTGAACCTACCCAGATTTATCTTGATTAATCATTCACATAAAATGGTAATAACACTAAATACACTGCAATAGCACATGAATGTATCCTCTAGCTCCAAATTTTAGCCTCAAATATCAATCTGCATCATATGAGACAAATTCATGTTTTATAATTTCTTACACTTTTCTTTCTTTTTCCTGATATTCTGCAACTTTGAAACAGGAGACTGAAGGGTGTGTGTGTGTGTTTGTGTGTGCGCGTGCATGTGTTTTTGTACGTATGTAGAACAACTTTGATTATGTGAACAAGGCAGGTGGGCTGTAATTTGTTCGGATAACTGATTATTCGGATAATGGATAACATTTTTACGGGACCTTGAGATCTTGTTTGGATTATCTGAAATTCGGATAATCAGCATCCATATAACCGAGGTTTGTTCTTTACATATATATTGGTTGGCATGGAGGTGTGGAGTTGTGTTTTGTTATAATGACAAGTTGAGCCCCACAACATTATGCAGATTTGTACCCTTTAATTTGAAAATGTATTTCTAAAAAAGGACTGCTACAGTGAAAAAAAAACTTCAGGTACAAGTTTAGTGGCTGGTTGAGAAACATTCTGTTTGGAGTGACGATCGGATGGCAATAAGAGGTGCATTTTGACCTTTTTTATGAAGAGGAGAGGAGCAGTCTGCTCAAAGCCAATCAAGTAACCAGCTTGAGAGGCCTTGAGTTCTTTTTTAAAGTTGGAAAAATAAATAGAAGCAGCCTGAATGGGTGGAGTCAAGCTCCCAAAGAACCAGGATTTTTAGTTGTAGCTTTCAGCAGTTGCTGGGGTCTTGAAGCTGGATGTGGAAGCTCTTCTTCCTCTCTCTGTTATAGCTAAAACCAGGGGTTCTCTTCCTGATGCTAGACTTACATATGAGACCATCTATTTTACTGAATTTGCCTTTGTCAAGGGTGTGTTTTAGGATGTTATTATTTTGGAGAAGTTAATTAACAGTAGTTTATATTATATATATATATATATATATATATATATATATATATACACACACATATATATAATTATTTTGTTAAGTATTTAGGTAGAATTACAGTTAAGCCAAGTCTTTTCTTTTATTTTTATTTTGTATATATTTTAAATGTAGTGTAAAAATAAAGTGTGTATTGTTTAAAGTCAAGTGGTTTGACCAATTGAATTACACCAAGAATACAATGCCTTACATTTACTATTAAAATAAGGAAATGTTAGGGTCTGGACTATCATCTTAATATGTTGTGAGGAGGTTTGGTCTGGTCTATAACAATGGAACTGATGAAATATAATATCTAAAGATGCCAAAGAAATTAAAGAGAAAGAGATAGAGACTGCAATTTGAGATAATATAAGGACTGACTATCTCCTATACTTCTCGCAGAGAACTACCTCTTGTGGACAATTGTGGTTTTCCATCCCAGGAAAATACAAAGGACGGGTTAAAAGAGAGCTTTAGCACTAACGTCCGCAATGTACTTAAGGTCTACAATGTGTCTAGAATGCTGTGAAAATCTCAGTTTAAGAATATCCAGTAAGCACCCTTGCACCACAGGTAAAGAAAAGAAAAAAAGTTTGTACTCAAAGAGCACAAACCAGTTACAAAAGGAATCAGGCCTTCAGGAACTTCAATCAGCATCCAAAACCAAAAATCTTGAAAAATTACCATTGAAGTACCAAGGTCAATGCTACCAGGACAACCCAACAATGTACACAAGGTCATCCTACCTGACATTCATTAAGAATTCACAGACTGATCTGTATAGCTTTCTTCATTTTAGTATTTTTGGACTCACCTCTTATTTCTAATTGGTGTAATATGTTGTGTTATATTTCTATATCTGATAATTAATAGAACATAGAACACTATAGTGCAAGATCCTTGGCCCACTATGTTTGTGTTGACCATAATGTCATTCTAAAAATATCTCATCACCCTTCACATGGTCCATATCCCTCTATTCCCTGCCTGTTCATGTCTCTGTCTAAAAGCCTCCTCAACTTAGCTAACTTAGCTGCTTCTACAATCTCCTCTGGCAGCATATTCCAGGCACCTACCACCCTATGTGTTGGAAACGTTCCCAGCATATCTCCTTTAAACTTTCTCCTTCTCACCTTAAACCTATGTCCTCTTGTATTTGACATTTCTATTCTGGGAAAAAAACTCTAAATATCCATCCCACCCACATGTCTCAATCTTTTATACTATCTGATTGACCTTCAGCCTCTGACGGTTTGGAAAAAACAATCCAAGTTTGTTCAACTTTTCTTTATTACTAATACATTCCAATGCAGGCAATGTCCTGGTAAAGCCCTTTTTCAACTTCTCCAAAGCCTCCACATTCTTCCTATAGTGTTGCAACTAAAACTGTGCATAATAATCCAAATGTGGCCCAACTAAAGTTTTACACAGTTGCAACTTTTATACTCAATGCCCCGATTGATGAAGTCAAGTATCTTGTATGCTCTTTTTGTTAATTCAAGAAAGTCTGGTCTGGGAGATTTTCATCTCCATGGGAAGCAATTCTTTTTCAATGAACCTTGTTGTAACTAACTGAGAGGTTGGGTGAGTAAAGATGTGGAGCCAACTCATCCCACCACAACTGTGAGCTTAACAATTTGGGTTATTCTGCCTAGAATCATAATGAATTGGGGAACCCTGCCCATGGTCTGATCATAACAGTATGTTTGAATGAGTAGATAGTTATAAAGGAGAGAGAAACAAATGGAATCTTAGTTAATGCCACTTCAATTCATTCCTGATTTGAGGTTGTGTTGAAATATATTTATTATAAACAAAAAGGAAAGGTTTTTGTCTGAATTTTCCCTTTTGTGTTATATTTTCGAAACAGACAAACATCCATTTACAGAACTTAATTAAATATTCCAACAAACAATGTAACCAATATTTGGTTATATGTTGCATACTTTTGGGAATTGAATTTGGATCCCAATCTGAGTAACCTGTTCTGCATTGCTCAAAGCATAATTCAATGCTTTCCCAACAACTATACCTGGAATGCTAATAAACGGCTTGTACTTGTTTATGACTGATCCAACTATCTCATAGGTTAGCTGGAGTCTTCGTACTTTAGTAAATTTCCAGGAAAATCTTTGGGAGGTTGTGGGATGAGTCCTGGATTTTCATTGTCTTTTAGTAGAACTTTTTTTTCAGAAACAATAATAAATAAAAGCAATATATATGCAAATTTACTTAACTTGTGTTGCGACGTTTTTCATTTTAATGTCCTGGTTGATGTATGTAAACAGATAAGTAAGCTGATGTGAAGAAAAGAATCACCAGTTTTATTGAGAGGTGAGATCTTAAGTATAAGCCTGGTCAGTGACACTGCGTTCATTGGAAAAATGGCAGATATTAGTTTAAGTTATGGGATCTGATGGTTTGGTTCTGCAGGGTTGAGATGGGAGATGGCTGGGCATTATAAATGACTTCATTGGCTTGTACACTGCCTTGGGATCAGTTTGTCTGCCTGACTATAGCAGTACTGAAAATGTGTTGCTGGAAAAGCGCAGCAGGTCAGGCAGCATCCAAGGAGCAGGAAAATCGACGTTTTGGGCATCAGCCCTTCTTCAGGAATGAGGAAGGGGTCATGCCCGAAACATCGATTCTCCTGCTCCTTGGATGCTGCCTGACCTGCTGCGCTTTTCCAGCAACACATTTTCAGCTCTGATCTCCAGCATCTGCAGTCCTCACTTTCTCCCTGAGTATAGCAGTAGCCTCACACCTTCATGTAGATGGATTTCCAAAAAGCCACACTGGTAGAATTCAGTTTCCCGTGTACATTTACAAAACTATTGGACAGAGGGTGCCTCCTTTTTGAATCCGCCTCTCCCTCCCTCACTTGTCATTGCTGGCCTCTGTTCTTTTCATTGTGGAAGGCCTCTGACTGTCCCTCCGACTTTGAAAGTCTGACATCTTTAACTTACTTAGAGACAGCAAAAAACTGCAGATGCTGGAATCCAAAGTCGACAAGCAGGAGGCTGGAAGAACATGGCAAGCCAGACAGCATCAAGAGGTGGAGAAGTCAATGTTTCAGGTATAACCGTTCCTTCTCCATTGACTTCTCCAATCCCTGATACAGCCTGGCTTGCTGTGTTCTTTCAGCCTGCTGCTTGTCTATCTTTGATTTACAGGCAAGCCTTGGGTCATTAAATATCTGGCCTGGGGGAATCTAATTGAATTGACTGTTTTCCACATAATCAGAGTCTAATTTCACTCTGGCAGTGGGATTCAGAAAACCATTAGGAAAAAGCTCAGCAATTCAGAGGAAGGGTCACCGGACCTGAAAAGTAAACTCTGATTTCTTTCTTCATAGATGCTGCCAGACCTGCTGAGCTTTTCCAGCTGCTTTGGTTTTTGTTTTTGATTGACAGCATCCACAGTTCTTTTGGTTTTTATTAGGAAAAGTTTGCTGTGTGCTTTCTGATTCATTGAGTGGTAACCCAGCTGAATTAGCCCAAACACAAAACAGATGGAAATAAATCTAAAATGTCTCCCAAGCCATTGATCACATTAGCAATGCTATAAAGGGCATAGATGCGTAGTTGATTCAGTGAGATGTTTAGTCTGCATTTTCCCTTTTGTGTAAACAAACTGATGTCTCAACGGTTTTTGTGTTGCAAATCTAGTCATGCTGTGTAGGGCAACATAGGGAGTAATTTTAGTGGAAAACACCAACTAGGCCACAACTCAGGCACTGACCAATTTATGGACAGTGCCTAATCTAAGGACCTGGGTTTTCCAGTCAAGACATCCAAGAGAAGAAGAGTGCAACATTAATGAAGATGCCAAATTTCTATTGGGACCATTAACCAATTCTTCACATCCAGTACTTTACTATGGAAATATCGGCAAATACCCTGATAATTGTAAGTTTTGCTGTTTAAAATGATCTCTGTTTTGTATAGTATATATCTCAGAGCACCGCAGAGGTGAAACTAGATTTTATGCATTTTAAAATGTCTCTTCCATGTTTCAGCACTCGGTTCCATCTCTTCCATCATCTTGTCTACTTTTTCCTGAGTCCACACCCAGGCTCTGCCGGTCAAACATACTGAGCATTGATGGTAAACAGCTACATTTAAACAAACTCAGAGTAATTGAACACTGCAACCACTGCATCAGAATTGCACATCACTTGACCTTCAGCTTTACTCTTGCCATCTGTGGATTGGGAAGATACCAACACAATGGACACCACCTGAAAAATCTCACAGTCCTCTGAAAGTGCCCACCAATTGGCATGATGGTTACCTCATTTGACTTCCTATCGCTGTTGGACAGGATGCCTCCAACACACACCTGGGAAAGGTGCAACTGGGCAGAAGCAAGTTGGGATACATATCCACAAACAATTTTTTTGTCAAGTTTTCCCAATCCCCCAACTCTGATCCTGTTACCTGGGGCAAACAAAATTCCTCCTCCATTTTGTGATTATAGCCAAGAGAAGTCATTTCAAACTTTGACCAATGTCAGAAAACAGTGTTCTTTCCAGCAAGCCAATTAAGATCTGTAAGAGTTCTAATATCCACTGGGATCAAAATACATATTTACCTGCATTGGTGCATGCTCTCAGCAGAAACAATCATTTACAGTGAGCAAGTAAAACATAATATACAGCAAAATTGAAACAAATAAACACTGACCATATCTAAATTGATTACGATTTCAATGATCCTCTAACTATTATCACTTCTCATGAATGTTTTAAACATGGCTCACTCAATTAATAATTAAAAATGGAAACAGTAATTTCAATTAGGCTTCAAGTGCCAGAAACATACCTCAGAACGAGTTTTATGCAAGGTAAAGTTAATCTTAAATGCACAATACAAAACAGCACAGTCCCTAACAAATCCAATGAGGAATTCAGGAGAATGATTACTTTGAGAGAATGAAGAATTCACCGTCATCTGGAATGTTTGGGGTGAATAACATGGATGCATTCAAGGGGGACCTGAGATAAATAAGTACCTGAAGGAAAAGAGAAATGAAAGATGTGGTGCTCAGTTGAATTGAGGTTTAATGGACTGTGAGGAGGAATTTTGTGAAGTATTATTCTAGATATGGATTGGTTTCTTGGCAGTAAATTCTCTGTACAGTATACAACATTTGATTTTGTGCCAATGTGAAGCCATTTTGCACAGTTTAATGGTAATATGGTAATGTTGTTTGGTACTGTGGTTACAGACTGCATTAAACATCGACCTTTTGAGACTATCTCTAGCAATTACACAATGATAGTGATTTACCTATGAAATATACCTGTAGCCCAGGTGCAAATCCAACTTAAAAAAAGGAACCATTTTCATATTTTAATTTTAAGCAAGGGTCAACAATCCAGTATCTGCTAATATTAATCTTTTACCAGCTGTCAAATGGAATTTGTACATCCTGGGGCAATATGTTATACACAATCAACACTTCCACTATGGTTTGGCAGCAATGGCAAGGTTATGATATTTTAGAAGATACCAGAATTATTTTATAAATGTCTAGAGCCAAACTGATATTTATACTATAATTAATATGAAATAATTTACACTGCATGTTAATCTAACAAATAAAGACTTGCATTTATATGGCACCTTTCATGATCACAGAGCATTTCACTACACTTTCCAACCTATAACATAAGTTTTGAAATGTAGTCATCACTGTGATGTATGAAAAAGTATCTATGTTACGTAGCCAACTTATTCACATCAAGTCTTGCTGTAGATCTTTCAAATTCTCGGTTATTATAAGATAGTATGCTGAACTGAACTTACCAGAAAATTTCATTCCCACTACATCAACACTTTCAAAAACCTGAGAAGATCCTAAATGTCATTACTGTCACCTGTTTTGTCTTAATTTAAGCAAAGTTATGTGACACAATCTTTAGATTATCTCAGTTAAATATCAGGAAGTCAGAAGGAAAAGTTATTTCATTGTCACAATTCTTAAAACAGAATCCAAATTATAACAGCAAGTAAAAGATGGAATCATTGCTTACGAATCATAAAATATGGTGCATTGTCCAAAAGTTAACCAAAATTACTAAATATTACTAAATAATGATATTCATGTCCTTTACATTATAATTGTTCAACTTTGGAGTTAATACTCCCCTTTCTCATTTTATGAATATCATTTGATCTGTTCTCTTTCATATGTATTGCGGCCGATTATCTCTTAAATTGCCTTCAAGATTTGTGTTCCCGGGTGCATTGGTTTCCCCCCACAGTCCAAAGATGTGTAGGTTAGGTGGATTGGCCATGCTAAATTACCCGTAGTGTTAGGTGCATTAGTCAGAGGGAAATGGGTCTGGGTGGGTTACTCTTCGGAGGGTCGGTGTGGACTGGTCGGGCCGAAGGGCCTGTTTCCACACTGTAGGGAATCTAATCTAATCTAATCATATATTAAAGCATTTGTGTTGTAAATTAAAATATTAAAGTTTCTGTGCTCAAAAGAAAAAGACCATTCTTCAACTTGCTAACATTATCAACACTGATTCAATAATATTTATAATTGAGGTTTTTTGAGCCAATTTGTCACATTTGGGATTCCATAATAATGTTTTGTTTTCTTAAAAATAGCTTTTCCAGCTTTGCCAATATGCCCTAGGTCATTAACATCGTGGAATAGGAAATTATGATCTTTGGAAACTTTCCAGGTGACGCTGAACTGAAATCCGCTTGAATCTTGCAGCTGTCAGTAACTTTTTCAATCCATTCTTTGAGGTATTTCTTAAACTTGATTGAAGCTACATTCATGTCTCAAGGTTACTTCTTTCATTGATTTTTCTTCTGAACAGTTTCAAGTTGATCTGGAAACTTCCTGTCAAATTAGCAATCTTAAGTGAATGGATCTTTCACTGATGCTTTTAGACACTCCTAGGGGCATTTCTAATTTGCAGTGCTAACATTTTCAGAACCCACTTCAATGTTGAGACTTCTCTTCATTGTTTCTCCTGTTATCTACAGTGCTGGTTGCCAGTAAGGTACCGATGTATTTAAATCTTCTCCTGAAGATCCATAATCAGTAGCTTATTAGAAATGTTGAAATACAGTGGTGAAAGCAGACCAGAAAATTTTTTTAAAATTCACAGGCTTCAAGCACAGGCAACAGATGGCCAAGCTAAATATAATTTCGAGGTGAGTGAAAAAAAAAGTGACATTAAAAATGAGTAATGCTTAAGCCACCTAAGATGTAGCAACATGACAGTTTTGCAAAGCATGCTTCATAAATTTTGCATTGTGATCGATGTGATGTTTGTGAACTATTCAGCGCAAAAGCAGATCAGGCATAACAAAAACAGCTTCTCGAACACAGAACTAAATACTTTACAAACAAAATGTAGTAACTATGTTTATTGAAACTGTCTGTATTGTTTTATATATTTGTATTTGATGTGTTGTGTTAAGAAATATGGTTTATGCCTTGTGCTTTTTATCATGCCAGTACTACATGAGTGCATTTGTTCATTTTGGAGATTATTTTTCTTCTTCCTCTTTCAAGGTATTTTCCGACACAGGTCATTCTGTTATCACATGTGTTTTGTTAGCGTAAATTGGCTAGAATGTGATTGATGAATTGTGGAAGCCGTTTGGACAATGCAAACTTTCTATTGACTGGGGATAGTGATTTTCTAATAGCGATCCTCTATAGCATGATGTTCTATAGCGGCTTTCCACAGGCCAATTTTCTATAGTGCGAAGTTGCAGAGGAACACAACTGTTATATTGTAGCAGAGCAACTTGTATTTGCTTTTATACCTTTTCTAGCTCCCTTTTTGGTATTTTTTGCCAGTTAACAGGTCTCATGGCTCTGAAACAAATTGTCACATTAACAATTGATTTTGCTCCTTCTCAACATTTCCATTCTACCTTTCTTTTATCTCCTAGTTTCCTATTTCTTTAGACCTAATGGCAAGCTTCTTTCTGTGCTCGCTCCATATTACAATCATCCTTAACTTGGATGGCATCATTGCTCAGTGGTTAACACTATTACCTTATAACACCAAGGATCCAGGTTTGATTCTAGTCTTAGACAGCTGTCTGCATGGAGTTTGTATGTTCTTCATAAATCGGGTTTCCTTCCACTGTCCAAAGATGTACAGGCTAGGTGGATTGGCTGTGGGAAATGTGGTCTGGATGGGATGTTCTTTGGAGGGTCATTGCAGATAGACCAAATGGTTTCTTTCTGCACTGTAGGCATTCGATGATTCCATGCAGTCTGATGAACTCTCATATGAATAAACATGCCAAGTTCATTTGAGTCAGAAAGTTGGGTGTAATCATGGCTGTCAAATTCATTCTCTAGATTGACTCTCAGACACACCATATGTCCTCAGTGTAAGACATGAAAGCAAGGTTTTGCTCATCTTTCTTGGTAAATATGAGAGATCTGATGACAACCCAAAGAGCAGGATTCTCCCAGTATCATGGGCCACATGCTTTTCTTGACCAATATCACAAAAGCACAGACCGAAAGGACATTGCTCCCATGTAGATTATGAAAAATTGTTGGCTCATAATAGCTGTAATATTTGCTGACATAAACAAGAAGTACAACACTCCAAAAGTAAATCAATCTTTGAAGGGCCTTCAGACATTTCAAAATAGCTGAGTGTTCAATCAATGCCAACATTATTATTTTCCACATTCTCTGGCATTTTAATTGCATCCATGCATATAAATTATTCACATAGATATGTTTGATTCATTGCAAATGTCAATCTTAACATCTGACATCTGTGTTTTTTTTTCATTTTTTAACTAAAGTACACATATTTTATTGAAAGCAATAACTTGCATTTGTGCAGTGTCTTTTATCTCATAAAATATCCCAGGCATAGAATCAGATAAAATACATCCCTGATCCAAAGAATGGACTTTGGGAGTGGGTAGGAGTTTTATAGAGTGAAGGGCCCTGGCAGCTTGCTGGGGAGCCTGTGGGAACCCACATTAGAACATAGAACATAGAACAATACATTGCAGAACAGGCCCTTCGGCCCTCAATGTTGCACCGACCTCTGAACTATTCACAGCTCGTCCCCCTACACTATCCCATCACGATCCATGTGCTCATCCAAGGATTGTTTAAATCTCCTTAATGTGGCTGAGTTGACTACATTAGCAGGTAGGGCATTACCACACTCTAAGTAAAGAACCTGCCTCTGACATCTGTCTTAAATCTATCACCCTCAATTTGTAGTTATGTCCCCTTGTACAAGCTGATGACATCATCCTAAGAAAAAGACTTTCACTGTCTACTCTATCTAATCCTCTGATCATCTTGTACGTCTTTAGCAAATCCCCCCTTAGCTGCCTTCTTTCCAATGAGAACAGACTCAAGTCTCTCAGCCTTTCCTCATATAATCTTCCCTCCAGACCAGGCAACATCTTGGTAAATCTCCTCTGCACCTTTTTCAATGCTTCCACATCTTTCCCAAAATATGGTGACCAGAACTGTACACAATATTCCAAATGCGGCCGCACTAGCATTTTGTACAGTTGCAGCATGACATCACGGCTCCGGAACTCAATCCCTCTACCAATAAAACTTAACACACCATATGCCTTCTTAACAGCACTATCATCCTCGGTGGCAACTTTTAGGGATCAATGTACATGGACTCCAAGATCCCTTTGCACATTCCAAATGAGAGGCCATTCACGTTAGCCCCGAAAACAGCTCTTCTAGTGAGATCACACCATCATGGTTTCTATTTTTATTAGCTGAAACAACTTGTATTTATACAGAGCCTTTAATGCAATAAAACATTCCAAGGAGCGTTACAAAGCAAACTCTGATACCAGGATAAGCAAGGTGACATTAGGACAGGTGCCCAAAAGCTGAGTGAGCTTTTGAGGAATATGTCAAAGGAAAACAGGTTGTGGAAAGCCAGAGAACCTATGGGACGCTATTTACAATCATTGGCAACATAGGTCAAGGCCCTAATGTTAGGCCGAATGAATTGGGGGATACTGAAGATTAGAGGAGCACCATTATCCTGGAGGGACTGGAGGAGATGACAGAGATGCAGAAGGGTCAAGACCAGGGATGGATTTGAAAATGGGGAAGAGAATTTTAAAATAGAGGCACTGCTTGATGGAAAGGCAATGCAAATCATAGGGGTAATCGATGAATGAGACTTGATGCAAGTGAGGACTCAGGAAGCACATTCTTGTTGGTTTAATCATTCGTGGGATATGGGCAGCATTGGATATGCTAGCATTGATTTCCCATTGGGCGGTTATCAGTCAATCACATTCTTGTGGATCTAGATTCACATGTAGACCAGGCCAGCCCAGGTAAGGATCCCCACATGGGTTTGTACGTCATTTGACAGCGCTTGCATGATTGATATTAGGACTAGCTTCTTATCCAAGTCTTTAAACTGAATTCAAACTTTAACCCAAGAGGGAAGGCACAGTGGCTCAGTGGTTAGCACTGTTGCCTCCAGGGACCCAGGTTTGATCCTAGCCTCAGGCAACTGTCTGTGTGGAGTTTGTATATTCTTCCCGCGTCTGCGTGGGTTTTCTCTGTTTAGACTTGGCACACCACTTGCCCTATATTCTGCCACAGGCAGTTGAGAGAACACCTGTGGGCCTTCCATGGGATTAGGACCTTGGGAGCAGAAAGTCACACTCACCAAGAGCTGCCAGTGAATCATTGGCTATTCCTGGACTGCAGTCTGGATGATCAATGTTGGTTTCCGGGCCAGATGTGAATGATGCAGTGTGAGTTTCATCACGGGGGGGTTGGGGGGGTTGGGGGGGTTGGGGGGTTGGGGGGGGGGGGTCAAAGGAGGAGAGGAGATTAGCATCAAGCGTAAGGTGCGGTGTTGCATATACTGAGTCTGTATATGTGCATGTTCTAGTTATGACAGAAACTGGACAAAGGTTAGGCGACATATATAAAGATCAGCAGGATCCAGGATAAGGGAGGGGTGGGCACTAACTAGGACTTGGGGCTCTAGGGGATTTGAAGTAACAGGGTACAAGCTCAGTGGATTTGGGTCAGGATTGTGGGTAACCACACCACAAGTGAGGGGGCAGGTCTTCATGATCTATCATGGCCAGAGTGGATATGGAATGCATGCTATTGGGTCTGTTCTGCACCACATTAGAGTAATCTAGCTAACTGAGTTTAATCATGTAAGATTGACAGTTAACAGCTTCTGCTGCGTCTCTGTGCTAACTGTGTCCAACCAATCAACACCCTCTTCCCATGCTGCACAAGTTGCTATTCCCTTCATATGAGAATAGCATTTTCTTGTGTCAGTCTTGACGAGTGCAAGATATATAACAAAAATCAACAATGTGTCTCTTTTCAGCAATGTTTCAAATTCCTTAGGTTCGTCAATGACCCCATCAGACTGGGACATAGCAAATGTTACATCTTTTTTTAAGAAAGGAGAAACTAAGAAAACAGTAAAATACAAGCCAATTCACTAACATTAATCATCGGGAAAATGTAATCTAGGATGTCTTAGCAAGGCTCTTAGAAAAACAGCATGTTTCGAACACATTTTACCAAAGGTATTTACTGTTTGACAAATTTATTAGATGTCTTTGAGGATGTAACTGGTTGGGTAGATAAAGGGGAATCAGTAGATATCATACATCAAGATTTTCAAAAGGCATTCAGTGAGGTGCCATACAAAAGATCACAAAGCAAGATAAGGGCTTATGGAGTTATGGAGTTAATATGAATATGGATTGATCAATGGAAGAAAAGAGTGGGCATAAATTGGACATTTCCAAGTTGGCAGACAGTGATGAGAGCCAGGATTCGTAAGGTCTCAGCTATTTGCATTTGAAATTGTAAAGTGGAAAAGAGAAAGACATCAGTTTGCTGATGATACAAAGCTAGTCGGAAATGTAAGCTATGAAGAGCATACAGAGAGGCCACTAACAGATACAGGCAATTTAAGAGAGTGGGCAGCGAATAACAGATGGAATATAATGCAGGTAAGAGTGAAGTTATTCACTTTGCTCATGAGAATAAAAGAGGAGAATGCTTTGTAGAAGACTTGTAAATTGAAAGTGTTGGTAGTCAAAGCATCTTGGATGTGCTTGTACGAGGAATGCAGATACCTAAATGCAAATCTAAGGTGCAGTAAGGAGTTAGGAAAGTAAGTGGCATGTTGGCCTTCATTGCAAGAGAATTTGAGTACAAGGATAAAGAGTCCTTGTCAAAATTGTACAGGGCTTTGGTGAGACAAGATCTGGAGCAGTGCACAGTCTTCACGACACATTTTCAAAAGAATATACTTGCTTTGGAGTTGGAAGAGTGAAGGTTCTTGAAATTGATCCCTGGGAAAAGGTAAACATGCCTATATTCTCTGTCACTTCGAAGAATGAGAGACAATCTCATGAAGACATGGAATATTCTGAAAAATCTTATTATGAGAGACTAAGAGATTGCTTTCAATGGCCAAAGAATCTAAACCATATGGGCACAGTTTCAAAATTAAGACAGAGGAGGAAAAATTATTTTACTCAGAAGACTGTAAATCAATGGAATTCTTGACTCCAGGGGACTGTGGATGCTTCATTGTTGGATGCATTTAAGGCTGTGTTAGAGTGATTTTCTGTTCTCTTGTGGAATCAAGAGTTATGAAGAGCAGGCAGTAAAGTGGATCTGAAGCTGAAGATTTGCCATATTCATGTTGAATGGAGGGTAGCCTGAACGAGCAATATGATGTGCCTGCTCCTATTTCCTGTGTCCTTATTTTTTAGACAAGCACAGGAAAGAGAAGGAATAAGGTGCTGGAAAAGCACAGCAGGTCAGGAAGCATCTGAGAAGCAGAAGAATTGATGTTTCAGGCTTAGGCGCTTAATCAGGAATTCCTTATGAAGGGCTTATGCCCGAAACGTCGATTCTCCTGCTCCTTGGAAGCTGCCTGAGCTGATGTGTTTTTCTAGCACCACACTCTCGACTCTGATTTCCAGCATCTGCAGTCCTCACTTTTTCCAAATAGAAAGAATAAGCCTATCAGCATATCCATTGAGAGGATGAGAGTTGGGAAAGAGCTCAGATAAAGCATAGGCACCAAGAAAGACCAGGTGAGCTAATACCCTTTAACAGTGTTGCAGAATTTGTCACCTGTTAATGACCTAGATCTATCCACATGCAAACTAGATTAGATTACTTACAGTGTGGAAACAGGCCCTTTGGCCCAACAAGTCCACACCGACCCGCCGAAGCGCAACCCACCCATACCTCTAACCTAACACTACAGGCAATTTAGCATGGCCAATTCACCTGACCTGCACATCTTTGGACTGTGGGAGGAAACCGGAGCACCCGGAGGAAACCCACGCAGACACGGGGAGAATGTGCAAACTCCACACAGAGAGTCGCCTGAGGCGGGAAATGAACCCGGGTCTCAGGCACTGTGAGGCAGCAGTGCTAACCATTGTGCCACTGTGCCGCCCATCACGTCGAGGGTGATGTACCACAATATGTAGGGAGTTGTTTTGTTTGTAACGTGACTAATTAATGAAGTTGCTGCAGATTATAGCACTGAGACTTGAAATTGCAAATATTGCAGGCTCCAAATAAAAATGAGAAAGTTTGTTAATCACTTGTCTTCATAAAGCGACTGATTTATGACCCGCACTTGAGCCATTTAAAAAAAACCAATTGTTTAGGTTTATATTCAGACTCCTCTAGGTGCAGAGTACAGAATTCAGAAAGAATACAGAAAGTTTTCCCTATTCTTGAACCATGCAGAAATCATGTCACGGTCCTGTGCTTTCACTCTGTCATAATTGCAACAGAAATAAAGATAGAGACAATGATGCAGCTATGCTTATCATAGCTGTCTGTTTGCACTGGGTATCACCATGGGTAGCATTCCTACTTCATAATTTTTCCCAGGCACTTTGTGTAAATTTTTATGATTTTTTTGTCGTAAACAACAGGCATTTAAGGTTAAACCAGATGACAGAAGACATAATGCAACTATTTAAAACAGATGGCTGTGAAATAATAAATCTGCCATCTAATGTTGTTTGTACACTGAAGCCAAAAAAGGCATCAAACTGCATTCTAATGCAATAAGAAACAGGCTCTTTAATTCTTTTTCTTCATCTTTCCTGCTTTTTCTCCTCCCTTCTTTAAAGGCAATGACTTATTATTGGCACACAGTTCCACACAGAGTAGGGCTTCTCCAAATGTCTATCAGATAGTCACATTTAGAATGTCTTTCTGAACAATTGGGTATTGCCAGGCATACGGGTGACAATAGGGATGTTCAATACAGTAGTATTGAGAAACCAACTTTCATGAACCCCAAATGACCTAAATTACTTGTTTCGAAGAATCATAAGGAAGGTTACAATGCAGCAGTAGATCATCTAGTACAATGTTGGGATACTTTGTATGAGCAATTTAACTCGTTCCGCTCCCGATTTTTTTATCCGTAGACTTGGAAATCATTCATCTTCAGGAGCCTATCCAATTATCCTTTGAAAACAATGTTTGAATCTGCCTCCACCATAGTTTCAGCTGGTTTATCACAGATTGTCTCATTTGCTGTGTAAGGATTTTCCTCCTGTCATTTTTGATTCTTTTGTCATTTGTAAATTAGCGTTCTCAAAGTTTTGCCTAATGGGAATAATTTATCTTTAAATAATCTTGCCTTTTATCGTTTTGAATGTTTTTCTTAAAGTTCCTCTCAATCTTTCCTTCTCTAAGGAGAACCATTGTATTTTCTCCAACATAGATGACATCAAACTTCCTGGAACTATTCCCATAAACCTTGTATTCATCTTCTACACAGCTTTTGTGTCTCTCCTGAAGTGGAACACCCACAATATGGCAGTTGAGGCCAGAACAATGTTAATAAAGATACAATATAGCTTCATTGCTTTGGCCAATCTACATTTGTGTATAAATTCCAGGATCCCATAAATTTCTCAACCTTTCCTGCCACCTTCAATGATTCATGCAGATATAAGCCCAAGGTCTTGGTTCTTGCACCTCATTGAGGTATTCGTATTTTAGTTAATATTGTTTTTCCTGGTTCTTTCTACCAAATGTATGTTATAGTATTATCTGTCATTGTGAAAGTGTTGCAGTTTATTTTAAAGGATGCAGCAGCAGAGTATTTAGTAATGCAGATAATCAAGCAGAATCAACATGAAGAGGAAATTATACCCCACAAATTTACTAGAATTCTTTGAAGAGGTAGCAAGAAGGTTAGATAAAGTGGAAGCAGTGGATGTAACATATTTGGATTTTCAGAAAGCATTTGATAATCTACTACACATTGGGCTACTTAATAAAACAAGAGCCCATGGTTTTGAAGGTAATATCTTAGCATGGATATAACATTGACAAACTAGTTGAAGTTTGAGAATTGGGATAAGGAGGACATCTGTAGGAATGCAACCTATGACTCGTGTCATGCCACAATAATCAGTGCTAGGGCCACAATTATTTACAATATATATTCATGTCTTGAAAATGGGATCCTAATGTACTGTAGCCAAGTTGTGGGTGACACAAAATGAGTGGAAGGTAAATGGAAATGATGACAGAAAGAGTTTACAGAGGGATATAGATAGATAAAGTGAATGGACAAGAATTGCCAGACAGAATATAATGTGGGGAAATGTGAGGTTATGCACTTTGGCAGGAAGAATAGAGGAGCTGAATATTATTTAAGTGGAGGAAGACTGTTGAAAACTATGGGACTGAGGAATTTGAGAGTCCTTGTCCACGAATCACAAATAAATAGTTAGCATCCAGCATCCACAAGTAATAGGGAAGACATACAGAATGTTGGGTCTTATTTTGAAAGGAATGGCATATAAAAGTAGGGAAGTTTATCTAAAACTATACAAGGCATGAATGAAAACACAACTGGAATACTGTGAATAGTTTGGACCTCTTGTCTAAGCAAAGGTATACTGGCATTTGAGGAAGTCCAGACAAAGTTCACAAGGCTGATACCAGAAATGGAGGGGCTTTCTTATGAGAAAAGACCTTAAGACCATTACAAATAGGAGCAGAAGTTAGGACATTCAGCCCATCAAGTCTGGTTCACCACTTAATCATGGCTGATAAAGATTGAGTAGATTGGGTTTGTGAACATTGGAACATAAAAGAATGACAGACAATTTTATTGAATCATGCAAGATTCAATTACAAATTCACAGGACAGATGTGGAAAGGTTCCTTCCCATTGTGGGAGTATCTCGGACCAGAGACACTATGTCTCTACCTCAGAATAAATTGTCACAACTTTCAGATAGAGTTGCAAAGGAATTTCTTCTCTCACACAGTTGTGAATCTGAAAAATTCTTTACTACAGAGGGCTGTTGAAGCTAGGTTATTGAATATTTTCAAAGCTCAGATAGTCAGATTTAGATTTTAATCAGTAAAGGAATCAAGGATTATCGGAAAAAGACAAGAAACTGAAGTTGAGTATCATTATATCACTACTTTCCTCACAGTTCACAATAATTCCACATATTTTGCTACCTTGGATGCCTGGCAGATATATTCATGCTTCCCTCATGGAAAGTAATTGGATTATCAGAGTGGAACTGGGTTCCTTCCCAAAGTATTTCCACGATTGGATGCTTTGTTCATCCTCCACCACCAATATATTGTCCAAACTTTATAATCTAATATAGTTAGAGCTGTATATTTCTTGAAGATTTCTGATAAATTATCAAAGTAAAATTTGTCAACGGTGATACTTTTTTATTTAGCAGAGAATAAATACACCTACAGGTAACCTTCTTCCTGTCAAGATGACATCATTCCTATCAATCCTGAAGGAGGAGGTTTGCGCATTATTGCAAGTTATCCAAATTATATTTTCAGTGAAGAGTTTGAGACTTATAAATTGTACCTATTGTTCTTCCCTTTAGACTCTCATGGTTTTATTACTGAAGCATAATTTTATTCCTTCACCATCACTGCCAGGATTTCACTTTCTCCTGGGTAGTAGCAGCAAGAAAGTTCTCACGGTAAGAAAGCATCTACAATGAAAAAAAATCCAAGCACAGCTGCTTTTTAAGAAGCTATTGTTAATACAATCTAAACACAGAGGCACAATTTCACAGATCAGCCCGCATTGCAGGAGGCCCATGGATGAGCAGATTGAATTTGCACCTTTGTTATGAAGGCTTAATGGAAGAAACATATACAACTTGGAGTAGTGTGACATGGAATTTATCACTTTACCAGCAAGGGATCCCACGAGGATTGAAAGCAATTATGTTTTGGACGTTAAAGGAATTTGAAATCTTGAATCTTTTTTGCTCAGCTCACAAGCCTTAAATCAAATAATTCAAAGTTCTGGGTCCTTATTTCCATATTTTACTTATTTTCTTAACTGAGGTCTATTATTGCTGTTGCTTGATATTTAAAAAGAAAATTGGTTCTGACTGGATCTTTTTTGAGCTCACTGAAGTCCCTATGCGACACCTTTCCCTCTCAGTTTTGGAAAAAGTTTTCTCTGTTCTTTTTTTTTGTTGTTGCTTCTGTAAAATGCCTTACGGTTATTCTTTTTTATGTTTTCAAAAGTCATCTCTCCTTTCATCATCTCTTTCATCTTTTTTTTATATTCGGCTACTCATTACAGTTTTTTTTTCTTGTTGGAATTATTGAGTGCGTTTAACTGTCTCTGCTGAATGGGAACAAAGTGGGTAAGCAGTTAATAAGGAATGGTTCAATTTCTTGCTGGTTTTGGATATTTATGTCTCTGATTTGGCAGAGGGTTAGGCCGATACTGCAGGAATTCATGAAAATTGAATCCTGCCATATCAATATGTTTTAACCTCAACCTGAGCACTATTGTCCCACCTGGTCAGTTGTGGTAATGTGCTATCTCAAAGATGTTTAGTGCACTATGGTATGAAAGAGATGTGGCTAGAGATGGAAGACTTTGCAATTTTTTTAAATTTACATTATATTATCTATACATTTTGATTATGCATAAAAGCTCATACTCAATTTTCAGGGTTTTTCTGTTGTGTCATCATTGTCATTGATATGGTTTCCTGCATATAGGATGACGAGTTATCCCTTTACACTATATCTTCTCCAGGTCATCGTCTCTTGGAACATATATTACATCTCCCTCCGAAATTTCTGCTTGCAGTGGATTCACAATCTCCTCAGGCTTGTACAAAATCATCTTTTGAGGTTTTTGAAGATTTGCATTCTTCGAATTCTTCAAAGGACCCAAAGCTTTGAATTATTTGATTTAAAGTTTGTGGGCTCAGCAAAAAGATTCAAGATTTCAAATTCCTTTAATGTCCAAGACATAATTGTTTTCAATCCTCGTGGGATCCTTAACAGTAAAGTGATAATTTCCATGCTGCACTACTCCAAGTGGTAAAAGTTTCTTCCATTAAGCCTTCATCGTCTCCTCCTCGCATTGATCTTCTGTGTTTCTTCTCCTCACTGAGTGGATTTTTAGAAAAAAAAATTCTTGCCCCACAAGAAATAAGAACAGGAGTAGGCCATTTGGCGTCTTATGTCTTCTTCGCCTTTCAATCAGATCATGACTAATCTGGCACTTTTTATATCCACCTTTTTGCCTTATCCCTGTTATCCTTGATTCCCTGCTGAACAAGAATCTATCTCAGCCTTAAATGTACACAAGGACTTTGGAACTCATCACAGGAGGCTTTGCAGCAAAGATTCATAACCCTCTGAGAGAAGAACAGCCTCCTCACCTCATCCTTAAATCGTTTACCTTTTATTCTGAGACTATACCCTCTAGTCCTAGACTCTCCCATGAGGGGGATCATCCTCTCAGCATTACCCCTTAAGAATCCTCTATGTTTCAATGAGATCATCCCTCACTGTTTCAAACTCTAGTGAATAGAGTTACAACCTGTTTAGCCTTTGCTCATAAGAGAAACCCTCCATTCATATAAGATGCTTCCTACTACATGTAACAAGGTACTGGCATGATTTTTATTGGCTTCCGCTGCAAAAGCTGAAGCATTTTGGGAGCGGATAAAATGTTTTCACCATTTTTGCCAGTTTCCTTTTCCTCATAACCATGTGTTTGAATGGTTCCGGGAGCAGCAAGGTATGAATATATTTTTCACTGCGGTTAGAGATTTTCTTCCCACACTGCTTTACCAGCAATTGCTGGATTTTGTGCTTTTCTCTCTGCTCCAGTTGATTCTCCGGATTGTCCTAGAGCTTTCACTCCCTGCTGGATGTTTTTTCAGGTTGCTTCCTGCAGCTCCGTCTCACTACGGGGTCTCTTCAGTTGTGTCACCATCTGTTGTTGTCAGGTGGTGTTTTAGAGGAGGTTGAAGTTGCATAATGGAAATGTGCTTAGTGTCGGAGGACTTCTCAAAATATTTCACTCACTAAGATAATCACATGGTCTAACTGTTGTTGCTTCTTTGGAGTCTGTGATCATGACTTTCTATTTATGCGTTCAAAAATTAACCCTTTGTTCTTGTTACGGTTCCCATCTTTCTAATGCCCACTGTTGGCTGGAACAAAGGGAGGAATCTTACAAGTTGGGTCTAAACAATTTGGGCTGTGGTAAGATTTGTGGCAAAATTGGATGATGAGTATGCAAAGGCCCTCCTTTAGGTCAGGAGCAATTCGTGCCATCTTTTATGCTTTTCATGGGCATGGCGAGTCTGCCAAGGAAGGGGATTCTTGCTTGTTGAATATCTCATTGATGGGCCAACTTGCCTCAGCTTTCTATCTGCCCAAACACATCATGCATTCCACATGGCTAGAAAGCATGATGTGAAATCCAATGAGGAGACCTGGCAGATTCATCTTGTCACTTATTCCAATCAAACTCCACTGTTGCATATTGCTTCCCTGGTGTCAGGATCAAGGATGTCTCAGAGAGGGTGCAGAATGTTCTCACAGGGGAGAGGGGCCAGCAAGAGGTCATTGTCCACATTGGACCCAATGATATATGAAGGGAAAAGGTTGAGATTCTGAAGAGAAAGTATAGAGAGCTAGGCAGAAATTTAAAAAGGAGGTCCTCAAGGGTAGTAATATCTGGATTACTCCCAGTGCTATGAGCTAGTGAGGGCAGGAATAGGAGGATAGAGCAGATGAATGTATGGCTGAGGAGCTGGTGTATTGGAGAAGGACTCACATTTTTGGATCATTGGAATCTCTTTTGGGGTAGAAGTGACCTGTACAAGAAGGAGGGATTGCACCTAAATTGGAAGGGGGCTAATATACTGACAGGGAAATTTGCTCGAACTGCTCAGGAGGATTTAAACTAGTAAGGTGGGGGGCTTGGGACCCCAGGAGATAGTGAGGAAAGAGATCAATCTGAGACGGATACAGCTGAGAACAGAAGTGAGTCAAACAGTCAGGACAGGCAGGGACAAGGTTGGACTAATAAATTAAACTGCATTTATTTCAATGCAAGGGGCCTAACAGGGAAGGCAAATGAACTCAGGGCATGGTTAGGAACATGGGACTGGGCTATCATAGCAATTACAGAAACATGGCTCAGCGATGGGCAAGACTGGCAGCTTAATGTTCCAGGATACAAATGCTACTGGAAGGATAGAACAGGAGGTAAGAGAGGAGGCGGAGTGGCATTTTTGATAACGGATAGCATTACAGCTGTGCTGAGGGAGGATATTCCCGGAAATACATCCAGGGAAGTTATTTGGATGGAACTGAGAAATAAGAATGGGATGATCGCCTTATTGGGATTGTATTATAGACCCCCTAATAGTCAGAGGGAAATTGAGAAACAAACTTGTAAGGAGATCTCAGCTATCTGTAAGAATAATAGGGTGGTTATGGTCGGGGATTTTAACTTTCCAAACATAGACTGGGACTGCCATAGTGTTAAAGGTTTAGATGGAGATGAATTTGTTAAGTGCGTACAAGACAATTTTCTGATTCAGTATGTAGATGTACCTACGAGAGAAGGTGCAAAACTTGACCAACTCTTGGGAAATAAGGCAAGGCAGGTGACTGAGATGTCAGTGGGGAGCACTTTGGGGTCAGCGGCCATAATTCTATTAGTTTCAGAATAGTGATGGAAAAGGATAGACCAGATCTAAAAGTTGAAGTCCTCAATTGGAGAAAGGCCAATTTTGACGGTATTAGGCAAGAACTTTCGAAAGCTGATGGGAGGCAGATGTTCGCAGGTAAAGGGATGGCTGGAAAATAGGAAGCCTTCAGGAATGAGGTAATGAGAATCCAGAAAAAGTATATTCCTGTCAGGATGAAAGGGAAGGCTGGTAGGTATAAGGAATGCTGGATGACTAAAGAAATTGAGGGTTTGGTTAAGAAAAAGAAGGAAGCATATGTAAGGTAGACAGAATAGATTGAGTGAATCCTTAGAAGAGTATAAAGGCGGTCGGAGTATACTGAAGAGGGAAATCAGGAGGGCAAAAAGGGGACATGAGGCAGCTTTGGCAAATAGAATTAAGGAGAATCCAAAGAGTTTTTACAAATACATTAAGGACAAAAGGGTAACTAGGGAGAAAATAGGGCCCCTCAAAGATCAGGAGAAAGTGAGGACTGCAGATGCTGGAGATCAGAGCTGAAAATGTGTTGCTGGAAAAGTGCAGCAGGTCAGGCAGCATCCAAGGAGCAGGAGAATCGATGTTTCGGGCATGAGCCCTTCTTCAGGAATCTCATGCCCGAAACATCGATTCTCCTGCTCCTTGGATGCTGCTTGACCTGCTGCGCTTTTCCAGCAACACATTTTCAGCCCCTCAAAGATCAGCAAGGCAGCCTTTGTGTGGAGCTGCAGAGAATGGGGGAGATACTAAATGAATATTTTGCATCAGTATTTACTGTGGAAAAGGATATGGACGATCTCGACTGTAGGGAAATAGATGGTGACATCTTGCAAAATGTCCAGATTACAGAGAAGGAAGTGCTGGATGTCTTGAAATGGGTAAAGGTGGATAAATCCCCAGGACCTAATCAGGTGTACCTGAGAACTCTGCGGGAAGCTAGAGAAGTGATTGCTGGGCCTCTTGCTGAAATATTTGTATCATCGATAGTCACAGGTGAGCTGCCGGAAGACTGGAGGTTGGCAAATGTGGTGCCACTTTTTAAGAAGGGTGGTAAGGACAAGCCAGGGAACTATAGACCGGTGAGCCTGACCTCAGCAGTGGGCAAATTGTTGGAGGGAATCCTGAGGGACAGGATGTACATGTATTTGGAAAGACAAGGACTGATTAGGGATAGTCAACATGGGAAATCATGTTTCACAAACTTGATTGAATTTTTTGAAGAAGTAACAAAAAGGATTAATGAGGGCAGGGTAGTAGGACTTCAGTAAGGCATCTGACAAGATACCCCATGGGAGACTGATTAGCAAGGTTAGATCTCATGGAATACAGGGAGAACTAGCCATTTGGATACAGAACTGGCTCAAAAGTAGAAGACAGAGGGTGGTGGTGAAGGGTTGTTTTTCAGACTGGAGGCCTGTGACCAGTGGAGTGCCACAAGGATCGGTGCTGGGTCCTCTACTTCTTGTCATTTACATAAATGATTTGGATGCAAGCATAAGAGGTATAGTTAGTAAGTTTGCAGATGACACCAAAATTGGAGGTGTAGTGGACAGCAAAGAGGGTTACCTCAGATTACAACAGGGTCTTGACCAGATAAATGCGAAGTGCTGCATTTTGGGAAAGCAAATCTTAGCAGGACTTATACACTTAATGGTAAGGTCCTAGGGAGTGTTGCTGAACAAAGGGACCTTGGAGTGCAGGTTCATAGCTCCTTGAAAGTGGAGTCGCAGGTAGGTAGGATAGTGAAAAAGGTGTTTGGTATGCTTTCCTTTATTGGTCAGAGTATTGAGTACAGGAGTTGGGAGGTTATGTTGCGGCTGTACAGGACATTGGTTAGGCCACTGTTGGAATATTGCGTGCAATTCTGGCCTCCTTCCTATCGGAAAGATGTTGTGAAACATGGAAGGGTTCAGAAAAGATTTACAAGGATGTTGCCAGCATTGGAGGATTTGAGCTATAGGGAGAGGCTGAACAGGCTGGGGCTGTTTTCTCTGGATCATCAGAGGCTGAGGGGTGATCTTATAGAGGTTTACAAAATTATGAGGAGCATGGATAGGGTAGATAGGCAAAGTTTTTTTCTTTGGGGTAGGGGAGTCCAGAACTAGAGGGCATAGGTTTAGGGTGAGAGGGGGAAGATATAAAAGAGACCTATGGGGCAACTTTTTCATGCAGAGGGTGGTACGTGTATGGAATGAGCTGCCAGAGGAAGTGTTGGAGGCTGGTACAATTGCAATATTTAAGAAGTATTTGGATGGGTATATGAGTAGGAAGGGTTTGGAGGGATATGGGCCAGGTGCTGGCAGGTGGGGCTAGATTGGGTTAGGATATCTGGTTGGCATGGACGGGTTAGACCGAAGTGTCTGTTTCCATGCTGTGCATCTCTATGACTCTATACGACCACATTGTAGCATGATCCATGAGTACGAGCTGCACACACCCATTTTCCACTCACATTGGCAGATGCCAACCTCTCATGACCATCATGGCACACTGGTAGTACTCTCTGGGAGCATAGACTTGCATTGCAGGAGCAACAGGCAGTGAAAGGCTGCAGCAAGGAGACATTGAGGGCATAGGCACAAAGCTGAAGGATTAGACCAGGCTCTATTGCAGAGCTACTCACTGAGCCTTTGCTCTCTTGGGTGTCTACCTGGATGCTCACATCATCCATGCATGGCTTGCTTTGCTGGGCCAGTTAGTTTAGTCATACAAACATTCAGCTTGCTGTGTTGCTCAGCATTACTCAGACAAGGGGGCAGATACCTTGCTGTAAGGCAGTGTGTTATGTTAATCTCAATCCTGCATCAGCAGCTTATGCAGGAAACACACTATATGTGGAAGCAAGCAATTGGATCTTAAAGTCTGAGGTGAGTCCATGGGGGTACCCATCATTTAGGGGTCCCGACACAGTAAGTCAAGGGCAGCCTCCCAAAATTGGTCCAATGATTTGCCATGGTCTGGCTTCCGATCAGTTTGATCGCAGTAAGGAGCTCTGTACCTCTGCTGTTCAGAGAGTGGTTTATCATCAGTCCTGTGACTCCAGAGTGGCTAGCCCCTTGGGGGGGCAGGAGAAAGTGTGGTCAGGAAAATGTACAGCCACTAGTCAGGGTTTTGGGCCCTTCATGGCCATTTGGTTAGGACGCTCATGGGGATGCCTCACAGTTTGTTGAGTCCCTCCAGAGAAATTGCCCCAGCCCCACCCCAAACCCCTTTCCATTGACAAAGGAATAGGACTTAGGAAGTTAGTCTGTAGGAGAGGGGGCAGCGGATTTTGGGGAAGGGAGGATTACAATTATAAAGGGGGTGGCAACATCTGCAAGGTGGAGGGGGGGGGGAGCGTAATCCAGCAGACCAGAGCTGGGAAATGTGAGATGGGGTTTGCCCATCAGCAGGAACACCCAGCTTTAATGTAAGAGGGAGCAGCAAATGACCATTCCTGGAATAGTCACCTCACCTCAGCAGAGTCATTGGGGGCACTTAAGTGACTGCTGGACATACACATGGATAGCAGTGAGTTGAGGGGTGCGTAGGTTAAGTTACTATATTTTACATTAGGATTAAATCTCAGCACAACATCGTGGGCCAAAGGGCCTGTTCTGTGCTGTACTTTTCTATGTTCTATGTTCTATATGGCAGGGGCATGGAGGTGGAGAAGGGTTGGGGGGAGAAGGTTGGCACACGTAGGCTTCTATAAATGGGTTGGGTGGGAAGTTTGGGGAGGTGTGAAGTCTAAGAGTTTACTGGATGGGCTAATGGAGGGGACCTTCGATGCTCGGGAGCTCACTGATACTTTCAGGTGGAGTCCAGACTGGCCAAGGAGCACTTGTTATCAGTTTGCATCATGGTGACAACTCATTAACAGCGACACATTTGAGCACAGAGGTCACAAAGCAATGGCAACATTATACGAGGAGATCCAAAGGTGTCACTCTGACCCAGTGCTAGACGTAGACATTGTTCCCTGTGCTTCCAGCAGACTCTCAGCACAGACGGAGCCCTGACCGTGGCCATGAAATGATCCTGTCTGCCGTGACAGTGACATTCAGCCCTACACAGAGAAACTAACAACCGGGTATAAAGCACAGAAGGTCAAGAATTATTGAGAAGCCATTATCAATCATGATGCCAAGGTGCCCTCAATAAGTTATATTCCTCCTCTCCCTTCCACTATGTTTAATTATACTCTCTGGCTCTGCAGCTGGAGTGGAGACAGCGTGCTTGGCATTGAGGTTTTTTTCTGGTGCCCCACAGGTGCTTGTCTTTGGATGGACCAAACATGTTGAGGGTCCTCTTACCAGAGGTAAGATGACCTTCCTCAGCTTGAACTTCCAAGGTTTGGAGTAGGGGGTTGGTGTAGGCAGGGTAGGTATTGAGGGCTTGGTCATCACTAGAGTGTCCTGAGTGGCGGCTTCTGAGGGTGCCCCTGTGACTGGCTGCCTCCTGGCACTGCTCTTTCTTCTTGTGAGGAAATGGTGCCTGGTGTGAGTGCCCAACCTCCCATATCGCTATCACCTTCAGTCCAGAGGATAAGGTGATGGAGCTCAGGTGTTCCCCTTAGGATGCTGGACCTGGCTCTCCATGGAAGCCACCAACATATCCATGGAGCGAGATGGTCACAATGACTTGCTGCTGCATTTGGACAATGGGTGCCATTGCCTCCCAGGTCCCTGTTGTCACTCTTGGTCCTCCCTGTGCATGGGAAGCCCCTGCCTGCTGATACTACAGAGTCTCACTTGCCCAAAGCTAAGCTGGTCATCCAATTTCCAGTGACCCGGGGCATTCTTTTCTTGGCCAAGGCCAGTGTAGTCACAGTGAGTTGCTTACTAGGCTGTGGTCCCTCACTCTAAAAGCCTCATATTCCCACTGAGGTGTCAGGGTCGGAGCTGGTGGAAGGTACAGAAGGTAGCCTTGGTGAATCTTCCTTTGAGGCCTCGGTACTCAGAGATCAAAGCAGTTATTTTTGGGGGCAGGAGGGGGTTGGTGAGGTGGTGAATGTCATGCACCACACCCTATGCCCCATTCAGGTTGCCCTCTCCTGTCACAAAAGAATGAAAGGCTAGGCATGAGTTGAACATTGATGGTGCAGATGGTAGAAAGGTATTGCAGTATTTCAGAGGAATGAAGAGGCAGTGCCGAGGACATGCAGGGATGATAGTGTGGGAGGTTAGAGAAGGTGAGAGAAAGTGAGAGAACATGTTGCATGCAGTAGGAAGGCTGGCAGAGCATAAGCCTGGATGGAAAGTGGGTGCAGAAGCAGTGGGCACAGTGGCCTTCTAAAGATGGTATTGGCACAAGGGATGCTAGTAATTTGATGGATATCCACTGAGTGGCAAACATTGTAAGATGAGGCTGGAAATTGGCATGAACAATACTATTTGGAGAGGAGTAAGTAATTAATACAGCACATTTGGGAAAGAATAGTGATAAAACCCAATGTACATCCTGGCTAAAAACCTTCCTAAAACTCAACACAGCTTGGACCTTGCCAAACAAAGGTACTGGACCCATTCTCACCTGCCCAAAACTCACTGTGAATTATAACCTAAAATGGTATAATTTGATTTGAAGAGTGTGGTGTTGGAAAAGCATAGCAGGCCAGAAGGGCTTACGCCTGAAATGGTGACTCTCCTGCTCCTCAGATCCTGCCTGATCTTGCTGTGCTTTTCCAGCACCACACCTTTCGACTCTGATCTCCAGCATCTGCAGTCCTCTCTTTCTCCTACTAATGGTATGATTTGATTTTTATTTTCTTTAGACAGTTAGCAAGCTGTAGCATGTACCTTGGGGATTTTGAGATGTGGTGACAGATTCATAATAATAAGCATCCTGACATTAATACTCTAATTTTCAGGCTACGTTTTAGTTGTAGCATTTCTTTTCTCCTCAAAGAATTCTCTGGTTTGAAACTGTCTTCACCAATTGTAATTGTCTTGAAATATGTCCCATTACCTCCTACCAAGAATACTACTAATCTAGCTCCTCACAGCAGTGCTAAGGTCTTCACTAGCAAAGTCAGCACAATAAACTCAAATCATAGAACCGGTACAGTGAAGCTAGAGACCATTTGGCCAATTGAGTCTGCACTGACCTTCTGAACAGCATTCCACCCAGACCCAGACCCCCACCCTTTACCCATAACCCTGCATTTCCCATGGCTAACTCACCCAGCCTGCTCTAAGGGACAATATACCATGGCCAATCCACCTAACCTGCATTTTTGGACTGTGGGAGGAAACCAGAGAGAAACAGGGAGAAAGTGCAAACTCTGCACAAACTCTTCCAGGGCTGAAATCAAACCCAGGTTCCTGGTGATGTTAGACAACAGTGCTAATCACTGCACCACCCAAATCCTCTGTTCTTTGTGCTTTACTTGCTGCAAGGCTGTGTTTCAGTTAGTGGTACTCTCACTTTGAAGCTGGAAAGTTGTGGATTCAAGATCCACTCCAGAAATGTGAACATAGCATTTAGGTCCAACCCTGGAACATTATTGAGGGAATACTACATGAGCAGAGGGGTCCTCTTCCAGATGCAACACTAATCCAAGAGTTATTCTCTTAGTTGAAAGCAAGGAGTCTCAAGGCATTGATTTGAAGAAGAGTACTCCCTAGGGTTCTGCCAAACATTTAACAACAAGATTAGCACTGATTACCTAGGTAATCTTGTTGTTAAATTACCCAGCCATGATCACTTCTCTTATTAAAGATGAACGATTTGTGGGCGGCATGGTGGCACAGTGGTTAGCACTGCTGCCTCACAGCGCCAGAGACCTCAGGCGACTGACTGTGTGGAGTTTGCACGTTCTCCCCGTGTCTGCGTGGGTTTCCTCCGGGTGCTCCGGTTTCCTCCCACAGTCCAAAGATGTGCAGGTCAGGTGAATTGGCCATGCTAAATTGCCCGTAGTGTTAGGTAAGGGGTAAATGTAGGGTTATGGGTGGGTTGTGCTTCAGCGGGGTGGTGTGGACTTATTGGGCCGAAGGGCCTGTTTCCACACTGTAAGTAATCTAATCTAATGTGATTATCTCTAGGAATTTATGTATGTTGCTACTCAGAGTTATAAAACATCCAATCCAAACCTTTCCCTGAAAGGAGGTGAACTCAGTATAGTATTTTCCTATAGGCTGCTTAGGAGCTACTACATCCTACCTGATAGATTTAGATTAAAGATCACAATCTACAGATTGAACCAATGAGCTAATACCCAGTTAGTGAGTGGGAGTAAAACCAGTGGGAGTTATTGGACTGAACCTCCCCATAGAGACCTGTGAAAACACAAATGAAAAATATGTAGGTAGCCCGCAGTCCCAAAAATAACCTTCTTTGCTCGAAAATTCCAAAGTCCAACAATTCATAATTCATGAGCTGTAGCTTTGTTCTTCTTTTATACCTTTGAAGCAAAACTTACAGCTCCAACCTCAACTTGTCCAAGGCAACTTCAAAACTTGCTTTCATCTGTTTTTACTCTCTGCCATTGCACTCCCCAGCTATGCCCTTTCCAAAACAGGCTGCATTTGTTAATTTTGCAAAAAAAACATTTACGTAGCACAATTCAAATGTCAAAACTTACATTAGTAGAATACAAATCAATTATACATGACATTAAATGCTTCCTGAAATATGCAGCCTGAGGTGAGTTAGCACAATTTCCAGTTTTGCACCCTCCCACGATTAGTAATTAGTGACACTCCTCTCATTGTTTCTAAATTCATCACTGAATTCCTATTCAAGTTGAAGTCTTTCACTTTATATGGTTCCCTTTGTCTGAACTTTCTCTGGTAACCTATTTCCAAATTTAAGGTAGACCCGCACTTCAATTTTCATCACTGTGGGGCTTAACAAACTGTTTTGCAGTCAATGAAGTTTAATCAAAGGTCTTTTCCCTAGGTTAGGGGAGTTCAAAACTAGAGGGCATAATTTTAAGGTTAGACGGTAAAGATTTAAAACAGACCCATAGGACAACGTTTTCACACAGAGCGTGGTTCATAAATGGAAAGAACTGCAAGAAGAGATAGATGCAGCTTGAGTTACATTTAAAAGGCATTTTGACAGGCACGCTAACAGAAAAGGTTTAGTGGCATTTGGGGCAAACACAGGCAAATGGGACTAGTTTAGTTTGGGAAATCTGCTCAGCATGGACAAGTTGGACTGAAGAGTTTGTTTCCATACTGTAAGACTCTGACTCTAATTGTAGAAAATTCACTAATTTATGTACAAGCTTCTGCCATTAGCTATGTGATAATCTTTGTGATGTTGATTGAGTGATAATTAATGACCAGGATGTCAGAGGTAACTCTGCTTTTCCCCAAAATGATGTCATGGAATCTTTTACATTCACATCAGAGGACAGGTTAAAGTTCAGTCTCCCTGACTTGGTTCCTCCTGATTAATTAAAATACTGTTAAGGAAACAAAACAGATATTGAAACACCGTGTCCGATGAAATCCAGAATGTATCAAAAATGGTTATTCAAATAAAGAACGCCTCACAAAATTCTTGTGAGTTAATGGAGGTAAACTGAATTAAAAGACTGAATTGTGCTTCAACGAAATGTGGAGGAGTTATGGATATATAGTAAATCAAGTTTAATAACAAAAGGTTGTGAGGAATGATTAACCAGAATAAACACTTGAACAGAATGATCTGCAGTTGTAGGCAGAATGCACTTCCTGGACGGAATGGAGTTAACCGGTGGCCATGCTTCACTTTCCATCAACCACATCCAACACAAACCACCCGTAACATGAAGAACAAAGAAGTCAGTGAATGAATTTAAAAGCTGCTGATTTCAATGCAAACTGAAGGAACATATATATTTTAAAATATAATGGCAAACAGATGGAGATGGAATGCCTTGTGAATGCTTCCTTAGTTCAAAAGGAACATTGTCACAAACTTTTACATTTAAAAAAAGGTTTGTGATACAGCTGGACATTGTCAATGGTATGAACACGTTTCTATTTTTGTAAAAAAAACTATTCAGCCAAATATGTACCTCTTCCATTTCAACCAATAATAAACAGCCCCATGAAGAAAGTAGCTGGTGTCTAAACTTCCAATCTGTTGATTTTCCGTTCTGCAGAAAAGATCGCATTAAGGCCGTACAAGTTCCTCCCTTTCAGGTTATTGCATATTCAGAGCTATTGTTTAAAATTGGAAAATATAGACACAGAAATGACATTTTAGTATGCTGATTTGACTTATCCTTGCTTATTGTTAGCAAAACATGTGTATGACCATTATTTTGCAGTAGAACTTTGTCATTTGATGTGATGAAAACCTTGAGTTTTCATTATGTCTCTTCCTTACATGAAAATAATATTTAGAAACGTTGTTGCTAACATTAGTGGAGGAAAATACCAATGCACCATTTTTCCATCTTTTATTTTCACAGAGATGCTACTCCCTTTCATTTACCAGATCTCTCAACACTCAAAACTACAGTGGAATGTTATAGAATTGTGGCAACTATTCACACTCTAATATTATCAGCAGTCAATTTTTATGCTCTGTAATCTTCTTGTCACATGATAGGGGAACTGGTATGGCAATGCATGATATCCTACAATTAATCTTACAAAATGCTATATTAGCCTGTGTACAATTCAGGCATTTTTAGCACAGAAATTCCCGAAAGCTGTGAAAAATAGTGGTCTTGATTGGCAAATAAATCACCTCTCACAACAAATTGCAGACTTTAAATATAAAGCAAAACTATATGTTACAAATTGGCAGCCATGATGACAGATAGTCACAGCTGAGTGAAAAATAAAGACTGTTGAATGAAGGTGTGAATTTCAACACCTAAACTGAATGGAAAAAGCTAAAAAAGTGTGTTTGCTCACATTTTTAGGTTCAGAGATCACGATTTGTGATTAGTCTATGGCTAATCCTGTACGCAGCTCACATAAACTACACTGGTAAAACATTTGGTTTAACTTGATGACCCTTTGTGTTTTTTATTGAACTCAGGTGTTAAAATTCATATCTTCATTCAGCAGTCTTTATTTATCACCCATATTGCACCCTCATTGTGTCATTAAATCCATGCCACAAAGACAATGTAAGCACTGTTGTCCTTGCATGTTTGGGGAGTGGAAGGGAAATGTTAGCGTCAGGTATATCCCTCATCACCAAGTTGACGTCTTTTGCTCTTCATGGTGGTCTAAGTATGGCATGAATGGCAGACTGTCTCAGGATGATGATATCATGCTCCTCCCTCTATAAATTCATTCACCGACATGATAGTTTGGCTATGATACCGTACCAACTGCGCATTCATGGAGTGGAACACTGACTCTTTCCATTGAATTGTGGACTCCATTGCCAAGAGACTACTCATCTTCCTTCTCCCTAGATTCTTGGAAAAATCATCCTTCTCTCCCTGTGGACCTGGCCTTTTTTATGTCATGATGTGCAGCAAACTGGGTCATGTTTACAATGACACCTGCTCGTGCTTGGGAAGATTCAGTTACATCAAAATGCTGAGTGACTGTGACCTTGATAGCTTTCGGCATTGCTGTCCTCCCTCAGCTGTCAGACTAGAGGCCCTGCTGAAGGAGGTGGAACAGTTTAAGTGACCACAGGTGGCTCATACACCGTTCATGTCGGAGGTATGATTTTCTGTGGATAGATCCTCTCCTCTGACTTCAGTGCAAAGCTTTTCCTCTCTTTAGTCTCAGTTGCATTTCCCTGTCAAGTTGCAAACCCAAATAGAGTCATAGAGATGTACAGCATGGAAACAGACCCTTTGGTCCAACCCATCCATGCTGACCAGATATCCCAACCCAATCTCGTCCCACCTGCCAGCACCCAGCCCATATTCCTCCAAACTCTTCCTATTCATATTCCCATCCAAATGCCTCTTAAATGCTGCAATTGTACCAGCCTCCACCCCATCCTCTGGCAGCTCATTCCATACCTGTACCATCCTCTGCGTGAAAAAGTTGCCCCGTAGGTCTCTTTTATATCTTTCCCCTCTCACCCTAAACCTATGCCTTCTAGTTCTGGACTCCCCGACCCCAGGGGAGTCCAGATTTTGCCTATTTATCTGATACATGCCCCACATGATTTTGTAAACCTCTATAAGATCACCCCTCAGCCTCCGACGCTCCAGGGAAAACAGCCCCAGCCTGTTCAGCCTCTCCCTATATCTCAAATCCTCCAGCCCTGGCAACATCCTTGTAAATCTTTTCTGCACCCTTTCAAGTTTCACAACATCTTTCCGATAGGAAGGAGACCAGAAATGCACGCAATATTCCAACAGTGGCCTAACCAATGTCCTGTACAGCCGCAACATACCATGAAATAGACTGCAGCAACAACACCATTAACTTAAGCAGCTTGTTTTGTGATCAGAATTGGTCTGTGGGGTACATACGGCTGTGAAGTGAATGCTTTCTGCTTAGCACAGGGACTTTCATAAGATAAGAGAATACTGGAGTCAATAAGTTCAATCCAGTCCACCTCTCCCATATAAGGGAAGGCAATTCTAGTTCATAATGCTGTGTGTTTCTCAATGGTTCAATCAAGCAGCCTGTTGTTTAGATAATCGCTGGTTTGAATCATAAGTTAGAAGCTGGCATTGGGATCTCATTCACTTAGAGCCAATAATGCTTAGAATTCTTACCTGTTTCCATGGAAGAGGCCAACGAAGAAAAACCTAATGATGATGCTGATTTTTCTGCCTAAAGTTAACCCAGTTGAAATGACTCGAAGCACGTAACTGTTCTTACATTTTATTTTTCCACAAGCTTTTTAGTTTACCGACTGCTGTATAAATCTACTTGCCTGAGTTAAACGGTTTTTGGCTTATCTGTCCTGCCTGCAGAAAAGGTTAGAGATAAAAAAACTGCAGATGCTGAAAACCAAAGTAGACAGGCAGGAGGTTGGAAGAACACGGCAAGCCAGGCAGCATCAGGAGGTGGAGAAGTCAACGTTACAGGTGTAACCCTGCTTCAGGACCTGAAGAAAGGTTATACTCGAAACGTTGACTTCTGCATCTCCTGATGCTGCCTGGCTTGCCGTGTTCTTCCAGCCTCCTGCCTGTCTGCCGCAAAAAAATGCCAGTCAACATTTTAGGCTTGGAATTTTTAAAATGGTGATGTTATTGGATAATACCCCAGTGTAACATTCCTTTGACTGGTGTGTTAGCAAAAGGTATTTGCTGCACATTTTGTTCCTTTTAAATATTGGATGGAGGAATGTCTTATGCTTTTCATTGTTAAATTCATAATCAGCAAGCACCTCGTGTATTTCCTTCAGTGAACCTTTGTTAAGTGTGTTATGTTTAAAGGTTGAGCCGAATAATCATATTACACAACTGAACACGACTTACTGCAGGTTTAAAGGAGCAGATGTTGGCTTCAGGCTTGAGCAGCACTAAACTTTAAAGATTTACATTAACTTTGTAATTTATGAAGTGAAAGCAGCACAATTTAATCACAACTTTAATTAATATTTTCCAGCACCTGGACTTTGTTCTATTATAAGATGCTGAGATTTGTTTTGAACAATTTTGTCTTTTAATCTTCGTAAAATTAAAGGGTTGATGCATAGACACACCTGAATATCCCTTTTTCTTTCGTACTTGGCTGAGGACTGTGCCTTCCGCAAGAAGGCGTCCTGTCTCTCCGACATAGAGGAGACAACATTGGGTGCAATGGATACAGTAGATGACATTGGTAGAGGTACAGATAAATTTCTGTCCAATGTGGAAGGATCGTTTGGTACCTTGGATAGAGGTGAGAGGAGTGGTGTGGGCACAGGTTTTTACTTCCTGTGGTGGCAGAGAAAGATGCCAGGAATGGGGTGTGGGCTGGTGGAGGTCATGGATCTGAACCTTGAACCCCATCTCTCCCAACACAACAAGGACAGAATCCCCTGGTCCTCACCTTCCACCCCACCAACCTCTGAATAATCACATCATCCTCCGCCACTTCCAAACAAACTCCACCACCAGAGGTATATTTTCCTCCCCACCCCTATCAGTATTTAAGAGAGACCATTCCCTCTACAACTCCCTCATCAGGTCCACCTCCCCCCCTCCCCCCCCCCCCCCCCCCACACCCACACCCACACCCCCACACCCACACCCACACCCCAGTCCCAGCACCTTTCCCTGCCACTGCAGAAAGTGCAAAAGCTGCGCCTGCACCACTCCCCTCACCTCCATCCAAGGCCCCAAAGAATCCTTCCACATCTGTCAGAAATTTACCTGTACCTCTACCAACGTCATCTACTGCATCCGTTGCACCTGTTGTGGTCTCCTCTACATCGGGGAGACAGGGTGCTTTCTTGCAGATCATTTCAGAGTGGGTTGCACAGTGGCACAGTGGTTAGCACTGCTGCCTCACAGCGCCAGAGACCTGGGTTCAATTCCCGCCTCAGGCGACTGACTGTGGGGAGTTTGCACATTCTCCCCGTGTCTGCGTGGGTTTCCTCCGGTATCCTCCGGGTGCTCCGGTATCCTCCCACAGTCCAAAGATGTGCAGGCCAGGTGAATTGGCCATGCTAAATTGCCCGTAGTGTTAGGTAAGGGGTAAATGTAGGGGTATGGGTGGGTTGCGCTTCAGCGGGTCGGTGTGGACTTGTTGGGCCGAAGGGCCTGTTTCCACACTGTAATGTAATCTAATCTCTGGGACACCCGCACCCACCAACCCCACCATCCCGTGGCTGAACATTTCAACTCCCCCTCCCACTCCATCAAGGACATGCAGGTCCTGTGTCTCCTCCACTGCCAAACCATTACCACCCAATGCCTGGAGGAAGAACACCTCATAGTCTGCCTTGGGACCCTGCAACCACATGGGATCAATGTGGATTTCAACAGTTTCCTCATTTCCCCTTCCCCCACCTTATCCCCAGTCCCAAGCCTCCATTTCAGCACTGCCCTCCTGACCTGTCTGTCATCTTTCCCATCTATCCACTCCACCCCACCCTGACCTCTCACCTTCATCTACCTATTGCTTTCTCAGCTACCTTCCCCCCAACCCCAAACCCCTCCCATTTATCTCTCAACCTCCTGGCCATAAGCCTCACTCCTGATGAAGGATTATGCCCGAAACATCGATCCTCCTGCTTCTCAGATTCTACCTGACCTGCTGTGCCTTTCCAGCACCACATTCTCGACTCTCTTAATAAAGCCCAAAATACAATATGACTTATTACCTCCTCTCTCTATCAATCCTGCTAACTTCAATGAAATGTGCACATAAACTCCCAGCTCTTATTTTTGTATTGTATGTCCATATTCATCTGACCAAAGTACATCACATCATACGTTTTTACATTGAACTTCATCTGCTGCCTATCTAGCCACTTTGCTAACTTATCTAGGTCTCTTTGAAGTTCTAAACAAACATTCTTCCTCATGTCTAACAATGTCTCCAAGTTTTGTATCATTCATACATTTTTATCATGTCATTGAGATAAAGATCATAAATACATATCAGGTAACATTACTTGCTGTACCTGGATACAAATCTTTCCTGATTAGGACACCCAGATCCCAATTCATCTCAGAACTCTACAAACTCTCATCATCTTGATAACATGCTTTTTCATATTCCATCTGCCAAAATTGACATTTTCACATTTTTCCACACTACACTCTACTTGCCTAATCTTTGCCCACTAACTTATTGCTACCATGCAATAAACAAAATCTTGTGGTTCAGACAAGTGTCTTTTTTGCTACGACTCATGTGTTGTTCATTCTTTGCCACTGTTAAGCAAATAGGCCCTTAGAGCTTGTACAGAATGGAGGATCAATGGCAGCACTTCACCACAAACTGTCATCAGTTGGTTACTTAGACTTACAACAGTTTGTTGACCATCTCTCTGAGAGACATGAGATAGATGACAGTGTCCTTTAAAGGATCAGTTTCAGTTTCTTTGATCATAACACATTTTACCTTCTGACAGATCTCGATTTGGCTATTTTAATTCTCCTTTGGATCTGACCATCAGCAGGCCATGAAGATGGGCTTGAACAGAGAGTGCTATTTTTTATTCACTCACAGGAGATATATCTGGCTCCAGCATCATTTATTATCCATCCTTAATTGCACAGAGGGCAGTCAACCACATTGCTGTTGGTCTTGAGTCACATATAGGCCAGGCCAGGTGAGGACAACAGATTTCCTTCCCTGAAGGACATTAGTGAATCAGATGGGCTTTTCTGACAATCGATAATGGTTTAATGGTCATCATTCGATCCTTAATTCCAGATTCCATTGAAGGAAAAATAAGCACCTAATTATTTCTGATTTACTGTTCCTGTACCACTACAACATATGGGGAGTTTGACACTCTTGTAAAATATTGAAATTCTTTTGATATTTTCAGTCTCTCTGGGGCCTTGTCCTTCCCACCTCTGGAACATCTTCCAGATTAATGTCAGATCTTTCCGCTCCTTAAATCCTGGACAGTTGTACATCCCCATTTCAATTTCTCCATCGCTGTCAGCCCTACTTTCAAGTGCCTAGACCATAAATGCTTGAATTCCCTCCCAAACCTTTCCAGCTCTCTTCCTTTGTAAGATGGTCTTTAACACCCAGCTCTTTGATCAAGTTATGTGTCCTAATATATTTAGATGTGGCTCTGAGTCAAATTTTGTTTCTTGTGTTATACTTTGAGAAGGTTAAAGATACTGTGTAAATGTAAGTTATTATCATAACAATGGCAGTGGGGAGAACAGACCTCACCCACTGGCTACTTAGGCAAGATCCCGATGTCATTTCTTTTAAGAAAGGGCAGCTTATTAATTTCCACTCAGGCAATTAACCGGACACAGAGGGCCTTTCTCTGGGAACAGGGACAACAGTTCAATGAACATCAAAAGCCAAGATCTCAGTGGAATGGCTCATATCAGGGAGACAATTTTTGCTCCCACTGCAATGCTGACCCAAGGCTGAAGATTGATGTTGAATCACAGGGTGCACGTGATTGATGACAGAAGGGGATTTGCTAAGTGGGTTTCACTGGGAAGGGAGATTTATCAGTAAGGTCACAGGGTTCTCTCTCAGTGAGCTTCCACCTAGTATCCCTCCACAATCCCTCAGTCATGTCAAGTCCCTCAGTCAGGCACTGTGCAACTGGAAGGGATTCCTCTCTGCCTGCTCAACCACTTCCCTCTACACCCTGCACAGCCACCACCACCAACAAACCCAAAGATGTGCAGGTCAGGTGAATTGGTCATGCTAAATTGCCCGTAGTGTTAGGTAAGGGTTAGATGTAGGGGTATGGGTGGGTTGCACTTTGGCGGGGCGGTGTGGACTTGTTGGGCCGTAGGGCCTGTTTCCACACTGTAAGTAATCTAAAAAAAATTACACTGAATGGGTTTGTTTGTCATGTTCTCTTTGAAGTGAATGCAATCTCTTTATCCCACCCAAAAACTAATTTAATACCAGTGGTGGTGGCATGGAAGGCCTAAAGTGGACATTGATTGGTCAAATGACAAACAACTGCTTATGAGATAAGAAGGCCACTCAAACAAGGGTGACATGGCTGGAAGGTAATGGGGACCCATCTGCCATCCTCCGACATTATTAAATGCCCTCCTGCCACCAAACCTTTCATTAGGAGGGCATTGATTACCCAGTGATTCTAGAGCCTCTGGAACAGCAGAAAATCCAAGAAATTCAGTCCGATGATGTTTTTTGCAACACAACTTTTGGCACATTGTAGCCAACCTTTTGTCCTCCAGTTTAGAGATAGCGAGAATCAATTAGACTGATTCCTGTTTTGGCCAGACTGAGGTGAATACTTATTGTGGTAAGGGGTATTTCTAAAACTGCTGAAGAATGAAGAAAAGTGAGATACTGTGAATGCTGGAAATCTGAAATCAAAACAAAAGAAAAGCTGTAAAAGCTTAGCAGGTCAGGTTGCATCTGTGGAGCAAGATAGAGTTAACACTTCCGTTTTCAGAATTCACGAGCCGAGGAAAATTCATCGGCCCAAAATGTTAATTTCATTTTGTGTCACACAACCACCTGACTTGCAGAAGTCTTCCTTTTATTTTAGTTCTTATCCCAGACAGTATGTGCCCCATATAATAATGCGACCATTGGGCAGATTACAGGAGCAGTCCACCAGAGGTAGTAACTGGTCTCCCAGATATTGTTGTATATAGTTTTGTCTCTTCAAATGAAAGAGATAGATTGAACTGAGTCACCAAAGTCATTTTTGTGTTGTTGGTGTATATGTGTAAGATAGCAAATGTATCAATTAACGCTAAGCAAGCCCAAAGTTAAATCTGGGATCTGTTTATGCACCTGACATCAGGGTAACCCAGGGATAACGCTTAATACCAAATTTGTCAGAATCTGGTTACAAAGTTTATATTAAGGCAGGAGGCAATTTTGACTGAGACCAATGATAAACACAATCTGTCTGATCAGACTGTTCTCATGTCAGAACTTATGACCCCCGTGAAGAAGTGTCTGAATGTCTTTGTCAGGCTGCCGAGTTACAGTCTGCTTTAGAAATGCATTTTGGATAAAGCTGCTTAGATAGTGTTCCGTTGCTGAGTAACCCACAGAGACAGGAATCTACAGCTGGAATAAGTTTCCAGAAAGAGTGATTGCGGCCAGGATACTGGATTCATTTATGAAACAGCTACTGTCATGGGAATGTTGGTAGAGTTGGTAATGCAATGAAGATGAAATTTAATGGGCTGAAGGGTCGTTTCATCTAAAATTATCCTGAGAAAGAGCATGCAGCCAAATCCCACAGATCCTGTGATTTTCTTTATAAAAGAAACCTGTTGGAAGACTGCATTTTACAGTGACTTAAACCTATTTTTGTTTCGAATTAACCGGTTCAGAGATGTTATTACACACTCTAGAGCAGATGGGACTTCAATCCAGGCCTTCCGGTCCAGGAATAGGGACACTATCACCATACCACAATAGGCCCCTTGAAAGGATGTCTATGAATTAGATATTTTTCATAGTTTTTGTGGTTCAAATCCACCCTCGGTTCACTATCTATGTGGAATTTGCATGATCTCCCCATATCTATGTAGGTTTCTGCTGGGTGCTGTGGTTTCCTTGTACAGTCCAAAAATTTGCAAGTTAGGTGGATTGGCCATGCTAAATTACCCATAGTGTTCAGGGATGTGCATGTTAGGTGCATTAGCCATGGGAAATGCAGGGATGGGTCTGTGTGGGATGCTCTTTGGAAGGTTGGTGTGGACTCTTTGGGCTGAATGGCCTGTTTCCACACTGTAGGGATTCTTTTTCTTCTTTTAAGTTAAAGCAATAGTGGGTCCAATATAACAGAGTCAAAGCGAGGCTTAAATGCTCTTAATTTACTTTGATTTCATGTTCAGCAAAGCTGCTTTAGCATTTTACAGTATCAGTATAACTTATACACTTCTTCTATTAGCCAGCCTAAGGCCATGTTATCCCCAGTTACACTGTAAACTGAGAATGGATGAGGCACAACCCTTGCAGTGTAATAATATCAATGATATGGAACAATAATGTCAACTTATTAGCAGGTTACTCGTATTAGGAAGAATGACCGGAAAGAGGTAGATTTTCAGATTTGAGCTGGTTCTTGTCACAAGCTCATAACTGGGTTTTCTCCATGAAATAGGAGCAGGAAGCTGAGGTACAGTCATAGAATGGTTGCAGCTCCAAGGGAAGGTAGTCAGCCAGTTATGTCAATGCTGGCTCTCTGAAGAAGAAAATTACATAGTATTTCTCCCCTGACCTATTTCCATTGCTCTGCAAATCTTTCCTTTTCAGGTAATGATCCAATTCCCTATTGAAAGCATCAATTTGCTCTGCCTTCACCATAACCTCAGGCAGTGCATTCCAGATGCTAATTGCGTATCACATTTAAAAATGTCCTCATGTCATCATTGCCTCTTTTTCCAATGACCTTGTATCTATGCCCACTGGTCTTGATCCTTCCACCTCAGTGGGGACAGCTACTTTGTCCAGACCACTCATGAGGATGAAAACCTTGATCAAATCGTCTGCCAACCTTCTGTCTTCCAAGGAACGAGTCCCACCTTCTCCAATCTTTCTGTAACACTGTAGTTCCTGGAACCATTCCTGTGAACCTTTTCCGCACCATCTTTAAAGCTTTTCGATCCTTCCCAAACTGGAGTGCCCAGAACTTGAGACCAAATCTGCAGATTAAATATAACTTCCATGCTTTTGTGTCCTACGTGTCTATTGATAAAGTCCATGATGAAGTATGTAACTATTCTCTTCACCCTGTCTTGCCACCTCCCATGATGTATGCACATATACAATCAGGCCCCTCTGCTCCTTCCCCCATTTTTAGAATAGTCTCATGTTCTTTAAATCAAAATGAATTGTTTTGTGTTTCTCTGCATTACACTTCACCTGCTCGATGTCTGTCCATTTATTAACATTTTTATGTCCTTTTGAGTTTCAAACTATCCTCTTTCTGATTCATGATATTACAAGTTTCATACATCCATAAATTCTGAGATCCTAGCAAGACCTATTACATGTTCAGACAAAACCATGCACTCACAGGGAAGATCAGTAACATATAAATTGGGCACTGACCACAAACAATGAGCATATTTTGCATGTTTGCACTAATGGGACAGTTCACTGGATTGGTGTTAGTGTCAACCCCACTGTGACCTCTCCATTCTCAATTATTCTATTTAATGCCAGAGTCTAGCAGCACTCCAGTGCCAGCAGAGCTACTGGGAAGTGGTGGCTATTGACAGTAGTGAAGGAAGCTTAGGCTGAAGGATTACTAGAGCCTGTTCATAAGTCAAGATCAATGGAACTAGTTGTGGAGGTCCCAGCAAAGAGGTGGCATTAATATTTATAACACGTGAGAGTCTTCACATGGGTAGCCCCTGCCTCTAGAATGCATTTTTCATTTGACTCTGACTGACCACATTGGGGGTCCTATCCCACCGGACCATTGTCATACATACCAGGGTTATTGTCAGGTGGACAACCACCTGTTGAAGAGGCAGTGCCTCGAAAGCTAGTGATTCCAAATTACGCTGTTGGACTATAACCTGGTGTTGTGTGATTTTTAACTTTGTCCACCCCAGTCCAACACTGGCACCTCCAAATAAGAAGGAATAAGCGTCCATGAAGAAAGAGTCTATACAGTCTATAGTCCTGTGAATCGATTGGATTTAGACTGAAGTTATTACTCTCAATGCTTCTGAATGAAATATGTTGATGACTGAATTGGTTATTCTTCTGAAGGTGCAGATATGTCTGCTGCAAATGGAAAGTGGGTTAATCAACAGGAGACTTCCTAAAGCTTGCAAGTTTGGTGAAGAGAGAAAAAAGATCTCCCTCATCTCCTTGCTCAATTGAAAAAAACATGCACTTACATCTGCACACAAAACTCCTTCACCCTATGACACCTTCTGCAGACTTCTCGCATCACAACTAATGTGTTTCCATCACAAATGCACAATACTGAAATATTTAATTAGGCAGTTACTCCCTTTTTTTTCTGCACCTTAAATCTCAAATTCAGATTTAAAACTAACAACTGGTAGTGTTGATGATAGAAACAGAGAAAAAAGGAACAGAAGAAAGTTATTCAGCCCCTCAAACCTGCTTTACCATTTAATATGATTAGAACTGATCATCCAGCTCCGTGACCTATTCCCACTTTTGCCTCATACCTTTAATCTCTTTCGATCTATTTCCTTCTTGAAATCATTTAATGTTTTATCTACAACCACTTCCTTTGGAAGAGAATTCCACAGTCTCGCCACTTTCTGGGTGAAAAACATTTCTCCTCATCGCAGTCCTAAATAACCCATTCCAAATTCTTAGACTGTGACGCCTGGTTGTAGGCTCCCCAGGCATTGGGAACATTCATCCTGCATTTACTCTGGCTGGTCCTGTTAGTAATGTCTCTTACAATAGCGTCCAACATATTTTCCCCTAGTAGCTCTTGAACATGAAGGCAGAGTAATCACATTCATTTGCAAGTAATTTGCTACCTCAGTGATTTCAAGTTTTCCATAGCTCCTTGTTAGCTGGGTGTTCCATTGTTGACAAGTTTGAAAGTGTCTCTTCTTTTTAGCTTGCCTTGCCACTTCCTCACCTGCAGCCTCAATGTCTCTTTCTCAAGCCTTCTACTTCCCTCTCTCTCCTACCACCTTGCTGCCTGCTTGTGTTCCCTTAAACTCCTTGGCAGTCTTCCACTTGCCTGCACACCCAAGACCCAGTCAATAGTTGAGGTCAACAAAAATACATCTCCACTCCCCTTGTTATGGCCATCCAATAAAGCTGTCTTCCCCTCTTGGTCTTGGCATAATGGCAGCTAGCTCCTGGTCCTGGAGTTTGAGTGTCTTGGGTCAAGGACCACTGCTTCTGAACCTCTTTCATCCGTTCCGAGCCCCCAGCCCTTTGCTCCTCTCCTGCTCAATCCTGTAATTAGACTTCCTGACTGTTTGCCTCCATTCTATTCATGTTGGTGAGATTTCTCTTACTGGTTGCCCCAGGAGTGAACTTTGCAGGCTATTAAAAGGAATGTGGGAACAGATTCCCTCATTTTCCCCTTGTGTTTTGACTGGAGGTTGTCATTGTTTCAAAATTGGAAGTACAATGTCAATTAGCATTGGAAACTCACACAACCCGCAATGTGATAATAACTACATCCCTTCATGATTCTGATTGAGATGCAAATATTGCCCAGGACATCAAGAAAAACTCCCCTACCCTCCTTTGAAGTAGAGTCATGGGATTATTTGCATCCATTTGAAAGAGCAGATGAACCCTTTTTTTTATGACTCATTTCAAAGACATTGCCCCTGGCAGTGTCCCTCGGTGCTGCACTGGACAAAATCAGCTGAGAATTTTGTGCGCAAGTCTTAGAATGGGACTTGGATTCATAATGGTCTGATTCTAAGAAGACAATGCTACAAATTGAGCCACATCAAATAAAGGAAAACTAGATAAATAAATGAGAGAGAAAGAAGTTGAAAATAAAGCTGATATGGGATTTGATGACGTGGGATGGAGAAGGTTCCTGTTGAGATGGACCAGTCTGGCTGATGCACTAGTTTCCGTTCTCTACATATTTGCACTTAGTTCTGGAAGAACTATATACTTGAGGAACAGGGACAATCACCTATATGTGAGTAAAACATCAATGAGCTCTAATGTTGAGTATTCACATATATATTAAATTTAGATAGAATTCTGCTGACACCAACTACCTGAAGATAAATTCTCATGCTTATCTATAACTTTTTCTGAAATGAGCATATGTGATAGATAGCTCTGAATTGAGCCACATCAGATAAAGGAAAAACTGGATAAATAACTTTTTTCTGAAATGAGCATATGTGATAAAAAGCTGATTTTTAAACCTTAAAAACTGCTTTATTTAACAACTTGTTCTCTTGATTGATTTTTAAGTTATCTTTCTTCATTTCAACTTATTTCAGCAATTTTGCTGCCATTACACATGCTCTGAGATATCAGTAAATGTAGCCTTGATTTTCCATGTTCTTTCATTATGATCGTTGAATGCATTTAATAAGGTTTTTAAAGGAATACACCATATTGTGTCCTTTCTACCTAATTTACACAACAATTTTTTTGCAACTTACAAAAACTGCTCGGTCTCATGTACCTGCCACTTTTGTCCTTTGGGGTGGTTGTCATCATGGAATTGGAAGGTGCTGTCTAAGGAGCCTTGTGAATTTCCATAGTGCATCTTATGGATGGTACAAGACTCTGACTCTTGAATGTTGTTGGAGCTGCACTTATCCAAGTAAATGGGGAGTATTCCAACAAACCTCTGACTTGTACCTTGGAGATGGTGGGTAGACTTTGATGAGTCAGATGGTGAATTAGTTATTGGAGGATCTCTAGCCTCTGATCCGCTCTAAGAGCCATTGTACTTATATAGCTGGTCCAGTTCAGTTTCTGGTCAATGGCAAATCTCAAGATATTGATAGTAGGGAATTTAGCAATAATAATGCCAATGAATTTCAACTTTTCCCTGGAACTAGAGGTCATAGGTTTAGGGTGAGAGAGGAAAGATTTAAAAGGGACCTTAGGGACAATGTTTTCACACAAAGGGAATGGAATACACAGTGTATGGAATGAGCTGCCAGAGAACGTCATGGAGACTGGTACAACATTTTAAAGGCATTTGCATGGATATAAGAATAGGAAGGGTTTAGAGAGATAAGGGTCAAGTGCAGGTAAATGGGATTTGATTAATTTAGTATATTTGGTCAGCATGGATGAGTTGGACCGAAGGATCTGTTTCTGAGCTGTACCTCTCTTTGACTCTGCGGCTCTATGAATGCTGGTTAAATTCTCTCTTGTTAACGATGGTCAGAGTCTAGCACTTCTCAGTTCAAGCTTGAATATTGTTTGGGTCTTGCAACATTTGGATTTGGACTGCTTCAGTATCTGAAGAGTTGCGAATGGTGTTTAACATTATGCACTCATCAGTTACCAACCATATACATCAGAACTTATGATGGAGGGAAGGTTATTGATGGAGCAGCTGAAGATGGCTAGACCTAAGACATTATCCTGAGGAACTCCTGCAGAGATATCCTAGAGTTGAAATGATTGATTTCCAACAACATCAACTATCATGCTTTTGTGCTAAGTATGACTCCAACCATTGGAAGAATTACCCCTGATTCCCATTGACTCGAAATATGTGAGGGCTTCTTAATGCCGCACTCAGTCAAATGCTGCTTTAATGTCAACGGCAGTCACTCTCATGTCATATCTGGAATTCAGTTCTCTTGTTTATAATTGAGCTAAGATTTCAATGAAGTCTGGAACTAAATGATACTAGCAGGAATCAAACTGAATGTCAGTGAGCAACTTTTTGCTGCACAAGCATTACTTGATAGTACTGGCGTTGAAAACTTCCATCATTTTATGACATTCTTCATTCATTCACAGATGAGGACATCATTGGCTAGGCAACATTTATTGCCCATTCCCAATTGCCCAGAGGGTTGGGACTCGTGTGTAGTTCAGATGGAGTAAAGATGGCAATTTCCTTTCATAAAGGACAGTAGTGAACCAGATGGGTTTTCCTGATAAGCAACAATGGTTTTGTGGTCATCATCAGACTCTTACTTTCGGATTTTTATTGAATTCAAATACCAGTATCTGCAATGGCAGGATTTGAACCAAGATCCCCAGAACATCACTTGGATCATTGGACTGACAGTCTGGCGATAATGCCACAAGGCCTTCATCTCCCTTGATAAATGTGGATTGATGGGGCAGCAATTGGCCCAGTGAGATTTGCCCTGTTTTTTTTTGTGTACAGGACATGCCTGGGTAATTTTCCACAATGTTAGGTAGATGCCAGTGTTGTAGCTGTATTGGAATAGCTTGGCTCGGGGTGCTGCAAGTTCTGGAGCACAGGTTTTCAGTACTATTACCAGAATGTTGTCAGAGACTATAACCTTTGCAGTATCCATTTCCTCTAGCCATTTCTTGATATCATGTAGAGTGAAATAAATTGGCCGAAGACTGGAATTTTCAACACTGGCAGTTCAGGAGGAGGCTGAAATGGAGATCACTTCCATAGGTGGGCAGTTTTGGGTCATTCAGTATAATTAATATGAGAATTTAAATTGGTTCGAGAGCCCGATTGATGGGGTCTGTAAAATATTATTTATTGATGAAATAAGAGGTACAATGAAATCCAGAGAAGAAACATGATGCAAAGACATTTATAGGAATTGAAATTCCATTGTTGAGATTGTGATTTTCTGTCAATTCATCTCAAGACATTGTAAAATGGAGGGATGGTTGATGCAAAAATGTATTTGCATTTCATTGTTTTTATCCTGGCTTTAATCTCATTGGCAGCATGGTGGCACAGTGGTTAGCACTGCTGCCTCACAGCGCTAGAGATCCGGGTTCATTTCCCGCCTCAGGCAACTAACTGTGTGGAGTTTGCACGTTCTCCCAGTGTCTGCGTGGGTTTCCTCCGGGTGCTCCGGTTTCCTCCCACAGTCCAAAGATGTGCAGGTCAGGTGAATTGGCCATGCTAAATTGCCCGTAGTGTTAGGTGTTAGGTAAGGGGTAAATGTAGGGGTTGGGTGGGTCGCGCTTCAGTGGGGCGGTGTGGACTTGTTGGGCTGAAGGGCCTGTTTCCACACTAGAAGTAATCTAATCTAAAATGCACATACTGGAGGGAGGGTTTGGGAATTAATGCATACTGTTGCAACTGATGGTGATATAAAGCAAAAATTCATCAATGAAACGTTGCTCCTAGACTGCATCACATGTCCAAAACAGACATTAAATTCAAGGTCGAGGTAAAAACTTTTAATTTACGGGGAGGGGACATTGATGGTGTATTGACAAAATTGCAATGGGTGTCATTCTACTGGTGCAGACACCTTACCAGATGTCATGACCGATTTAATCTTGCTGTGAAACCAGAACAGACCTGGGTCTGGACCCAAATTGAACCTGACCCCAATCTGTTTCCAGTCAAAACACAAACTTTAGCTTTGTTCTCATGTGACTTAATTCTGCTGTCAAGCAAAACCCAGGAAACATCCAGGCAGGGTCCCAGCCATTTTGTTCTTAGATGGAATCAGGTCTGACCGTGCAGTGAAATGGAACACAATCTGTCCTGACTCAACCATGTTTTCAGTGAAGAGAAAAATATCATTTTTTTCAGCACCAGATAATTCTACTGGCAGAAGCTAGACCTTCAGGAACATGGAGTGCTAAGTTTCATCAGGACAAGTTACTGCTGACACTGAGATGACTGGTGGTAGGGGAATAGCAGGAATGAGTTGCGGGATTCTTAGAATCCTTAGAGCAGGGTTACTCTTGCACTAAATAAAGATTTAAAATTAAGTTTTGTTTCAGCTGACTAGCAGACCTGTAACCTTAAAAACAGGGTACACAGTTAAACTGATTACTTGCACTCAAAGAAAAGCCTGTCAATTCTTGGTGATGTAATTCAAAAATTTCGACAACTATAAAGTTCAAAAAGAAGAAGTGATTCATTCAGTCCAGATTTGACTTATCACTATTTTTCACTTTTAAATCTCCTGACAGCTTATAATACTGGCAGTGTTTAATTTCTGCCCTGCGCTCTCGCGTGAATATTACTTTTCATGGATTCTGCTAAATGAGGGCAAAAGGGTGATTAAAGTGCTTTAAAAATTCTCCAGGCGTTTCAAAAGGAGAAACGATGGAGCTGTTGATAAGGAAGTCCCAGGACTGTGCAATCCAAATGGACACACACAGCATTATTCGGAATTCAGCCCAAATGCCCTTATTTCAGGTTCATTTACAGAACTATTTTTTCTTAAGCATATGCAATTAAACCTGCTTCTTGTCAACTATGTGAAAAATAACCTGCAAACATTTTTCCGACTGAATTAGGCATTAGGACTTCTGATTTTTCTTATGTTGAATAGTAGCAGCAATTGTTAATGAAGTGTTAGTCACAGCATTTGTTATGTTAACCACTGCAGTTCCTGTTTGTTCAGCTGGATGGGATTGCTACCCAGTAGGAGCGGTTGTGATTTTAAATGACTTTAAATTGCCAATCTTTGTGTAAATGGCAGTGTCAAATTGCTTTTCAAATGAATGTATTTCAATTATACTTCAACTCTTTTTATGTGAAAATAACCAGGGATTCATCTATTACTGCAGCCTATTCAGCTGCGTCTCACCAAAAGTAAGTCACATTATATACATTTGACCTGAAACTTTGGAACTAAATCATGAATGGAACTAAGGTTTCAAATTGCCATCATTCAAAAAAATTTAAGGCCCAGACATTTTCATACCAATGCTTCTTTCAGTAGAAAACAAGACTGAAACATAAAAAGTTCACTCATAAAATAAGGAATGTTGTATCTGGAAACTGAAAATCTTTATAAATTTAAGGACGAGGATTATTCTGACAAAAAGATATACACCTCTACATCCCAAAGTGCTTCACAGCCAATTAAGTAGGGTAAAACCATTGACAAGGTTCCACATGGTAAACTAATTAGGAAAGTTAGATCAGATTGGATGCAGGGTGAGCTTGCTAATTGGATACAAAATTGATTTTATGGGCGGAGACAGAGCTGGTGATGGTGGTTTATGATGATGATTATAATTATAATTGCTTTTTGCAATAGAGGCCTGTGACAAGCTGTTTTCCACAGCAATTGGTACTGGATCCACTTTTGTTTGTCATTTATAAAAATAATTTGGATAAAAATATAGGATGTATGGTTAGTAAGTTTGCAAATGACTTCAAAATTGGTTGTTATAGTACATAGTGACAAAGGTTATGTACGATTACAAAGAGAGCTTGATTAATTGGGTCAATGGGCTCAGGAGTGGCAAATGGAGTTTAATTTGATTAAATGTGAGGTATTGAATTTGGTAATACAAACAAGGACAGGACTTGTACAATTAATGATAGGACCCTGGGTAGTGTTGCAGAACAGAGGGACCTGAGGGTTTGGATATATAATTCTTTGAAATTTGCTTCACAGGTAGACAGAGTGGTTAAGAAGGTGTTTAGTACACTTGCCATGAATTGGAGGTGCTGGTGTTGGACTGGGGTGGATAAAGTTAAAAATCACACATCACCAAATTATAGTCCAACAGGTTTATTTGGAAGCACTAGCTTTTGGAGTATGGCTCCTTCATCAGGTCGTTGTGGAGGTTAAGATCGTGCTCACTGAATTTATAGCCAAAGGGGTCCAGTGGCATGGAGATGTGGTATAGTAAACAATACACTTGCCTTTACTGTTCAGACTTGAGTATAGGAGTTGGGACATCGTTTTGAGGTTAGTTGGGACATTGGTGAGGCCTCCCCTGGAGCATTGTGTATAGTTCTGGTTGCCCTGTTTATAGGAAGAATATTATTAAACCACTGAGGTTTCAGAAAACATTTACCAGGATGTTGCTGGGAATGGAGGGATTGAAGTATAAAAATAGACTTGAAATGTTGTGACTTTTTTTTTAATTGGAGCATAGATGGTTGAGGGGTGACCTTATTGTGGTTTATAAAATCATGAGGGGCATAGATAAGGTGAATAACACAGGTCTTTTCCCTAGGGTGGGGAGTTCAAAACTAGGCATCATATTTTTATGGTTAGAGGAGAAAGATTTAAAAAGGACATGAGGGGCAACTTTTTATTAATACAGAGAGTGATCAATGTGTGAAATGAACTTATAGAGAAAGTGGTGGATGCAGATACAGTTATAATGCTTAAAAGCCATTTGGATAAATTCATGAACAGGGAAGGTTTGGAGGGATATGGGCCAAATGCAGGCAGGTGGGATTAGTTTAGTTTGGAGACATGGTTAATGTGGACTGATTGGATGGAAAGGACTATTTCTGTGTTGTATGATTCTATGACTGTGGCATTGTTAGTCCTCAGAAATCAGTTTTCTGCAGATTGTCACTGTGCTCCTACTCTTGCTTATGAAGAAAGGGAACTCTGCATTTCCAAGACAAGATTCTGCTCAGGTCTTCCTCAAGAATGCAGAAGGTACAAGTGTATAGGATGCTGGGATGCGAGTTAAGTATTGTGCCGGCTGGTTAAGGTGCCAGGTAAGCAGGGGACCATTTGTTAGGCAAGAGGGGTGCCAGCTTGTGATAGGGTGAGCGTTAGATGTGTCAGATGTAGTAGGGAGGGAGAAGGGTGCAAAGTGGGTAGGGTACAAGGTACAAGGTGACAAAAGAGATGCAATGTTTACAGTAGGTCAGGGTGAGTGCAGGAGCTAGGGTCATGTGAGTGAGAGAACAGTGGAGTGGCAGTAAGGAGGGTGGTGTCAGGGGTCAGGTCTGGAGGTGTTAGGTGGCATGTTTAGAGTTTGGGTGCTGCTGGGAATGGCAGTGAGGGGAGGGTATCGTGTTTTGGATGTAGCAGTAGAAGGAGGTTTGTTGTGGTTGGGGGTCAGGTACAAAGATGGGGCCAGGTGCAATGTTGGAGGAAGGGTGTGTTGGTAGCCATGGGATGTTTGAGTTTGTGGAAGGTGTTTTGGATCCCAGGGAGTAGTGTTGGGCCCAGTGGAGGTGAACTTTGTAAGGCTGTGTGAGTTAAGTACAAAGTCTGTTAAACATATACACAGGAGTTTATTTAACAGCCTAACCTTTCCTGAGTAACACTTAACTTCAGCAGAAGCCTCGGAAGTCTTCAATTTAAATGAAGATCTTTCAGAAAATTCTACATGCAGAGGAATGGCTCAGAGGAAAGGTTAATTTCCTGCATAATTCCTTCTGGATGGAGATTCTGTGGGGTCCCTATACTCAACACCCATCTGTGCTGAAATGAAAACTGTTTGGCCACTGGAAAATCCAAGTCTTCGGCTGTTGTGATTGAAAGATAACTATTAGCCAAGCTACTAGGGTTAACTCCTGTTACTTTTTTGAAATAGAGGTATGTAATATTTTACATCTACCTTAAGAGGGAGGATGGGGCCTTAGTTTAATATCCCATCCAAAAATATGCCATCTTTGACAGTGCAACACTTCTGACAATTGCACTGAAACTAATCTTTTGTGCTCAAGACATGGAATGGTACTTAAAGTACACGCCACCATATGACCAGAGTCAAGAATACTACCAACTGAACCACAGTGAACACCACACCATAATCATAAAACTGTAATTTCTGGAAACATTTTTATTATGTATTATGACCAAATGCTGTAAATGGCATTTCAAAAAGTAATTTTATCCTGTATCCCTAATAAAAACAGGTTTTCTCATCATTTTGGGAGTTTGGCCAACATGCAGTTTGTATTACAATAGCAACTACGTTTCAACGTACATTCACTGTAGATCATTTTCAGAAATCCTTTGTTGAACATTATTTCACATAAAATAGGCAATACTGGTAACACCAAAACTTATTGCCCATCTATAATTCATCTTGAGAAGATGTTGGTGAGTTGCCTTCTTGAACCGATGCAGTCTGTGACGTTGGGACATCGAGAGTGGTATTAAAGAGGGAGTTTGTTTTAGAGAGGAACTTGGCAGTTGGTGGGATTTCCATGTATCTGCTGCTCTTGTGATTCTTGGTGGTAGAGGTTATGGTTGTTGTGGTGGTGGTGGTGGTGGTGGTGGGGGGTGCTTTCAAATGGCATTGAATTTCTGCAGTTCAAGGTGAAAAACTTTTTTTTAACTGAAAGTGGGTACCTGGCATATGCTGCCAGGGATGGTAGGCAGGAAGCCTCACAACCTTTGTAAAATAATTGGATGAACATTTGAAGTCTCATAACATTCAAGGTTAATGGCCAAGGGAGGGAAAGTGGGATTTGTGCAGGTATAGTATATTTTGGTAGCGACTTGATTGCCTGAAGGACCTTTACTGTAATGTATGATCATATAGATGGTACACATTGCTACCATTGTATATCAATGGTGAAGGAAGTGAATATTGAAGGTGCCAATGTGGGTGCCAATCAATTGGCTTGCCTTATCCTGGATGCAATCCTGAAATTGTCTAAAATGTCATACAGATGCGGTTTTGTTTCTACAGTCAGAATACATATTTGTGTTTATTTGTTACATCAAAACTTGACTCAGGCTAAGAAAAACCCAGGAAAGTAGTTTTTCACCATGTATTCAGCAGGATAATTTGCAAGAATACTAAATCAACGGGAATATCAAGATCTATACTGCAACAGGTGTTTGGTTGGCAAGTGAACTCTGAAAGGTAGAGAGAGGTTACCATGGAGATTGCATCAATTAATGATGATTGACAGTTAATAGCCAGGGTGTAAAACAAACAGGCAGTTTGTCTATGATTGATCAGGACACTGCCTTGCGAAATAAACAGCAGATGGCTGTCACTTAATTTGCTGAGTTAAGGCAGACATAGTTTGTAGAGCAGGGCTCTGAGTATTAATATGTGTAGCTTTGAGTACATATAAGTTCACCACACTGTAATCCTCACAAATAAGTCTAAATTAGTTATAGCATAATTACTCATACACTCAGTTATCTAGCAAATGCTACCGAATTGCTAATCACATCTAACATTGAACACTGTTTTGCAAGGTTTGCAAGTTAGATATGGCCAGTACCTTGCTTGTTGCTAAGGGCTGAAGAGACATGCTGTTTAATGGAATCCATTAGTTTTTGGGATATATGACCTACTCAACTAGCAACATATCAATGAAATTCATATACCATATTATGCATCTGTATGACATTTTAGAATTTTGTTGTCCTGGAGGCAGCATCCTTTTACTGGTAAACTTTCCTCATGTTGCTACTGCCAACTTCAGCTGTTGTTCAAACATTTGAGAGGATTTACAGGGTAATCCGGGCAAGTTCAAATAACATTTGTTGGACTTGTGTGAGATCAATGAGCTGCCTGGTGATATATACATCAAGGTTTGTCCTCATAACCTACCGAGTCTGTGTGTATTTGGGCTCACATCGTGTAATTGACCAGCAAAGGTAAGTTTGTCACTCAACTAGGAAATTGAGGAAAGGGAGCTAATTTGACAGTTCCATTTCAAAATATTAGTGAGTGCAGAATGGAGTATATTAGAACATGAAAGGAAACTCTTGCAGCTGCAGGTTCAAAAAAAGTAAATATATTATCTGCACATCAGAAAATGAAAGGGGTAAGATTTGATTTGATTGATTGTCACATGTATCTAAGTACAGCAAGAAGTTTTATTTTCTGTGCAGTACAGACAAATTGTAACATGCAAAGATCGTAGGATTATTGAACTGAGCGAGGAATACCAAAATACTGCTGCAAAGAAGGTGCACAAAAAGCAAGATCAATATTGGATTTAAAATTCGAGAGGTTCATTCTGAAGCCTAATAACAGCAGCTGCTCTTGAACCTGTTGATACACATTTTTAAGCTTTTATATATTCTGCCTGATGGAAGAGGTTGGAAGAGATAATAACTGGTTTGGTGGGGGGGTGGGGGGGTGAGGGTGGTCTTTGATGTTGGCTATCTTTCCGTGGCAGTGAGAAGTGTAGATGGAGTCAATGGATGGATGGAAGGTTGGTTTGAGTGATGGACTGGGCTGTGTTCACAACTGTCTGTAGTTTGCCGAGATTAGGAGTGATTCTATTGAAGGCACGTGTCTCATTGAATCGAATAAATATGTTTGCAAGAGCTGAGCTAGCAATGATCCCATGGCAACACCATCTATGTGGACATACATGGTGTCGTTAAAACAGAATGCAATCTCTGGCCTACTCATGACTCTACATCATGGCAAGTCTCCAATCTCAGCCACCCGATTGAAAAGTGAAGTGAAGGGAAAAGGAGTAAAATGTGAAAATGACAATCAATGTTTTCAACCCATGTTTGTAAGATCTATCAACCAGATTGGGTTTAGTCTACTAGTGTCTGTTGAAATGGGAAAAAGCAGAAAAATGGAAATGAAATATAATACAAAGTGTCACCACTTTAGAGACAAAATATATGAAAATCTAATAATTCACAAGGGATCTGTTTCATCATCTTCAATTTCTTATAGCTGTCATAATGCCTAAGGACAATTCAACTCTGGTGATATTTGTTAGGTTATCTTTCTGTTAAATATAACATCAACAGAATAGCTTTCTGAAAGATGACGTTAACTGCTTGCTTAACACTCCTCATGCTTTCCTAATTTGGTCATGATTAAACTGAACTCAGCTGTGGATGAATCTGCCAAACAATGTACAGATAAGTTGCTCAAACAGATAACCCAGCTAATTTTCCGCATTATTTGTTGCCTATAAGAAATACTTGCGTTATCCAGTCTGTCAGCATGAAAGTCTGTACATTTTAATATGAACTCAAAGATCAATGATTTCTACTTCATGTTATCAGTTAACATAAATTCAAATGGGGTTTGAGGTAGGGTTTGGGTTAGGGAATACATCGAACCAAACCACAGTAGATTTCCATAGCTGCTTTAGTTGCTGTTCAGAACGTTGACCACCGCGAGTGTGCTGGCTAACCACAGGAATGAACCACCAAGATTACTAGACATCTGTTGGATGGCGCTTTCCAGAATTTTGATACTACAAGGACTGAATCACTTAATTAAAATATGTTTGCGTAAGTGATTGCACCTTTTTGGAGATGATTCTTTCACCGGCTTTTAACCAAAATTGAAGTCAATGGGATAATCTGGCACTTCAATGTACTTGGTTGTAATATTCTGATCTAAATATAACCAGACATTCTGGAGTAACTCAACTCATACGTTTTTAAGAATATTAAGTGGTTCTACATATTGCACTATATAAAGAATACCAGAACATTGAGGGTTCTGAGGTGCCTTTATGATTTGGAGGTGCTGGTGTTCGACTGGGGTAGACAAAATTAAAAATCACACAACACCAAGTTATAGTGCAACAGATTTATTTGGAAGCACTAGCTTTCAAGGAGACGCAGTGCCTCAAAAGCTAATGCATCCAACTAAACCTGTTGGACTATAACCTGGGGTTGTGATTTTTAACAAGGTGCCTTTGTGTAGGGTAATTCCAATAAGTCATAAATGTTAGTAGCAATTAAGGGATTATGTTCACTTCCATACTTGGTGATGATTAGTTAAGTCAGATAAAAGAGGATCTATTGCATTTGGTTTCTCGTGTTGCTTTATGATTCTTAAATGTGAGAAACGTTTTAGAGCAAAGCCTTCAGATAATTTTCTCTCTTTCCTGATGTGGAGTAATAAGTTGTTGAGTCGCATTGCTGCATTAAGGGATGAATGTGCTACACAGACTGCTTCTGACCCATCCGGATCTCGTATATTTTCTTTCTTAATCACCTCAGAATGGGTTGAACTCAGTCAGACTCAAACTGGGGTGGGAAGTTAAATTGAGTTTAGTATTGTTTTCTATGGAGGTAGAAGAAAACCAGAGTTTTCCTGGATTCCATGATCCTGCAATAGGGGTAGGGATAATCCATTGTCAGTTTGTCCATCTAGAAGCTGGCTTCCCCAAAAGCCCTTTTACACTGGGAGCAGCTTGAATTGTTTTAGGGTGAGACTTCTTCTGTCGGTTGGTCTATTTGACTGGCAGCTCTTTCATGCCAAAAGCACCAGGTCTGAACAGTGACCACAGGAAGATCCAAGATGGTGGCCTGTCTTCAAGGCAATCCTGCCTAGCTGTCAGGTCCCAGCAAGGAAGCTGTGGGCTAGGTTTTAGTAGCACTGGGTAAGGGGTGGGTTGGGAGGTGATGTGGCAGAATGTTAAAGCTAGAGTATAATTTTTTTGGATTGGGTGCCTCTGATGAGCCTGAAAACAGCCCATAAATTGAACATTGCCAGGCCTGCCTGGTCTCTGTCCCATCGTGCAATGGATAAAATAACAAGGCAGTTTTATTTTACAACCTTCATATCTGCTGTTGGAGTGGCCACCGATGATCCAATCCCCTCGCCACATCAGCACTCATTAGCCCAGAATTGACTGGAGCAGGCATATTAGATCGTTTTCCTTGCCATTTAGTTGGACAATCTTTTATGCCTCAAATTGCTGTAAATGCAAAATTATGAAAATAACAACTTCTAATGGCACATTTAGGACATTGGTGATTAATAGCTCCAATGGTCTCTAGCTTCTCTCAATGAGATTCTCTATCATTTTAAAGTAACAGGAATTGTACAGAAAGAAATAGGGCAAATTGGATTTTGTGCCGAAAGATAAATAGAGGAAAAGGTATTTGAACTAAGGGAATAGAAAATAGAAGCATGACTATTTTTATGATTAACAGTGTCCTTGCTGAGCCGAAAGGGATGATCAGGGATGCAGAAGCATAAATGCAGGCATTAAAAAAACCTGCATTTTTAATTAGTCAGCAATTTCTGTCAAGTAGATATATTTGCATTATTTCTTGCCCAGATGAATTCGTAGGCAATTTAACAGCACCATCCCTGATAAACCATGGTCACAAACATCCACTCCCTCCACCACCAATACATAGTCGCAGCAGTGTATACGATCTGTAAGGTGCACTGCAAAGATTCTCAGACGGCATCTACCAAACTTGTGACCACTTCCATCTCGAAAGACAAGGGCAACAGATACGCAGGACCACCACAACCTACAGGTTCCCTTCCAAGCCACTTACCATCCTGACTTGGAAATATATTGCTGTTTCTTCACTGTCACTGGATCAAAATCCTGGAATTCCCTCCCTAACAGCATTGTGGATCAACCCACAGCAGGTGGACTGCAGTGGTTCAAGAAAGCAGCTCACCACCACCTTCTCAAGGGCAACCAGGGATGGGCAATAAATGCTGGTCCCCGAGTGATGTCCACATCCCACATGAATTTTTTTTAAAAAGCCACATTACTTTTCCCACTAGTTCTAGGCAATTTTTAATATTCACACACAAACAGTGGTGGTACCAGATCCCAATAAATGTACCCTTTGGAAACCATAATGAGGAGGTGTTAGTGTTGGACTGGGGTGGAAAAGTTAAAAATCACAACACCAGGTTGGACTATAACGTGGTGTTGTGTGACCTTTAACCTTTTGGAAAGGGGAGGTGTAAAATTGGTTTAAAAAAGAAAAGTTTATCAATATCCAATCACTAATTTACATTTTCATTTTTGCAAGCTTTTTTTAGATTACTTACAGTGTGGAAACAGGCCCTTCGGCCCAACAAGTCCACACCGCCCCGAAGCGTAACCCACCCATACCCCTACATCTACATTTACCCCTTACCTAACACTATGGGCAATTTAGCATGGCCAATTCACCTGGCCTGCACATCTTTGGAGTGTGGGAGGAAACCGGAGCACCCGGAGGAAACCCACGCAGACACGGGGAGAACGTGCAAACTCCACACAGTCAGTCGCCTGAGGCGGGAATTGAACCCGGGTCTCAGGCGCTGTGAGGCAGCAGTGCTAACCACTGTGCCACCGTGCCGCCCACTAAGAACTAAGAAAGATGACATTTTGTACTTTTGTGTAATTATGTTTCAATATTGTAGCACATTGTGGCACAGAATATTCTAACATAGGTTTAAAAAACAAGACTGAGGTTACTTTAGCACAACTAAACTGTGTAGGGGAAGCACAGAGCTTCCCTTCTTCGTTCCTCACTCGTATTAATCTTGTACACACCACAGATGTAGCAAAACAAAGTATAATTGAATTTTGTAAGATAATAAAAGCAAATATTTTTGATTGTGGTACTGAACAATGATATTATAGTCACTGATTATCTCATTGTATATGTGTGTTTTTTAAAGCAGGTTTATAATGAAGGGTGAAGAAGAATATTATGACAAGGGGCCAAAATTGAACTGCTACAAACATCATTTCCTCATCTGAATTCAACATGTTTTGCACAAAATGGAGCAAGACCTACAGACCAAAGGTTATTTTCCAGGAAGAACACAATCATATCTGATCTTAATCTATAATGTCACATGAGTTTTAACTAAAGATTGAAGTACAAAGCGAACAGTAATTCTCAAGCTTTACCAAAAAAGAAGCCTTAGGCTTCAAGATGCTCACTTGCTCAACAACTCACAAATTCTCTCTCTCTGTACGGAAAACTGCTTCAAACTGTAGTTCATCGATAACCTCTGAAATCCCCGGTAACACTTCTTAAGTGAAAATATTTGCTAAGGTTTAACATTTACTGAAGTGGCAGTCAACCTGTATGGCTGAATTGAAATTAACTGCACAGATTGTCTGCTGATATTTCCAGTCTGTTTTGACTAAAGTTGATCAACTGATTTTGTCCAGAGGCTCTAAACCTTCATAATCCGTGACTTTGTGGTCGTTATCACTTCTGGTCATCTCAGGAGTCCATACTAGTTAGTATGTCTTTTATTCTAACATGTCATTGCTCACAAATTCCAAGAGTACAGTGAAGAGATCAGCATGGAAGCTGCATAAAGCACTTAAATGAACAAAATCTACTTACTATAAATTCAAGGCAATATAAAATAATCTTTACTAAAGTGAATCTGTTATTGCAGTTGTGAGGGGATTATAAAAGGAACTCATACACTGCAATTTTTTGCATAAAATCATTCGCAGGAAATTCATATCAATTTGTTTTTAATTGAACTAACCTACATTTAATCACATCCAGACTTTTTATATGAAATATCACACTCAAATTCCATTAATAAAATTCACTCTATGTGAAAAAGATACAAATCTACTGGGCAACAATTTGAAGCCTCTACTCCTTATTTCTCAAATAGTTTTCATTCTGAGCTTTTTGCTACCCACGTGGATTAGAGGTTTTCAAACTAATGAAGCTTGTGGAATGATGTCAGACCTCTCTCCTGAATCTTGTAAAAACAACTATTACAACATTAGACCATGTTTAAATATAATTTCTGGAATATGTGTTACATGATAGCACTCAAATGTAATTAGAAAAGAAGACATTGATCTTATAACCAATGGCATAGAGGTTACAACCTGCATTCATTTCCAAACATAACCATTCCAAATTTCTCTGTGGTGCGCCTTGGTAAGCTTTAAAACATACTTGGCTGAGAGAACATTACAACCACAATGAATAAAGATTCAAGAACGTGAGTAGAATATTTAAATGCTACAAACAGAATCAACATGGCCGTTCATGAAGCTGGTCCGATGGAGTGACAAAAGACCAAAGTCTGTCACTTGCTGTGGTGCAATAAATACTGTCATTGATGCTGACTGAGTTTCATGTCTTAATTTCTCATATTTGCTGAGTTGATCATCATTGATTTAGGAGGCTAAAATGGTATTGTACTTCTATCAAAGAATTTAAACGGGCCTAGGCTGAAACTTCTAAAAACTTCCAGCCTTTTTCTTACTCACACAGAAAGTCTGGTGTCTTCAACGTTGGTGGCACTCAAACCTAGTGCTTTAACATAGTTAAATGTTTCATCTCTGCCTACTCTTTGGTAGGAGCACAGTACCATTTTACCTTTTGAAGCAATGATCATCAAACCAGCAGATTTTAGCAATTACACCCCAAAGTTCAGTTAGCAACAGAACTAAAAGGTAAATAATGTTAGATCTAAATCTGATATCCTACCTAAGAGAAAGAAGTATTAATTGTTGAGTTTGTTTCCAGCAACATGTATTGTTATTAAGCTATTTCAAAGCAAATCTCAATTATTTCAGAGTACTTTACAATTGCAAGATAAAGTCCAAGTTGCAAGCTTGTATTACATCACTGGATTTGACACAATTCAATTGCTTCACGTTTTATGTGAATTGTCCAAAGTGTTTTCTATTAAACTTGTAAAAATATTTTTGTTAAGTATATGTCACTGCTCCTTGCATGTTAAAGCAACATAAATGCTCCTTTTCTGTTAGGGCTACTGTGAGAATTTTAAGACTGCTGATAGCAGTCTGACCCATCTCCATGTACTGGTACATGATGTTGTAAATACTCTAATTCAATTTGCTAGTTGTTGTATACCATATCACCAACTAACCCATAAGTCCATCTCTTCGTTTTTTTTTGTAGGAATCTTGTAAAAACAACTATTACAACATTAGACCATGTTTAAGTATAATTTCTGGAATATGTGTTACATGATAACACTCAAATGTAATTAGAAAAGAAGACATTGATCTTATGACACTGCAATGTTATTTTTGACACATAAAACAATTAAAGGTTAGCTATATAATAAAATTCAATGTATCAGGACAAATAATGCATTATTCTTAAGCTGATGGCTTGCTAGAGCAAGGAATATAATCTTTTATATTTACCTTCAAATTTTCTAAAGGTGATAATTGTGCTTTGTCTTCTTATTGCCTTTGTTTGGGGCAGTCATTCTTAGGTAAGGAAGGTTATTGGATATAGAGTCATAGAGATGTACAGCATGGAAACAGACCCTTAGATCCAACCCGTCCATGCCGACCTGATATCCCAACCCAATCTAGTCCCATCTGCCAGCACCCGGCCCATATCCCTCCAAACCCTTCCTATTCATATACCCACCCAAATGCCTCTTAAATGTTGCAATTGTACCAGCCTCCACCACATCCTCTGGCAGTTCATTCCATACACGTACCACCCTCTGCATGAAAAAATTGCCCCTTAGATCTCTTTTATATCTTTCCCTTCTCACCCTAAACCTATGCCCTCTAGTTCTGGACTCCCCGACCCCAGGGAAAAGACTTTGTCTATTTATCCTATAATTTTGTAAACCTCTATAAGGTTTACCCCTCAGCCTCAGGACATGGTTAGAGAGTGCAGTTCTGGTACTCAGTGCATTTCTCCCACAGCAGTGCAGCCTGTAATGTGTATGCAGACACTGAGTTGGATTGAGGTCAAAGGAGGGAAGACAGCAGCAAGAGTAGAAACAGATGTTTGAGGCAATGAGTTTCAACAATATGGATATTGAGTTTCCCATGCAATAACATGTAACTAAAGGTATTTAAGGATTTTTAAAAAATGTGGGCTGAGCCCATGTGGGATGGTGTTAATAGAACGGTGTGGAGTTTGATGATGGACAAAATAATATATAAGCAAACATGAGCTCTTTAATAAGCATACTTTGTCAAAAAGAAAAGGTTATAATGGGAGAAAGCCAAGAAAGAGATTCAGCAATGGGAAAGGAAATGGTTCAAGGTATGTTTTGACTGAAGCGAAGGTGATACAGAATGCAGAAAATGGATAAGTAAAAATAACATGTTCATTGGATGTTAAGTGATATTTCCAAGCCTGCAAGTGTGAATAATATACTTAATTAATTCATCAAGAGATCTTGTGGGTTTTTCAACATTTTCAAGCTGTGTTGAAGTCTGTGCTTTTAACAATTAAATGACTTAATAGTTTCCACTTGTTCTCAAAGGAATCCAGGAACATTTCAGAATGACTACATGCTCCCATCGTATTAATACTTTACTGACCTAACATAGATCGAGGAAAAAGGAATCAACAACAAATTGATCACAGCAGCACCATTCCTCATTCCTTAATATTCACAGTATTAAGTTTATTACAACTAATACTTAGTTCAAACTCACTACATAGCTTTATGACTGATAGATAATTAGCAGCAGATTAATAAAATAATGCTACTCAGCCAACAGTTAGAATGCAACTTGGTCCTTATTCTTTTTGATGACCTGCATTGTATTGAGAAAGACACATGCAACCAATTTGTTCAAGTACCTTGTTATAATTGTAATAGAAAATCGCAGTAGTGACATGTGTTCTTTCACAGTGCCCCTGAGCAACATTTTCCCTATTGAGTTTTTATGGTGCACTTTAATGGGATAATTCTTGTCCAGATTTTCTGTGTGATGTAATTTCATCAATACCACTTGAAAAACAGTCTGGATACCATTACATACAAGTATTAATCATCTTGGATATTCAAAGCCTTGCAGATATTTAGACTATTTGTTTAGGGCATTGTAATAATAAAGGATGTTGTCCCAAGTTAGTAGTATAGTGACTGACAAACCAGGATTATACTGAAAACATCTGCAATGGAATTGTATTGTAATATCTAGAGAGACAAACTGAATGTTTCATTCTTTTCAAACCTTTAAAGAAAACATTTTTATGATGTACTTATATTACAAGAAATAGACTGGGAGCAGCTGCCAGACATAGGCACTTGGACCATTGTGTTAGATTTTCAATAGATTATACACCTGATACACATATAGCAAATGCAAGTGAAATTAGTTTCCACACACTGACAACAGGAAGCTAAAATCACTAGTTCATTGATATCGGCAACATACGTTAGATACAGCAGAATGACATTACTTAATAAATTCTTAAATCTACAGAGAAGCAGAATCTCTTCAGCTAAAGTGCTTTGTATTTGCCAAAGAATTAAAACAGGAGCCTTAAGAAGCTGGAGTGAAAACCTTCAAATTTTTACCTCTACCTCCTCTTACTCAAGTTCCTCTTTCAAAGACACCTCCTTACATTGTTCCCATTACACAACATATAGAAGCACCTGTACAAACCACATTCATATGGAGTATTTACTTTGGTGTGCATTGAAAGAAGCTGCCAAATATATGTAGACAACAAAGTCCTTAACTGAGGACTCCAATGGGCTAAAGACTAATTGACATTACTGATCCTCTCTCACAGCCTGAAAAGAGCTGCAAGTGAACAAGTACAGAGGCATTAATTGAACAGGTAGAATAGTGGGGTAGTTGCGGGTAGATATGCAAGGCAGGGCAACACTGAGCCAGCCTTGCTTAAAAAGTACAGTCTATAATAAGAGACACAGGTACACTGCACTGGACCGAACTGGTAAAATCTGTAACCTAGCCAAAACCCACCTACTTACACAGATTTAAAATCGGGCCACGAATGAACTCTGTTAAGATGTTACGGATTCTTGCCATCATCTCTTCTTCAGTCTGTTCTGTGGCTAAATTTCCTCCTGGTCTGGTCTCTCTTCTTCGAGCCAGAGCCCCTTAATTTTTCTAAAATCTTTATATAGTCACTACAAGCACATTTAAATTCAATGTGCTCATAAATCATGACAAAAATAACAACCAAAATCCTAACACCTTAAACGAGGGCAGGCATATATCACTTTATGTCATAATTTAATAGTCTTTTGACCTGTATCATCAATGGTTTGTAGACAGATTGAGGCAGTAGCAGTGACACACTGATTACTAAGAAAATTTTATTACTGATCTTGACAACTGATCCTTATTTGAATATTTTAATTAGGCTCTCACTGCAGGAGATGTATTTAATTGGGACAAGTAACAAAGCAAACCCTGCTCTTGACAAACAGCTCACCAGTCTGTGCTGAAGACACCATCCACTTAAAGGAATATTCTTCAGCTCCCTCTAATTGGAACACATTTTTTTCTATAAAGCTAGTTGATTCCTTTTTGACCATGTCTGGAGCGATTCCCTGAGACTGTGGTTTCCCTTCCCAGGGAAGTACGGGGTAACATTTCTCTCCCACAGGATTCTGACATTACTGCTTTACCCATAGTTTTTATGTCCTATACATGGCCTGATTTGATTTGCCTATCTCCCTGAGGAGGCTTTGGGTTTCACTTAGAGGAGGCCTAGATGACTCTTTCTCTCCAAGATGACATTTTGTATTCTACAGTAATGCCAAAATGAAAACTCAGCAATCACAAGGTTATTGTTCACTATAAAAATGCGCACAGACGTCGTAACAATAAAATGCATTCTATCGTATGCTATTCTTAGGGGAAAAAAATGTGTTGGCCCTAAACTAAACACTTTCAAGACCCTCAATCAAATGTTTAATCATTTTTCTTTGAAAATTTCTTTAAACTCATAGCCTGGTGATCTTACAACTCTTCCATGAAGGTTTTGTATGAATTAAATTACTGGTCACCAATGTAAGAAGCCTTACTCCGTAATTGCGTTAAATAGACTATACTGCAGGTGATGGAACAGCATAAATTCAGTACTAGCCAGAGTAGCTTTGATATCCGATATGACACGTTCTGGCTGGCAAATTCATTGCTTTCTCATATATGTTTTATCGTGCCACTCTTAAAGAGCAGCTCTTTGAAAATAAATCTAATTTATTATTCAAGTACCTTCAAGTGATGGAGATGAAATGAACAAAACCAGTTAGAATGGTTTCTGTGCCCTACTTCTTGGGCTGTAGGCCTTTTACTGTCTTCTATTAATAAATCTTAATAATTACAATCTACAGCACAAAACCAGCATGGTATGATACTGAGAACTGAGTGGAAGTTGATTAAATTGTTAAGAAAATAAGTTTTTTATTTTATTAAGTGAGCTGGTCTTAATGAACACTGTGGGCAGATATCAGAGTGGAATTTAATGCTGTCTCCTGTAGGTCAGGTGTCAGTCTTTCAGTTGGGAGGATGGTGGATCAGAACCCTGCTGCCTTCCTGCCTTTCCCCCAACATGGTTAGTAGTTGGAAAGACCATGGATGATCATCCATCACACAGCAATAAATACCCACTTAGGGGTTTCATGGCACCACTTGCTGAATTTATTCAACTGAGGTAACCTGCAGGTGGGTCGAGAAGTAAAGACTACAGGGGTTTGCTTGTGGGGAAGGATGTTTTTTGTTTGAAGGACTTGATAGCTAGAATGGGGGGAGGCTAATGAGAGCAACCTCTCCTGCATTACACAACTGTGGCCCTGGGTCCCTCAGTGACCATGGGCTTTGGATGGGTGTAATTCCAGCAATAGTCACAGCTTCTCATGGAGATGGGTGGGAGGGCATGTTTCCATAGAATAAAGAGCAGCCAGACACTGATTGGCTGGCTGCTCTCTCTTGGGAGGATGGGATTTCACACCCTGGAGTTCTTCAGCTCAACAAAGATCCTTTGCTGCCCATGTTAACACCTAACTGGCAGTTAATTTTAGTGAACCTTCCCAAAAATGGCACAGGTGGCCTTTCACCTATTCTCAGCTGGCAGCTCCCTGTCATAACCATTCAGAATAGTGAGCAGTATTTGGATTGTCAACATTACTTCAAAAGACGTGCAGTTTGGATCTTACACAAATATGAACTTTGTGAGTTTGCGAATCCAGATCATGAATAAAAAATCAATCTGAATTCATCTTCATAAATAATAATTGCCAACTTAAAACAGTTCAGTTGACTATTTTTCTGGTTCTGGTTCAAACATTATTGCAACACTCATTAATACCTTTTGGATTGTGAATAATCACAGAATGCAATTAATTTACAAGCAGCGCTTGGTGGGAAATTAAGCTTTTTGGCACAGTGGTAGCTTTTGTCACTAGGAAATGTGTGACAAGAGGTTAATATCACTTATTAGTTGAATAGAAGATGCCATACGGTAGAACTGTATGTAAAACACACAATAAAATAACCACAAGTATAGGATTTAGAAGCACTCAACATCCTGGAAATATAAAAATTAATATTAAATATCACCCTAAGCCTAGAACTCTCTCACTTAGCCTTTCTTCCTCCCCTCCTTCATTAAAATGCACATTAACATTTAAATCTTCAATCAAGTAATTGATCATCAATCCTAATGTTTCTTTCAAAGACTGGAACATGACTTTCCATTGCTGATTTGGGGGTGCAGAGTTGGGAAAATTTCTACCATGACCCTGACTTTTGTGAACAGTAAATGTTTCTCTTTTGGTGTGGGAATGGGGTGCAGGCAGAGGGAGTGAGAATGGGTCTCCAATTGGGACCACCCAGGTCTCGGTGAAGAGGCTGGTTCTGTGAAAAGCTGGCTTCAGTGCTCTTTAGTTCCAGCACTAAAAAAGAACAAGATTAGAAACCTTTCAGAATACCTCACCCTCCCACAATACACCTCCTTTCCCATCCATGTAAATCCACTCCACCTCACACTCACAACACACAATGGCCCTCAAATTCGGTGTTGAAAAGTGTGCCGCTGGAAAAGCACAGCAGGTCATGCAGCATCCAAAGAGCAGGACAATTGACATTTCAGGCATAAGACCTTCATTAGGAGAGGAAAAGGGGGCTGAGAGATAAATAGTACAGTGGGGCTTGGAGGAAAGTGTTTGGGAAGGTGATAGATAGATGCAGGAGGGGGGTGATAGTGATAGGTCCGAGGAGAGGGTGGCATGGATAGATGGGAAGGAAGATGGAGAGGTGGGTCAGTTCAAGAGGGCGGTACCAGGTTGGAGGGTTGGATCTGGGATGAGGTGGGAGTGGGCAGATGGTAAAGTCGACATTGATGCCATGTGGTTGGAGGGTCCCAAGGCAGAAGAAGAGGCATTCTTCCTCCAGATGTCAAGTGGCTTGGATTTGACAGTGGAGGAGGTCTAGGACTTGTGTGTCCTTGGCAGGGTGGGAGGGGGAGTTGAAGTGATCGGCCATAGGACAGTGGGGTTGTTTGATGCATGTGTCTCAGAAATGTTCCCTGATACGTTCTGTGAGTTAGCATCTTGTCTCCCCAGTGTAGAGGAGACCACATCGAGAGCAACGGACACAGTAGATGAAGTATTTGGATATGGGGAGATGGGAAGGAAGATGGAGAGGTGGGTCAGTTCAAGAGGGCGGTACCAGGTTGGAGGGTTGGATCTGGGATGAGGTGGGAGTGGGCAGATTAGTAAACTGGTAAAGTCAACATTGATGCCATGTGGAAATCTCTGCCGGATGTGGAAGGATCCTTTGTGGCCTTGGATGGAGGTGATGGAGTAGGGGTGGGTGCAGGTTTTACACCTTTTACAGCAGCCAGGGAAGGTGCCAGGAGTGAAGGGTGGGTTGGTAGGGGTTGTGGACATAACAAGGGAATCATGGAGGAAATTATTTCTGCAGAACACAGATGGGGTGGGGAAGGAAATATATCTCAGGTGGTGGAAATGGTGGAGGAAAATGCGCTGTATGTGGAGATTGGTGAGGTGGAAAGTGAGGACCAGGGGAGTTGTATTCTTGTCGTGGTTGGAGGGGTGAAGTTCCAGTGCAGAGGTGCAGGGAGTGGAATAGATGTGCTGGAGAACATTGTTGACCATATGGGAGGGGAAATTGCAGTCCTTGAAATAGGAGGCCATCTGGGATGTCTGGGAGTGAAATTGCTCCACCTGGGAGCAGATATGGCAAAGGCAGAGGAATTGGGAGTAGGGGATTGTGCTTTTACAGGGGGGAGATGGGAGGAGGTGTACTCCAAGTAGCTATGGGAATTGGTGGGTTTGAAATAGATGTCCGTATTGAGTCGGTTGCCAGAGATGGAGACAGAGAGGTCCAGGAAGGGGAGGGAGGTGTCTGAGATGGTCCAGGTGAACTTAAGGTCAGGGTGGAAAGTATTGATGAAGTTGATGAACTGTTGAACCTCCTCATGGGAGCAAAAGGTAGTGAAAATACTGTCATCAGTGTAACAGAGGAAAAGGGTTGTATGGTGCCAGTATAACTGTGGAAGATGGACTCTTCCACGTACCCAATGAAGAGGCAGGCATAGCTGGGGCCCATGTGGGTGCCCATGGCTACACCTTTGGTCTGAAGGAAGTGGGAGAATTTGAATGAGAAGTTGTTGAGTGTGAGGATCAGTTCTGCCAATTGAATGAGTGTATTGGTGGAGGGGTACTGGTTGGGACAGCAGGAGAGGAAGAAATGGATCACCTGGAGGCCTTCGCCATGGCAGGTGGACTCTGCATGTCAATCTGTGTCACTCTAACCACACTATGGCTCCTCATATCCCCATCTCCATGCCAACAATTCCTGTTTTCCCGCTAACCCTTGGCCCTTATAAGTTCCATGCCAACTTATTGTCTCCTAACAAATGCCATGGTCATTTATAGCCTTTTGTGTCAACTTATGCCGATGAGCAGTCTTTGTTCTTATATCTTCTATGCCAACTTTCTGGGTATTTATCACGGGCAGTCTTCAGGATTTGTGTTGAGATGACACAAAATAAAGTTCTATGAGTCTATTGATCAATTCAATCTCTTTTAGAAATGGCTTCTCATTGATCAATGAAACAACATTTGGTGCATTTAATTTCATTAAACACCTTACAAACTGACTGGTATCCCAGAATGATAATAATACATTTTGAAATCCATCAATAGAATCTCAGCTGGAAGAAGGACGCCAAGCCTGAGCGTGAATGGGAACAGATAAGGAGAAATGAGTTCCGGCTTCCAACTCTTGTGACTTTCTTGGAATGTATGATGACAGCAGACTGGGCTGCACTTTGAAGTCCCATTTAGGTGAATAGGCAAACACATCCTTAAAATCTAATGCGTGTGGGATTGATCAGATTTCCTTATTCATAGAGCCATAGAATCAGAGAGATGTACAGTATGGGAACAGACCCTTCAGTCCAACTCGTCCTCACCGACCAGATATCCCAACCCAATCTAGTCCCACCTGGCAGCACCTGGCCCATATCCCTCCAAACCCTTCCTATTCAAATATCCATTCAGATGTCTTTTAAATGTTACAATTGTACCAGCCTCCACCACTTCCTCTGACACCTCATTCCATACATGTACCACCCTCTGAGTGAAAATGTTGCCTCTTAGGTCTCTTTTATATCTTTCCCCTCTCACCCTAAACCTATGGCCTCTAGTTCTGGACTCCCTGACCCCTGGTAAAAGACTTTGTCTATTTATCCTATCCATGCATCTCAAGATTTTGTAAACCTCTATAAGGTCACCCCTCAGCCTCCGACGTTCCAGGGAAAACAGCACTAACCTATTCAACCTCTCCCCATAGCTCAAATCCTCCAACCCTGGCAACATTCTTGTAAATCGTTTCTGAACCCTTTCGACTTTCATAACATCTTTCTGATAGGAAGGAGACCAGACTTGCATGCAACATTCCAACAGTGGCCTAACTAATGTCATGTACATCCGCAACATGACCTCCCAACTCCTATACTCAATGCTCTGACCAAAAAAGGAAAGCATACCAGACGCCTTCTTCACTATCCTATCTACCTGCGACTCCAATTTCAAGGAGTTATGAACCTGCACTCCAAGGTCTCTTTGTTCAACAACACTCCCGAGGACCTTACCATTAAGTGTAAAACCCTGCTAAGATTTGCTTTCCCATAATGCAGCAGCTCACATTTATCTGAATTAAACTCCATCTGCCACTTCTCAGCCCATTGGACCATCTGACCAAGATCCTGTTGTAATCTGAAGTAACCCTCTTCGCTGTCTACTACTCCAATTATGGTGTCATCGACAAACTTACTAACTATACCTCTTAGGCTCACATCCAAATCATTTATATAAATGATGAAAAGTAGTGGACCCAGCAATGATCCTTGTGGCACTCCACTGATCATAGGCCTCCAGTCTGAAAAACACCCCTCCACCACCACCTCTCTCTGTCTTCTACCTTTGAGCCAGTTCTGGATCCAAATGGGGAGTTCTCCCTGTATTCTGTGACATCTAACCTTGCTCACCAGTCTGCCATGAGGAACCTTGGTGAACGCCTTACATAAGTCCATATAGATCACATCTACTGCTCTGCCCTCATCAATCCTTTTTGTTACTTCTTCAAAAAACTTAATCAAGTTTGTGAGATATGATTCCCCACACACGAAGCCACGTTGACTGTCCCAAATCAGTCCTTGCCTTTCCAAATACATGTACATCCTGTCCCTCAAGATTCGCTCCAACAACTTGCCAATCACCGATGTCAGGCTCACTGGTCCATAGTTCCCTGGCTTGTCCTTACCACCTTTCTTAAACAGTGGCACCACGTTAGCCAACCTCCAGTTTCTGGCCCTAATTAGAAAACTAATACAAGACAGTTAATATCCAAAGTACATACTATAGTGACTATAACGAGGTCAGCCAGGTGGACTTCATAGAATATGAGTTCCTTGATTAAGGCAGTTAACCTAGTACAATCAGGGACCCCTGGCTGACAGATGTAATCAGATTGTAAGGGATTCTGCTCATTCTAAGAGCTGGCTCTGAGCTGGCTGTGTAAGTGTCTTGTCCTATGCATGTGTAAGTAAAAGGGTAATTTGGTGATTGGATACCAGCCTTCGTGGAGTAATTTCACATACTAATCAATGTAGCTTTCTCGGTAAAAGTATATGATTAAGTGAAGAGGGGTTGGAAGTGAATTATGCTGATGACAACACCACCATACAGCTTTTGAGGCGAATGGCCTGTTCATGTGCAGTAAATAGATCATCACACATTTTCTAATACATCCTACTACATCTGACAAACTGCTGAGAATCATCTGTGCACTTCTGTTTCAGTGCCTATTCTATGAAATTCCCACACATGATAAACAGGAGCACTATGTAATTTTGTGTGTTTTTAAACATATATTTTAAAAGACATTTCTGAAACATTTGTTATTCAATAATTTCATCAGAAGGTGGGAGTTTAATCTGTCTGCTAATAAACAAAATAGCCTGATTGCATTTTGTCTAATAAGTTCACGATATCTGGCGTGATATTTAGTTACCACAACAATTGAAAAGGATTAAATATATAAGGACAGAATTAAATGCTTGGAAACTGGACATATTTATTAACATCTTGCATTTTATTTCACTTTCATTGTTGAGCTCAATAAAGCAAATGTTTTACAACCACACCAATCATGTGCTTCATTAGGATTGTGTGTGGCGGAGTAGGAAGTTTGCTTTTATGGGACTGTCCGTTTCTATAGTAGCACATACTTAGATCAGTTGTCAGGAAGCAGACTGTCTGCCATTTTAACAGTTACCTTAATAATAGGAACCATTTACTAGGAAAATAAAAAACAGACACAGGTCAACTGGATCCAAAAGGGTAACTGAAATCAAGTGTATACACTTTGAACAAATGAAATCATATGTCCTTAGGCCACCTCATCAATATCCGATAATTACGTATCATAAAAGCCTCTGAATGCCAAGTTCTTAAATTCCACTCAAACTAAACTATAAGCATGTGTTACAATGTGTTTTTCATTTTGGCAACGCCTTTTCTTGAGGGTACGCAGGTATGGCTGCTGGCTGACAGCTAAACATTACAATAGTTTCATGTACAAATGTCACTGTGGACACTGAAGTTACACTGTGGGATAAATAGTATGTAAGTTCTTGCCGCATTATTTCAGAATTCCTCTTTGCATTTAATGTTAGAGATGGTGAAATATTGAAAATAAACAGATGAATATCGTGAGTTCACTGTTCGTGTGTTAATAACCCATGAAAAGATCAGTGTGTTTTTATAACAGTGAGTTTCAATGCTCTTTCCCCACATGTAACTGTTTACCTCTTGAATTTCCTGCTCACAGGGTTACTCATTTTCTCTCATCTGGACTAAAGTATTTATGTAAGTGCTTTTCATCACTTCAGGATGCCCTAAAGACCTTCACAGACCATGATCTGTGTTCATGACACAAACACTGTCCTAATGTCGTGATGCGACAGCTGATTGCTGCACAGGTCTCAAAAGCTGCAAACAGAAAATCATCACATCACCTATATTTTTAAAGGATAAGTATTGGCCAGCACATCAAGATAACTCTCCTGCTTTTTGAATAGCAGCATCTTCTTTGTCCAGACATTAGATTAGATTACTTACAGTGTGGAAACAGGCCCTTCGGCCCAACAAGTCCACACCGCCCCGCCGAAGCGCAACCCACCCATACCCCTACATCTACCCCTTACCTAACACTACGGGCAATTTAGCATGGCCAATTCACCTGACCTGCACATCTTTGGACTGTGGGAGGAAACCGGAGCACCCGGAGCAAACCCACGCAGACACGGGGAGAATGTGCAAACTCCACACAGTCAGTCGCCTGCGGCGGGAGTTGAACCCAGGTCTCTGGCGCTGTGAGGCAGCAGTGCTAACCACTGTGCCACCGTGCCACCCATGAAGCTGCTTATTCAGTATTTTACTGGAGAGCCAGCCTAATTCTGTACTCAGGGCTCTGAAAGAGACGTTGAACCAGCAATCTTCTAACTGAAAAATGAGTCTGTTCCCAGCTGAGCCTAAGCACCATCAGCCATTGCTGTGACCTTGTCTCATTAGTGATTGTCCATGTGCAAGCCTTACTAGTGAGTCACGGGAGTGTCATAGCACGCTGATTCTATAGTTGTTCAAATTTCCCCAATTGCACACTTTCTATTACAGGTAAATGAATAATCAGTTTGACTGTCCACCAGTTGGGGTTGCTGGGATAAGTGCTGGCAGCCCCTGTTATTACTATCCCAGTTGAGATTGCTTGACCAAGCAAGGCTCTGACCAAACCTGGGATGTTCTGGTGAGTGGGTGCACAAGTATCTATCTAAGTTTGATCCAACCAATCCATTTATTCACTAAGCCATTGGGATCCAATATATTTCCCCAAGGGCAGCATCACCTTCAAAAACAGAAAGCTAGTCTGGTGTAGCATGTAGAAAGTTTGCGGGGGACGGTAAAAGGGCGGAAAATTAAACCACATGATTTGTTTTTTATTTCCTTGCTTTTTATTCAGAAATGGTATTCAGGATTTGCAGCCATGCATTGCTTTATTACTTACACTTAAAACAAAGCAACCTCAGTGACTTGGCATGGTGAAAAATAAATCTATCCAGTGAAACTGTTCCCCACCCATGGAGACTAAACGGAGCCAACAGTTATGGGATGAGCAGGATTAGAAATTCAATGCTTACCTGCTGTTTGGGGCCCAAGGCGAAACAGAGGAGCCACGATGTTTAGAAGTTTACCTAAAAGCAAATAGCAAAAAAAATGCTTATTGTTCGATTTCCAGTTCACTGAGCTGAGAGGAAAGGCTGTCGTTTAGACTGTATCACATCTCAAGTAGTCTGAATTGAACACAGTTTCTAATTCTGCCCATATGCTCCAGTAAGAGAAGCACTTTGTCATCACCATTTGAAAGAGTTATTTGTCTTTCACTGGTCAGACATAATGTGTACCATATTGTATTAAAACATCAAGAAATGAATTGAGAGTCGAGTACTGCAACCGTAGATTAGATCAGCCCAGATTTTAGCTGAAACTGTCAAAATCAATTAAATTAATTTCAATTTAGGTGCAGATTATTTTACTTACAGCATTCTCTGCTTATTGTTATCCAGAAATGTATGTTTAGATTTGATAGCACAATTGCTGACTGACTTTAAAAGTTCATTCATCTGCCTTAACTTCACATTTAATGATTTTTATAAAAAGATCTTGCTCCCCCATATCATATTCTTCAACCACTGAGACCAACACCAGGGTTTACTTCAATTCGGTCATTGGCAATTACAAGTTGCTTGGTGCTTGATTTCCTCCTCAAAAAAGTATACTTGTGAACTTACTCCTGTCCTGTAACATGTAAAGTTAAACCAACATTGTTGGTAAATTGAACCAAGCAGAAGTCACTTTATCAACTTTAAGTAAAACAGTACACCAACAAAAAAGGAGAGGCACAGGTCATTTGAGGACAATATTTTGTATAATATCTTGCAGGAGATCAATGGATACAGGGATTGATTTGGCAGTAGTAATAAAGCGTTTTCATAATTTATGTAACAAAATCAAGTTGAGCTCAAAGACTGCAAAGGGACTTTAAAAGGCTCAGTAGTTTCCTGAGGTGCAGTCAAGATGCTGAATGATTCGTGCCTACTGAGCAGCAGGATATTCTCCAGAGGGATATGTGGGCTCTCCATGTAGGCTTTATAGATACCAACTGTTAGTTCACAACTTAACCAGTAGTTAATCAGTTTGCAGCTGCCATTGAATACTCCAATGAAATGTGGTTTCTTCTATTTATCTCCTTACAGATGCTGCCAGACCTACTGAGATTTTCCAGTATTTTCTCTTTTGGTTCCTGCAATCCAATTGCTGTTGGGACACCTGTTAGGGAGGGAGTTGTAGGATTTTGACCCAACAAATTCATTCGTCACTTATTGATTTATGTCTTTCATTTTACTATTTGCAACATTGGTATTAAAAATTATGAGTAAATTGACTTTATTTGGTATTGAAAGTGAAACAAAAAGTCATTGGTAGTCAGTTATTGAGAGGTAATCTTATTTTGGTATGAAATTCTATAAATGAATGACTTTTATTTCTAAAAATGAAACAACTCCACTTCTCGACTCCTTCCAAGATTCACACATGCTCAATTTCCTGAGTTCAAAAGGATTGACAAAAAGCATTCAAATAACTGCCTTTATCAAATGACAGTGTCAGGACAAGTGTAGTAGTCGCCATCTTGGAATATTCCCATTGAAAAAATATTATTCAGTATTATTCACGTATGATGTCCAAAGATCCATATTTTTAATGGCCTCCACTAGAGGACAGCACCTGCATCAATAGAAATTTAAAGCAAAAACATAGAAATTGAAGCAAGGAACCACAATTTGTTTGAAGAATCGCTGAAAGTTCACAATCAAAGTTCAGAATGAACTGTCAGAGCAGGCATACTCGGTTCTGAATGTAGGAATTTGTGTCAGAGGTATTCATAGATGAGAACTATGCTTAACATACTCTAGTGATAGAGCAATCTGACAGATCCATTTTATCACAGAAAGAAACGTCCACATTCTCGCTAAATCTCCATGGCTTTCCTTTCAAAGTTGGATCAGAAACTGCAACACTGCATGGCCAGGATTCGAAGCTGGGTCAACTGCTTGGAAGGCAGCTATCCTTACCAATATACCACCATCGCATGGCTTGCTACAATTTGAAATTAGCTCATCCTTTAAAATAATGGGTGGAGAAATACCATCCAAGCAAACAAAATATCCAACTGTGATCATTTCCAATCCTAAAATAAATTCCAAAACTATGTTCTTCCAATGTTTCTGCAATACCATTGCTGAAGAAAGCATCCTTTTTGAGCAACTGAGCTGGAGGCATGGGGAATATCATCTTTGCTGAAACACCACTCCACAGTGCTCCTACTGCACTGTATCATGATTGTTGGCTTGCAATATGGAGTGATAAAAACAGCAAGGATTCAATTCCTACACCAGCTGAGGTTACCATGAAAGACTCTCCTTCTTAACCTCTCCCCTCTCCTGAGACACGGTGACTGTTAGTTTAAACCACCACTGGTCATCTCTCTCTGATGAGAGCAACCTTATGGTCTGCTAGAACTATGGCAACTTTGCCTTTATTACACTGTAGAGTGTGCTCATTTCTACAGAACACGAACCTGAAACACAGCTCGAGACTTGTAAATTAAATCATTTGCGTGTGACAGAGATGAACCATTTTTGTGTAATATAGATAATGTTGTTAATGTTTTTTCCTTGTGCACATTGTACAAATGGGATTAAAATCCAGATTCATCACAGAAATTTTGTTGGCTTGTATTAGAATTTCCATGTTATTTCTGTTAGGGTTGGCACATTGGAAGTATTTTATGGAATATAAGTCCAACGTTTTAATTTCTTGGAAGAGATTGTCACTATAGAATGGAGCCTCAGAAAATGGGGGAGATACTAAATGAATATTTTGCATCAGCATGTACTGTGGAAAAGCAGATGGAAGATATGGACTGTAGGGAAATAGATGGTGACATCTTGCAAAATTTCCAGATTAGAGAGGAGTAAGTGCTGGATATCTAGAAACTGTTAAAGGTGGATAAATCCCCAGGACCTGATCAGGTGTACCCGAGAAATCTGTGGAAAGCTAGAGAAGTGATTGCTGGGCCTCTTGTTGAGATATTTGTATCATCAATAGTCACAGGTGAGGTGCCAGAAGACTGGAGGTTGGCTAACGTGGTGCCTCTGTTTAAGAAGGGCGGTAAAGACAAGCCAGGTAACTATAGACCGGTGAGCCTGACCTCGGTGGTGGGCAAGTTGTTGGAGGGAATCCTGAGAGACAGGATGTACATGTATTTGGAAAGGCAAGGACTGATTAGGGGTAGTCAACATGGCTTTGTGCGTGAGAAATCATGTCTCACAAACTTGATTGAATTTTTTGAAGAAGTAACAAAGAAGATTGATGAGGGCAGAGCAGTAGATGTGATCTATATGGACTTCAGTAAGATGTTCGACAAGGTTCCTCATGGGAGGCTGATTAGCAAGGTTAGATCTCATGGAATACAGGGAGAACTAGCCATTTGGATACAGAACTGGCTCAAAGATAGAAGACAGAGGGTGGTGTTGGGGGGTTGTTTTTCAGACTGGAGGCCTGTGACCAGTGGAGTGCCACAAGGATCGGTGCTGGGTCCTCTACTTTTTGTCATTTACGTAAATGATTTGGATGCGAGCATAAGAGGTACAGTTAGTAAGTTTGCAGATGACACCAAAATTGGAGGTGTAGTGGACAGCGAAGTGGGTTACCTCAGATTACAACAGGATCTGGACCAGACGGGCCAATGGGCTGAGAAGTGGCAGATGGAGTTTAATTCAGATAAATACAAGGAGCTGCATTTTGGGAAAGTAAATCTTAGCAGGACTTACACACTTAATGGTAAGGTCCTAGGGAGTGTTGCTGAACAAAGAGACCTTGGAGTCAGGTTCATAGCTCCTCGAAAGTGGAATTGCAGGTAGATAGGATAGTGAATAAGGCATTTGGTATGTTTTCCTTTATTGGTCAGAGTATTGAGTACAGGAGTTGGGATGTCATGTTGCGGCTGTACAGGACATTGGTTAGGCCACTTTTGGAATATTGCGTACAATTCTGGTCTCCTTCCTATCGGAAAGATGTTGTGAAACTTGAAAGGGTTCAGAAAAGATTTACAAGCATGTTGCCAGGGTTGGAGGATTTGATCTATAGGGAGAGGCTGAACAGGCTGGGGCTGTTTTCCCTGGAGTGTCGGAGGCTGAGGGGTGACCTTATAGAGGTTTACAAAATTATAAGGGGCATGGATAGGATAAATAGACAAAGTCTTTTACCTGGGGTCGAGGAGTCCAGAACTAGGGGGCATAGGTTTAGGGTGAGAGAGGAAAGATATAAAAGAGACCTCAGGGGCAACGTTTTCACTCAGAGGGTGGTACATGTACGGAATGAGCTGCCAGAGGATGTGGTGGAGGCTGGTACAATTGCAACATTTAAGAGGCATTTGGATGGGTATCTGAATGGATATTTGAATAGGAAGGGTTTGGAGGGATATGGGCTGGGTGCTGGCAGGTGGGACTAGATTGGGTTGGGATGTCTGGTCGGCGTGGATGGGTTGGACCGAAGGGTCTGTTTCCATGCTGTACATCTCTATGACTCTATATAAATAATTGATTGCAATCTTTGGGACTTTCATGTGCTGAAATGGATTTAGAAAAGAAAAATGTTGACTTATAATAGCCTATCAGCTGACTGCACTAGGTTTGGTGAAACTAACATGGAATAAGCAAAGTGGTTTGAACTGGACTTAACATTTCATCAAAAAAACTAGTCAGACACAAAGGAACCATCATCCCTTAGTTTGATTTACACCTGTGCGATAAGTTTCACATCATGGAGTTTGAAAAGAATGCCTGCGTTGATCAAGTTAGGAAACAAAGGAGATAAGAGATTGAAATACACAAAACAGCTTGCATTGTTGGAATCTACTTTTGGCAGAGCACAGGAAGTGGATCTGTGATTGCAGAGCACAAAGTGGAGAGAAAAATCTGGACACAGAATTAAAGAGATCTGCAATACTTGACACTGCTGAGGATATAAGGTATTGTTAAACCACCATAGTCTGAGGTTAAAACGTTTATGCTGCAAGGACACCCTAAAGTCCAAAAACTATATTTTCCTTCCACCATTTACTTTTTTAGTAAACATTATCCCTCTTTAACTTTGTACCTGTATGTGTACTTGATGTCATATTTTTATTATTTTACTTCGGGTTAGAACGCAAAATTGCTGTTGCTTTTGCTCAAGAAAACATTGACATTGGGCAATTAGATTTCTAATAGAGAAAGGTATAGCCTTATGCTGAAAAAATCATAACATTTTGAATTGCCAACTGAGGAGATGTTAAAGAGGGGAGCCAATTCACTGAATGATCAGGGAGAAGGTAGGGCCTATCAGGGATAGTGTAGGGAACATGTGGGTGGAGTCTGAGCAGATAGGGGAAGCCCTAAATGAGTATTTTGCTTCAGTTTTCTCTAAGGAAAGGAACCTTGTTGTGAATGAGAACTTTGAGGAGCGGGGATACAGGCTTGACCAGATCAAGATTGATGATGTTGATGTGCTAGAAATTTTGGAAAACATTAAGTTGGATAAGTCCCCAGAGCCAGACCAGATTTATCCTCGGCTGCTCCGAGAAGCGAGAAAGGAGGTTGCTAAGCCGCTGGCGAAGATCTTTGCCTCCTCACTCTCCACGGGAGTCATACCAGAGGATTGGAAGTGGGCAAATGTTGTTCCTCTTTTCAAGAAGGGTAGAAGGGAAATCCCTGGCAATTACAGACCAGTCAGTCTCACGTCTGTGGTCAGCAAAGTTTTGGAAGGAATTCTGAAAGATAGGATCTATGACTATTTGACAAAACGTACCATGATTAAAGGCAGTCAGCATGGCTTTGTGAGGGGCAGGTCATGTCTTACAAATCTTATTGAGTTCTTTGAGGATGTGACAAGCCAGGTCAATGAAGGTCGAGAGGTGGATGTGGTGTACATTGACTTCAGCAAGGCATTTGATAAGGTTTCTCATTGTAGGCTCATTCATAAAGTCAGGAAGTATGGGATACAGGGAGATTTGGCAATCTGGATTCAGAATTGTTTGGCTGTCAGAAGGCAGAGAGTGGTTGTAGATGGAAAATATTCTGCCCGGAGGTCAGTGTTGAGTGGGGCCCTGCAGGGCTCTGTTCTTGGGCCTCTGCTCTTTGTAGTTTTTATAAATGACTTGGATGTGGAGGTTAAGGGGTGGGTTGATAAATTTGCAGATGACACAAAGGTTGGTGGTGTCGTCGATTGTATCGAGGGCTATTGCAGGCTGTAGCATGACATGGACAGGATGCAGAGCTGGGCTGAGAAATGGCAGATGGAGTTCAACCTGGATAAATGCGAAGTGATGCATTTAGGAAGATCGAACATGAATGGATGTACAGCAATAGTTCATCAAGGTTCAATTAACAAGGTTCGATTAAAGACAGGATTCTTGGCAGTGTGGAGGAACAGAGGGATCTGGGTGTGCAAGTACATAGATCCCTTAAAGTTGTCATCCAAGTGGATAGGGTTGTTAAGAAAACAAATGGTGTTTAGGCTTTCATTAACAGAGGGATTGAGTTTAAGAGCTGCGAGTTTTTGCTACAGCCCTACAAGTCCCTGGTGAGATCACACTTGGATTATTGTTATAGTTTTTATAGTTCTGGCCACCCTACTATAAGAAAGATACAGAGGCTTTGGAGAGGGTGCAAAGAAGTTTTACCAGGATGCTTCCTGAACTGGAGGGCTTGCCTTATGAAGAAAGGTTGAATAAGCTCAGACTTTTCTCTCTGGAGAGAAGGAGGAAGAGAAGAGACCTGATCGAGGTATACAAGATAATGAGAGGAATAGATAGAGTCAATAGCTAGAGACTCTTCCCCAGGGCAGGATTGATGGGTATGAGGCGTCATAGTTTTAAGATATTAGAGGAAAGGTATAGAGGAGACATCAGAGTCAGGTTCTTTATGCAGAGAGTTGTGAATGCATGAAATGTGTTGCCAGCTGTGCTGGTGAAAGCAGAGTCATTGGGGACATTTAAGCGACTGCTGGACATGCACATGGATAGCTGTGAGTTGAGGGGTGTATAGGTTAAGTTACTATATTTTACATTAGGATTAAATCTTGGCACAGCATCATGGGCCTAAGGGCCTGTTCTATGTTCTCATGTCATTGAACATTGTCTTAGTTCAATAAGAAAGTCTTCTCAGCCTGTCTTGTTTTAGGTTTGAGATCAAATAAAGTTGATGGATTGTCAACGGTAAGGAATTATTTTTTTCTTAAGTACCCTTTCCTTGGCAAGTGGGCAATGTGCAGAATTGGAACTATGATAATACAGCTCTTATCCTTTTTTGATGGTAGCACTCATGGGATAGGAAGGTACTGTTAATTGAACCTTGATGAACTATTGCTATACATTCACATATGGTCCATATTGTAACAGTATGTGCACTAATAGTAGAGGGATGCTGATCAAACACGTTGCTTTGTGGTGGATAGGTGTGTTTGTTGGTTTGTTATTGAGACCACACCTATCCAGGAGAGCATTGAGTCTTTCATTGTTCAACAAGATTCTGAGTGCAAAGGTTGGAAAAAATTGGATCATTTTATTTCTTTGGTGGAATTAACTGAAAACATCCTTTGAAAAATTTGATTGATTAGCATCAATCAATGTATCCTTTGACACTTAACAAATCCATGAGAGCAATGTTTATTCACAATATGATCAAATTTCTCACAGCATTGTAACTGTACATAGTAGCAAATGATTCATTCCAAAAGTGTCAGTTGAGTAATTAGAAATGCTATTGAGAGCTTGGTATATATATTTTACTGTGTTCATAAAATCAGAGTTTCATAAAATAAAAGTTTCAGCAGACACTTGTTGAGAGAGCTTTGCCTTCCTGACCAGATAAAGGAGATGCAAAGAGAACTATGATCTTTATGTGCACAACTTTGCACTGACATTGAGACTGTTAGAGAAGATGATCTGTTCTACCTGTTCTCTTAAACTCATTGGATGCAAGATTGAATGAGCTTTAAATAATTTTAATCTAAATGATAATTTCTTTACAAATTAATTGCTGTTGAAAAGATTTTCTGGTAAAGCATTGCTTTGATTCTTACAAATATAACCTTTATTTTTATTCATTTAAAGAATGTGGACATCAATGGCTAGACCATCATTTTTTTGTTCATACCTAATTGTCCATGAGGAGGAGGTCTTCTTGAAGCACTGCAGTCCATGTGGATAAGGACAGCCACAGAGCTGTTTGGAACGAAGACCCAGTGACATTGAAGGAACAATGATGTAGTTCCAATTGTAGCTAGGAAGGAGCTTGCAAATAGTGGCGGCCCAATGCATCTGCTACTCCTTTCCTTTTAATAGAGGTTGTGAGTTTAGAAGGTGCTGCTGTTTAAAGAGCCTTAGTGAATTATTGCAGCATATATTGTACACACTGCAGCCATTTTGGAAATTGTGAATTTTGAACATGGTAAATGGGGTGCCAGTCAAACAGGCTTCTTTTACTTTCAAGGTCTTTGAGTGTTTTTGGAAAAACACATCTGTATGCTTTTGTGATACAGTTGTGACCTTCTCATTGCATAACGCAATAATTTCAGAGCTCCAAACAATTGAAGAGACAATAGGTCCTCAATCTGAAACCTGATTTTGTGTCTCATTCTCTTAGAATCATAGAGATGTACAACACGGAAACAGACCCTTTGATCCAACTTATCCATGCTGACCAGATATCCTAACCTAATCTAGTCCCAGTTGCCAGCACTTAGCCCATACCCCTCTAAATCCTTCCTATTCATGGACCCATCTAGATGCCTTTTAAATGTTGTAATTGTACCAGCCTTCACAACTTCCTTTGGCAGCTCATTCCATACATGCACCACTCTCTGCATGAAAAGATTGTCCCTTAGATCCCTTTTAAATCTTTGCCCTCTCTCCTTCAACCAATGGTCTTTAGATCTGGACTCCCCCACCCCAGGGAAAAGACTTTGTGTATTTACCCTATTCATGCCTAGAATGATTTTATTAAGCTCAATAAGGCCACTCCTCAGCTTCCGACACTGCAGGGAAAATAGCTCCAGCGTATTCAGCCTCTCCCTATAGATCAAACCCTCCAAACCTGGCAACATTCTTGTAAATCTTTTCTGAACCCTTTTAAGTTTCACAACATCCTTCCTAAAGGAGGGAGACTGGAATTGTACATAGTATTCCAAAAGTGGCTGAACCAATATCCTGTCCAGTCGCAACATGACCTCCCAACACATTGCCCGATCTGCTGAGTATTTCAATATCTTTTGTTTTTTTGTTTCTTTTGTTTAGCAAAATATAATAAACTGAGTTTTGTCGGAGTCAATATTACAATAATAAAGCTATTCTGATGTCAGCAGTAGTTTATTATGGCAATGTTAGCATTTGTGTCACTGTCATTAGTTAGACGGTGGGTGGCATGGTGGCACAGTGGTTAGCACTGCTGCCTCACAGTGCCAGAGACCCGGGTTCAATTCCCGCCTCAGGTGACTCTCTGTGTGGAGTTTACACGTTCTCCCCGTGTCTGCGTGGGTTTCCTCCCACAATCCAAAAATGTGCAGATTAAGTGAATTGGCTTCATTTTCAGAAAAGGAATATACTTCAGAGAGAAATCAGGAGGGCAAAAACAGGACATGAGACAGCTTTGGCAAAGAGCGTTAAGGAGAATCCAAAGGGATTTTATAAATACATTAAGGACAAAAGGGTAACTAAGGAGAGAATAGGACCCCTCAAAGATCAGCAAGGCAACCTATGTATGGAACTGCAGGAGATGGGGAGTTACTAAATGAGTACTTGGCATCAGTGTTTACTGTGGAGAAGGACATAGAAGCTACAGAATGTAGGGAAATAGATGGTGACATCTTGAAAAATGTCCATAATACAGAGGAGAACGTGCTGGCTGTCTTAAAATGCAAAAAGGTGTATCCATCCTCAGGACTTGATCGGGTTTAACCTAGAACTCTGTGGGAAGCTAGGGAAGTGATTGCTGCGACTGTTGCTGAGATAGTTGGATCATCGATAGTCACAGGTGAGGTGCTGGAAGACTAGAGGTTGACTAATGTGGGGAAAGGTAGTAAGGAAATCCAGGGAAATATAGACCAGTGAGCCTATGGTGGGCAAGTTGTTGGAGGGAATCCTGAGGGACAGGATATACATGCATTTGGAAAGGGAAGGACTGATTAAGGATAGCCAACATGGCTTTGTGAATGGAAAATCGAGTCTCAGAAACTTGTTTGAGCTTTTGAAGACGTAACAAAGAGGATTGATGAGGATAGAGCAGTGGATGTGATCTATATTCACTTCAGTAAGGTGTGTGACAAGGTTTCTCACTGCTGACTCGTTAGCAAGGTTAGATCAAATGGAATACAGGGAGAAATTGCCATTTGGATGCAGAACTGCATCAAAGGTAGAAGACAGAGAGTGGTAGAGGAGGGTTACTATTCAGACTGGAGGTCTGTGACTATTGGTGTGCCACAAGGATTGGTGCTGGGTCCACTGCTTTTTTGTCATTTATGTAAATGATTTGGATGTGAACATGGGAGGTATAGTTAGTAAGTTTGCAAATGACACCAAAATTGGAGGTGTGGTGGACAGCGAAGAAGGTTACCTCAGAGTACAATGCAATCTTGATCAAAGGAGCGGATGGGCTAAGGAGTGTCAGATGGAGTTTAATTTAGATAAATATGAGGTGCTGCATTTTGGAAAGGCAAATCAGGGCAGGACTTATACACTTAATGGTAAAATCCTGGGGTGTGTTGCTGAACAAAGAGACCTTGGAGTGCAGGTTCATAGTTCCTTGCAAGTAGAGTCACAGGTAGATAGAATAGAGAGAAGGCATTTAGTATGTTTTCCTTTATTGGTCAGAGCATTGAGTATAGGTGTTGGGAGGTCATGTTGCAGCTGTAGACTACATTGGTTTGGTCATTTTTGGAATATTGTGTGCAATTCTGGTCTCCCCCTATTGGAAGGCTGTTGTGAAACTTGAAAAAGTTCAAAAAAGATTTACAAGCATGTTGCCAGGGTTGGAAGATTTGAGCTATAGGGAGAGGTTGAATAGGAGTTTTCCTTGGAGTGTCATAGGCTGAGGGGTGACTTTATAAAGTTTTATAAAATCATGAGGGGCATGGATAGGATAAATTGACAAACTCCTTTCCCTGGGGTGGGGGAATCCAGAACTAGAGGGGATAGGTTTAGAATGAGAGGGGAAAGATATAAAAAGGATCTAAGGAGCAACCTTTGCACGCAAACAGTGGAATGATCTGCCAGAGGAAGTGGTGGAGGCTGGTACAATTGCAGCATTTTAAAGGCATCTGGGTATACAAATATAAAGGGTTTAGCAGGCTCTGAGCTAAGTGCTGGCAAATGGGACTAGATTAATTTAGGATATGTGGTCAGCATGGACAAGTTGGACACAAGGGTCCGTTTCCATGATGTACGTCTCTATGACTCTATCTGGACCATTGTGTTTAAACCTGGAAATGCGGTCGGTCCAAAGACATCACAAATTTATTGGAACTTTCAGAACTTAGAAGAGTTAAAGAATAATATTGGCTAGCATGTACAACAGTTGAGGTTTTATAACCCGGTTTGTGCTGACACTTGGTAATTGTTTATATGTCCTGAGCAAAAATAAATTATAACACAACTTGAAATAACGTTAAACTTAAAGCCACCAGAATATGCAATGGCATGATAAATCTATTTCCAAGAAACATGGCACAGTTAAATTGTTGGAGTTTATATCACTAGAATAAACAGCTGCAGAATGCTCAAAATGACAAATTTATCTCACATTTGTGTAAGAGTGATTAGAGGATGTAATCACCCATTTTGTATAAACACATGATCGAATTTGATGGAATTGCAATTTATGACACATTTTGTAATTGTAATTATCACTGTTAATGCAACCTTGACCCAATCTCCACCCCCTGTGCTCCCCCCACCCCCAACAAAGTCATTAAAAAGCTCAGACTATGCTTTTTTCAGCTGAAAAAAAATACAAAAAATATCGGGATACATGTGGAATATACAAACATCATTCTTTAAAATTTTATCTACATTTAAAGAACGTAGTTTTCCTTCTGGGATTCTTTTCATTCCAGTGGGGTCATTTTCAAAAGATTATCTTTTGGCACTTGCTGTCATCATTAATATGCACCACCTCTAATTGCCCATTGACATGTTTCTCGTTCTTCTAGAAACCCTCATTAAAAATTATCACTTCCTTCCTTCTCATCCTCTACCTAATGATGTCCCCTAGTGTTTTCACAGCTGCTTTAAAAAACCATCCAAGAGGATAACATTTGTTTCATTTTGTGAGGCTTTACATTTAAACCTTTTACTTAGAGCAGGGATAAAATAATGCAACATTCTTTTCTTGTCTGCTGGAATATACTAATCACCTCTGAGACTTAGGGGCAGCAGGGTGGCTCAATGGTTAGCACTGCTGCCTCACAGTGCCAGGGACCTAGGTTCGATTCCAGCCTCAGGTGACTGTGTGGAGTTTGCACGTTCTCCCTATGTCTGCACGGGTTTCCTCTGGGTGCTCCGGTTTACTCCCACAATTCAAACGATGTACAGTTTAGGTGGATTAGCTGTGCTAAATTGCCCATAGTGTTCAGGGATGTGTAGATTATGTGCATGAATCAGTAGTAACTGTAGGGGAATGGGTCAGGGTGGGATACTCTTCAGAGAGTTGGTGTGGACTTGTTGGGCTGAAAGGTCTGTTTCCACACAATAATTCTAAATTTTCTTATGAACAAAGGAAAATGTAGTCAACTATTTTGCCCACTCTGTTTACAACATATCAGAGAGTGTCTGTGGATGATAAACTGAGTTTTACTGAGTTTTGTACATTTAGTGTCTAAAATGTGGTTCACCATCATTTAACACTAAGTGAACTTAATTGTATGCCTTCAGGTAGAGACAAGTGATTTGATTATTTTTACACACTGTTTAATTCCTAATTATTAACAACAATCTTTTTTTTTAAATTACTAGGCTTTGAAATCAATGCTTCCTGTCCTTTATTCACATCAATGAATTTTCTCAGATGTTCTCACCTGTAAACATCAATATGAAGTCAGGTGGAAACTAAAGACATGGTCGCAATCACATTGCTTATGAACAACTAACTGGTGTATTACTGTGTTAGTGAGAAAAAAACTCTCACTTCAAAATTACAAACAAGGAAGATTTAAATTTATTTAATTTTCTACTTCACTCTTGTAGCTCTTCCAAGGCTTTTTTTTCAATTCCATGATGTTTCTACTCATAGCTGTTCTGTGACCAGTCTGATGGAGCTTACACAGCACAAGAGATTTTAACATAATGGCAGAAATATTGAAGCAACCACATAGTTTCAGGTGTTTCAAAGGCAAGACTGTATCCTTAAATTGTGAATGATGGGCTATTCCTTTCGTTGGGAGATAACCAGTTTTGCCAAAAACATCGACATTCCTGCTCCTTGGATGCTGCCTGACCTATTATGCTTTTCCAGCACCACTGTAATTTTGATAACCAGTTCATTACAAACAGATGACCGGAACCAATTGACACTGTTGTGGTTCTGTTCGCCGAGCTGGGAATTTGTGTTGCAGATGTTTCGTCCCCTGTCTAGGTGACATCCTAGGTAAGGTCAAGCAGTTTCACAATGGACAAATCATATCTAAGCTCTGCAGTCCTAACACATCCAGTTGTGCATAGTAGTGGAGAGTTGACCAACTAACAGGAGGAGAAGTCTCCACAAATATTCCCATTCCCATTTCCAGCATTAGGGACCCCAGTGAAAAAGACAAGGGTGAAGTATTTGAAATGATTTTCAACCAGAAGTACTGAGTAGATGATACATTTTGGCCTCCTCCAGGAATCTTCAGTGTCACAGATGTCGATCTTCAGCCAATTCCATTCACTCCATGCAATATCAAGAAACAGCTGGAGACACTGGATACTGCAAAGGCTGTGGGTCCTGACAGCATTCCAGCAATAGAACTGAGGGTTTGTGGTCCAGAACTTGCCACTCCTGTAGCCAAGTTCTTCCAATACAGTTTCAACACTGGCATCTCCTGAGAATGTAGAAATTTACCCAGGTATGTCCTGTACATATGAGGCAAGACAGATCCAACCCAGCCAATTACAAACCCATCAGTCTACACTCAATCATCAATGCAGTCGGTTCTGCTATAACAAGTATTTCTTCAATGTGAATTGGCTTTAACACGATTGAAGAATTTCGACCATTATTTGTAGAATGCGAACTTTCCTTACATGTATTGGCTATAACATGATTCCGGTCCCATTGGTTTAAATGGCGCTGCTATTATGTGACTTCCTTAAAATGTGCGATCGCAGGGGATCGGAACTATAGCGTTGAATCTGAACAGAACATACAAGGGAATGAAAGCGTTATCAACAGTGCTATCAAGCAGCATCTGCTTAGCAAGAACCTGCCCTGAGATGCCCTGTTTGGGTTCCTGACCTCATTACAATCTTCATGCAGAGTGGACTGAATTCCAGAGGTGAGGTGAGACTGACTGTCCTTGACATAAATGCTGCAATCGACTTATTGTGGCATCAAGGAGCCCGAGCAAAATTGAAATCGATGGGAGTCATGGACAAACTCACTGCTGGTTGGAGTTGTAGCTGGCAACTAGGAAGATGGTTGTGGTTGTTGAAGATCAGCCATCTCAGCTTTCCCGGCATTCCTCAGGTAGTGTCCTAGATCTGACCATTTTTAACTGCTTCAACAACTAACTTCCTCCATTTTCAGATCCGAAGTGAGGATGTTCAGCATTGATGGTGACTAATTAGACCCCAAAGCAGTCCATGTCCATATGTAAAAAGACTTGGACAATATCCAGACTTGGGTTGACAAGTGGCAAGTAACACTTACACCGCACAAGTGCCAGGGAATGTCTAACTCCAACAGAAGGAAATCTAACCATTTCATCTTAACATTCCATGCTTTTGCCATCACTGAGTGCTCCACTATCATTACCCTGTGCTTAACATTGATCAGAAACTGAACTGGAATGACCATATAAATACAATAGCTACAGGAAGTCAGAGGTTAGGAATCTTGCATCAAGTAATTCACCTCCTGACTCTCCAAAACCCATATACTATCAACGATGCACAAGTCTAGAATGTGATGGAGTAATTCTCATTTCCCTGAATGAGTTCAGCTCTAACAACATTCAGAAAGCTTGACACTGTCTCAGACAAAGTAGCCTGCTTGATTGACACCACGTTCATAAACATCCATCCCCTCCACCACCGATGCTCAGTCAGAGCAGAGTTAACCATCTACATAATGTAATACCAAAGTTCACCAAAGACTCTGAGACAGCACCTTCCAAACCTATGACCACTACCCACCTAGAAGGGCAAGGATGAATGAGGAAGAAGGGCTCATGCCTGAAACGTCGATTCTCCTGCTCCTTAGCTGCTGCCTGACCTGCTGCGCTTTTCCAGCAACACATTTTGAGCAAGGATGGATATCCTGGATTTGTTTCCATTTGGGTTAAGAAGAATGAGGGCTTATTTGATTGAAGTCTACAAGATCCTGAATGATATTGACAAGGTAGATGTGAAAAGTCTATTTCCTCTTATGGGTGGATCCAAAACTAATGGGCATTATTTTAAAATTTGAGCTTGCCCTTTTAAGACAGAGATGAGGAGAATGTGTTTCCCCCAGAGAGTTTTGAACTCTTTGTCTTAGAATGCAGTAGATGTGGTCATTGAATATTTCTAAATGACTTGTCAAAATCTCAGGACCCAGCACAGAGACCTACGGTATCCTTGGGGGGAGGTTTGCTAGTGCTCTTTGGGAGGGTTTAAATTAACTCTGCAGGGGCATGGGAACCTGGAGTGTAGCTTTAGGGTACAGGACCTTGAGTGTAGGGAGGTTAGGAATATGGCATCGATCTCGAAGGAGGGTGCCTGTAAACAGGAAGGTGGCTTGAAGTGTGTATACTTCAATGCCAGAGGTATAAGAAATAAGGTAGGTGAGCTTGCAGCATGGGTTGGTACCTGGGACTTCAAAGTTGTGGCCATTACAGAGACGTGGGTAGAACAGGGACAGGAATGGCTGTTGCAGGTTCCAGGGTTCAAATGTTTTAGTAGGGTCAGAGATGGGGGTAAAAGAGAGGGAAGGTGTGGCATTGCTTGTCAAGGATAGTATTACAGCAGTAGAAAGGGTGATGGAGGAAGACTTGCCATCTGAAGTAGTGTGGGCTGAGGTTAGAAATAGGAAAGGTGAGGTCACCCTGTTAGGAGTTTTCTACAGGCCTCCTAATAGTCCGAGAGAAGTAGAGGAAAGTATTGCGAGGATGATTCAGGAGAAGAGTGAAAGTAGCAGGGTGGTTGTTATGGGGGACTTTAACTTCCCAGATATTGACTGGGAAAGCTATAGCTCAAGTTCGTTAGATGGGTCGGTGTTTGTCCAATGTGTGCAGGAGGGTTTCCTGACACAATATGTAGACAGGCCAACAAGAGGTGAGGCCATACTGGATTTGGTTCTAGGTAATGAACCAGGCCAGGTGTTAGACTTGGAGGTAGGTGAGCACTTCGGGGGCAGTGACCACAACTCGGTGACTTTTACTCTAGTGATGGAGAGGGATAAGTGTGCACTGCAGGGCAACAGTTATAGCTGGGGGCAGGGAAATTATGATGCGGTGAGGCATGACTTAGGATGCGTGGATTGGAAAAATAGGCTTCAAGGGAAGAACACAAATGATATGTGGAGATTGTTCAAGGAACAGCTAATGGGTGTCCTTGATAAGTATGTACCAGTCAGGCAGGGAGTAAAGGGTCTTGTGAGGGAGCTGTGGTTTAACAAGGAATTGGAATCCCTTGTGAAAGGGAAGAGGGCGGCCTATGTAAAGATGAGGCATGAAGGTTCAGTTGGGGTGATTGAGAGTTATAAGGTAGCCAGGAAGGATCTAAAGAGAGAGCTAAGAGCAGCGAGAAGGGGACATGAAAAGTCCTTAGTTGGTAGGATTAGGGAAAACCCAAAGGCTTTCTATAGGTATGTCAGGAAGAAAAGGATGACTAGGGTAGGTATCGGTCCAGTCAAGGATAGTAGTGGGAAGTTGTGTGTGGAGCCGGAGGAGATTGGAGAGACACTAAATCAATACTTTTCGTCAGTATTCACTCAATAACAGGACATTGTTGCCTATGTGAATACTGAGTCACAATTAATTAGATTGGTCGGCTTTGAGTTATGTAGGGAAGAGGTGTTGGAAATTCTGGAAAGGATGAAAATAGATAAGTCCCCTGGGCCTGATGGCATTTATCCTAGGATCCTCTGGGAAGCTAGGGAGGAGATAGCGGAGCCATTGGCCTTGATTTTTATGTCGTTGTTGTCTACGGGAATAGTGCCAGAAGACTGGAGGATAGGAATGTGGTCCCCTTGTTCAAGAAGGGGAGCAGGGATCGCCCGAGTAACTATAGGCCAGTGAGTCTCACTTCTGTTGTGGGCAAAGTCTTAGAGAGAATTGTAAGGGATAGGATTTATGAACATCTGGATAGGAATAATGTGATCAAGGATAGTCAGCATGGTTTTGTGAAGGGCAGGTCGTGCCTCACAAACCTTATTGAATTCTTTGAGAAGGTGACCAAGGAAGTGGACGAGTGTAAAGCAGTAGATGTGGTGTATATGGATTTTAGCAAGGCGTTTGATAAGGTACCCCATGGCAGGCTAATGCAAAACCTACGGAGGTATGGCATTGAGGGTGCATTAGAGGTTTGGATTAGGAATTGGCTGGCTGGAAGGAGACAGAGGGTAGTAGTTGATGGTATAGGTTCATCTTGGAGCGCAGTTACTAGCGGTGTTCCACAAGGATCTGTTTTGGGACCATTGCTGTTTGTCATTTTTATAAATGACCTGGAGGAGGGGCTTGAAGGCTGGGTGAGCAAGTTTGCGGATGACACGAAAGTCGGTGGAGTTGTGGACAGTGAAGAAGGATGTGGCAGGTTACAGCGGGATATAGATAAGTTGCAGAGCTGGGCAGTAAGGTGGCAAATGGAATTCAATGTAGCTAAGTGTGAAGTCATTCACTTTGGTAGGAGTAACAAGAAGATGGATTACTGGGCTAATGGTAAGACTACTTGGTAGTGTGGATGAGCAGAGGAATCTTGGTGTCCATGTACACAGATCTTTGAAAGTTACCACCCAGGTAAATAGTGCTGTGAAGAAGGCATATGGTGTACTGAGCTTTATTGGTAGAGGAATTGAGTTCCGGAGTCCTGAGGTCATGTTGCAGTTGTATAAGACTCTGGTGCGGCCTCATCTGGAGTATTGTGTGCAGTTTTGGTCGCCATACTATAGGAAGGATGTGGAGGCATAGGAACGAGTGCAGAGGAGGTTTACCAGGATGTTGCCTGGCATGGTAGGACGATCATATGAGGAAAGGCTGAGGCACTTGGGGCTGTTTTCATTGGAGAAAAGAAGGTTTAGGGGAGATTTGATAGAGGTGTACAAGATGATTAGGGGTTTAGATAGGGTTGACAGTGAGAACCTTTTTCCGCTAATGAAGTCAGCTGTTACTAGGGGACACAGCTTTAAATTAAGGGGTGGTAGGTATAGGACAGATGTTAGGGGTAGATTTTTTACTCAGCGGGTTGTGAGTTCATGGAATGCCCTGCCAGTAGCAGTGGCGGACTCTCCCTCTTTATGATTATTTAAGCGGGCATTGGACAAGCATATGGAGGTTATTGGGCTAGTGTAGGTTAGGTAAGCTTCGGTCGGCGCAACATCGAGGGCCGAAGGGCCTGTACTGCGCTGTATTTTTCTATGTTCTATGTTCTATGGTACTATTCATCACGACTTGCCAATCAGACAACCACCGATTTATATAAACTGTCTATTTTCTGCCACCCAGCCAATTTTCTGGCCATGTTAATGTGTTGTACTTACACTGCAAGCCTTTATTTTTCACAGGAACCTTTCATGCAGTAACTTGTCAATTGCCTTCTGGAAATCCAACTGCAGTACATCTACACGCTGTTCATTATCTACAATGCATGTTACTTCATCAAAGAACTCCAGTAAATGTGCTGAACATGTATTCCCTTTAACAAAACCATGTGCATTCTTTTAATTTTCCTTTAGGCTTTTCTAAGTGCCCTGCTACAACCTCTTTAATATTCAATTTTAATTTCTTCCCCATGAAAGATGACTGTATGTCGAGATGGTGAAAGGAAACTAATCAAAGGTGCACTGTGATCAAGATAGAAACACTAACAGCTACATGAGTATATGAAATATTTGCAGGTAACATCCTAAGATTAAAATTTACTACAGAAACAGACCATAAACAATTGCTAATATTGAATTTTGACTTTAATTTGCCGCAGTTTTATCTCTCTACTAGTCTGGAGAGATCATTAATGAAATCACCTGTAGTGCACATGGAAGCTGCGTTCTTTGTTGAATCCCACATCCTTTCAAGAATGTCATGAGTTGCGAGGTTGAAATAATTGTCAAAGGCCTTCAACATCTTTATGGATATGTCTGATACCTAATTTATTCCTTGGTGAGCAATGACATTATTTGCCTTATTCCCAGTTCTGTACAGAAATGTTGTTATTTGTTCAGTTTCTAATAAGTTTAGAAGCTATTCTGTACCTTGATTACTCTCTTCTCTAGGATGTCCAATTTTTTATGTTCCATTTGGCCTTTGAAATTAAATTTTTTTGGCAATACTATTTCTGATTCTATAGCCTCCTCATTTGTATTTTATCATTGAATGATGTTGTATTTGAGAGTCGTTCCATGTTTTACTGCTGCAATGAATGTTTACTCACCTTTCACAGCTGAACTGCATTAGATACTATGCATTCTGGATTAGTGGTGCTGGAAAAGCACAGCAGTTCAGGCAGCATCCAAGTAGCTTCGAAATCGACGTTTCGGGTAAAAGCCCTTCATCAGGATGCATTCCATTGCATTCTCTTTATCTCCCAAAGATACTTTGTACTAGACCATAAACATGTAGTTCTTTCAATTCCATCGATTGTCTTAGTTAATTATTTCTGTGCTCCAGGAATATGGGCGGCACGGTGGCACAGTGGTTAGCACTGCTGCCTCACAGCGCCAGAGACCTGGGTTCAATTCCTGCCTCAGGTGACTGACTGTGTGGAGTTTGCACATTCTCCCCGTGTCTGTGTGGGTTTCCTCCTGGTGCTCCGGTTTCCTCCCACAGTCCAAAGATGTGCAGGTGAGGTGAATTGGCCATGCTAAAATTGCCCGTAGTGATAGGTAAGGGGTAGATGTAGGGGTATGGGTGGGTTGCGCTTCGGCGGGGCGGTGTGGACTTGTTGGGCCGAAGGGCCTGTTTCCACACCGTAAGTAATCTAATCTAATCTCTCATGGCTCTCCTAGTTTCATTCTCCCAGCCCTATCTCATAGTTCTACATGTTCTTATTTTTAATTACTGCCCTTTTAGCATGAATTGCTGCTCCACTTACAGTTTCCCTATTGTACAAGGTTTCATTTTGCTTTTGACCCCTGCAATTCGCAATGGATGACCACCTCACTGCCTCAACTCAAACGTGAGACCACTTCCACAGATATTGGCCTCATAATGTAATCAGTACCTCTGCCTTGTTCAGTCTGTAATGCTTTCTGTGTCATTCTCTGAAGTATTCTTTGAGTGTTACCATGCAGTTTGTGGTATTCACTAGTGTCAATCAGCTGTTTCACTTGAAGTTTCCTGAGTCACCATCATATTTTCTCTCACTTTGTCCTGTTTTCTCTTAAGTGGCACAATTTAGGAATGGTGTGGGTCAAAGCTGCTCACTATAGTGAGTAACCCTTATCATCAGGTTCTGTTTGGGTTCTTTCAAGTCTGGTGTAATTTCATGTATATGAGGATACTGCGTTCTCCCACCCCCAAACCCCACTTTCTGCGTCTAGCTAGATAAGTCTCATTAATAAACAAGACGATATTATTATATTATTGCAACTATTTACAAATATCATAAATGAGATCTACATGACTGCAAAGACCATTAGGAGTACACTAGCCTTATGTTTAACTCCCACAAGCTCCTTCTCTCCTCTGATCAAGTCTCCATGACTTCAGCACAATGGATAATGCATTCAATCAAGTATTAGCCTTTTGGAACCATATGCAACAGGAAGAACATGACAAAACAAAAATACCTTTGTCTTGATCAGATGAAGGTGAATATTTAGATGTACCAGCTATCCAAAAATCCAGAAAGATGAAGGGCTAACAATCTCTGGTAACTTGAACAGTGGTCAATAATGTTCAAACAAAAGCTTGGAGAACATAGATTTTCAACTATCCCTGAGAGAATTATGAATGTGACCAGGGAGGTTGGTGCAATCATTATGATTCCAATACCTGTGAATATAATGACCGTAAAAGGACAGTGGGGCTTGAGAAGGTAGGAGGGGTGTAGCATAATGGATTAAAACTCAAACATGTACATAAGCTACATAAAGAGAGATATATAGTAACCAACTTAATGGAGAGAAGCAACTGTGTAGACCTTGTGCTAAGTTTCAGACTTCATAGAAATTTGTATAAAGAGTGATCTTAAAGCGATCTCTCAGACACCAACAATATCCCTTTAGCAATGCAAAGCAGGCAACCTCTTGCAAGTCTATCACCACAATAACAGGTAAGTGACTTAACTTCATTTAAAGTAAATACATTGGTATATTTATGCATTAATGGCCACACTAGAAATACTGCTGAGGAGAATTAAACTGCTTTGGCAGTAATTTTTCTGGAATGCCCTTTCAGTCTGAGTGTCACTTACCATTAAAGAATTGCTTGCTTATAGTTGAACTGATGGAACGTTCATAGCTGACCATGGGCCCAAAATTCGATATTCTAAATTGACCCACAGGCAGAGAAACTGGGCCTAACAGAAATTGGCCAAGCTAAATTAAATAACAACCAGCAGCTATTGGCTACAGAGAACCATGGAAAGGTCAGTGAGGTCACAAACGTTTGGGGCAATCAGTTACAATCAGCCCGATGGGTTCTGTATTGGGGAAATATCAATCGGACTTTCTGGCACCTTAACTTACTACCAGTTCTTGAGGTCATGAACTTCACACCTCCCTGGCATGGCAACAGTGAAAGGTATTGGCATGACTCTGTAGGATACTTTGAAGCCTGCTCATGACCCCATTGGTCAAAATCAAAGGGGATAACAACACACAGCTAAAAGTCACCCTATCAGCGAAGACTCACAGCAAGACTCATGGTAGATGTCTGATGTGCAAGATCCACCTTTATAGAAGAGAGCCAGCCCTACTTTAGCAAGGAAGGAAATTCTAACAGCCCAGCTCAAACATATGGATTGTTGCAGGTAATATCCTATCTTTATCAGATAGAGTTGATAGAGTGTAAATATTGTGGGAATTTGTGAAATGCTCACATTTTGTTTTTAATCAGAAATTTTAAAAAATACAATCAAGTTGAACAGCAAACTAAATTCTGAGTCCCTTTTGCCACCTCATTGACAAAAGCTCTTCCGTAAAGTGCTTTTAATACATAAACTGGGCAAAGTATCCAAAACACAAAAAACACAGTGTCAAGAAAACAGGCCAGTCAGCCCCACTGGTCAATATTGGTGAGCCCTCTCCAAACCTAACTCACCCAACATCATCTGTTTGTACTTCAATTCCTTTCTCCTTCAGAAACTTCTAGAGATGGGGTTGGAGTAGGGAGGCTGAGCCCAGGGCTCGCCCACTTTCATTAGCTTTATTTTTGTTTTTCTTTTTTCTTTTCTTTAAAGGCTGGAGAGTGGAGGAGGCCTCTGGTGGCTGCAGCAGTGGCAGAAGCAGAAACACAAGGGCCAGCCAGACAGTTCCATCCCAACCCGGGGTCTTTCAGCGTGCGAGAAGAAAGGTCCCAGGCTGACACACTGGGTTGGGACTCGCAGGCTAGGCTGAGGCTTCTGGCCTGTAGCTAGGCCCGATTGATTAAAGGAGAGAAAGCATCGGTGAAAGGGACAGATGGCAGATCAGTGGCAGCATCTGAAGGAGGACCAGATGGGGAACAGGAGGTATGCAACCTGCATATCCCCAGGCCCATGGCTCTAGTTTGGACATGGCAATCACAGGAGTGGTGGCAATAAAGGCCTGTAACTAAGACTCTAGAGACTGTTACAGAGACCCAGCAGCAACTGAAGGAGCAGCATAGGAGGACCAAGGAGAAGAGAGAAAGGTAAATGTTATTGCTGTAAAATCTTGCATTCTATTCAGTGTGTCAAGATGGGACACTTTGCGTATAACAAGTGAGAAAACACTTTTCCCTATATTTTTATATAGACGTGACAATAAATCTAACTGTAAATAGCTTCCTACTAAAAACAACAATGATTTTTGCCTCAATTATTTCTTGTGATAGCAAATTCCGTTGTAACCATTCTCTGAGTAAAGCAGATTCTTTTGCAGTCCTTCTTGGATTTATTTGTGATTATTTTATATTTCTGGCCTCTTATCTTGGACACATCCAAAGTGGAAAAATTCTTTCTCTGCTAATCCAAATAAGCTCTATTATGTTAAAAGATCTCAATGATGTCAGCCCATTGCAAACAATTCAATAAATGTTGTATTTATGTCCTGTGTTACCAGCTGAGACACTCATGGTGATAAATAACAAAAATAAATCACTGGATATCCTGACTAAAGATAAAAGCTGGTGACATAAGCTGAAAAATACAAATACATTTGGAACAACTTTAAAGACTAAAATCTGTACAAAATGAATGTTTCTTTTTTAGGCATAACAATGGTGCCAAGTTGGTACCTGATCATTGACAGATTTCTTGCAAATTGAAAAAGATTCAATATATATATAACATTATTAATTCTCTCTTCACAGGGATATCCTTCATTTTTAAAGACTAATGGCAGCTTTGTGCTAATAACTTAAACAGCCCTTCTTCAATGTCCGCACAGCATGTCAAAGACATTCATTCAATGAACTGGGGAACTCAAAGGGTTTTTCACAAAAGCCGTTTGTTAAAGAACGGTGAGGAAATGAAAATGTATTTTTTTCACATTATGCAAAATCCTGGCAAAAGGAAATCTACTTTCCACTTAAAACCAGCCAGTACTTTTTTTTTGTTTGCTTTTGAACAGTAAGGAATGTCTTGCCTATCATGATCCCATTTTCAATCACATTAACACCAGATGTACAATTTCCTCAATGATCTCAATATCATTGTTCAGATTCTGCGACATTTAATTTTCCAGACTCTTTCAAAACATAAATGTAAGGCTTGATTTTTATGTTGGGTATCTGCACCCTACTATCAAGTTCAAATTTGGATCAGGAATCCTGGGCTGGGGTTTGGAGGTCAAATTTCATGGAGCCGCAAGTGTAGAGTTCAGAGTGACTTAATTAGGGAGAAACCCAAAAATCTCAATTTTCCTGACAGGAGATTGCAATGCCAAGTTAGCAGTGTATTCCCAGTGTGACATGCCACATGCTAGCTTGTAATGGATTCATACTGGTACTATACTTCCATGCCACATATCCTTATTAATATGAAGCTTTTGTGATATTGTCTGTGTGATGCATGCATATTTTTGATGTTACTTATTGTAAGTTTGTTTTGTTTTTGAGTTAGTAACATCTGGGTTTTCTGTGTGTCAAATTTTATTATTTAACTTGCATTTCTGTAGCTGTCATGATTTATTTTAAAATAGATTTTGAGCCCTAGATTTAGATTTGATGATTTTTGTATACTTTGATAGGGTTTTATAACCAAAGAAATTAAACAACATCTGGTTTAAAAGACCAGGAGAAGTTTCTTTAAGTTTTGGGCGCTGTAAGAGAGTTCTTTTTCTTTTAGTTTATTTTGTATTTTCAGGAGTCCTACGACATCTTTGGATGAAAATGGCTATATAAACCGTGCTCCTGAAAATAGAAGGATATACATATTAAAACCAGGTTACTATAAGTAAGGTGTTAGTGATAATCCCAAACCAGAAGTGTTGGGATAAAACACCGAAGAGGTTATTTGAAACTGGATATTTTTTAAACCCAAATGCCTAATAGCTCCAAGAAAAAGTTATCTGAGTTCCACTGTCTAAGTTAAAGACACAAGTGACTTAAATCTATGAAGATGTTCGAGACAGTGACTCTGGTTTGAGTAGTGTATGAGTGGTGGTGTTGTGTATTATGTAAGGTTTTTGGTACAGTGCCATGCATGTGTTTTGTATAATTATATAAAAACTGTTGCTTTTCTTTTCAATTTATAAATGTATGTTTTAGGATTAATGGGATTATACTTTTACTATGAGTTTAAAAACTTTTGAATTTACGTTAGAAATTAGATAGCTTGGTTTATTCCATCTTAATTTATTTTGTTAGTAACATCTATTAATAAAATGTCTGCTTTACCATGTAAATAAAATCTGGAGTATTGTGCGCTAATGCTTTAGTGAGCAATCACTTTGCTAAAACCAAATAACAATATCTGATTGATAAAATCAGGTTGAAGCTTGGGATCCAATTAGTTTAGTAATAACATCATCTGGGAGAATAGCACTTTGAGATTTACACCCTGCCATTTAGGTAAAGTCACCAGCCCACAGGAATCTCATGGCACTCAGTGTACATTTGTTAAACATGATATGCATAAATTGACAATGTGCAGTTATATGTGAGGTTAGCAATGTTTTATTTTGCTGACTTCACTGCTCTGGGCTTTATTACAATATTTAAAGTGTTCATTCCACTTCTACTGTAGATTGCCTTCTATCCTGTTTCCAGTCAAACCTGAAAGCAATGGATTTGAGGCAGGTCTGGGTAAATATTGATTTCCATTTTCAGGCTAAAGCCTAAAGAACTGATTAGACTGATTACAAGAAGTACAGTAGAATGTTATGCAATAGAATGGTAACAATGAAAGTGAAAGGAAGAATTCACATTGCAACTGTAAAACTGGCCTTTACTTACATTGCAAAGACATAGGCAACACCATATGAGAGGGATAAATAAATACTGCTTAGTAATGAGATGAAGATGCTAAGATGTACATTTTGAGTATTCAGAAAGGACAAAGTTAAGAACCAGCACATCAGGGGTCAGTTAAGTGTGTGGGAGCATGGAAGCAAGTATCCAAGAAGATGTTGATATGATATGGCCATCTGTTGTGGAGAGAGAGGGAGGGAGAGAGGAAATGTGAGGCAAATGATGGAAATGGGATTGCCATGAAGAATGAAAAAAGATGTGAGCAGACTGAAAGATGTGATGGTGAAGGACTTAAATGTAGTTGGATCAGAAGAGTGACTGACAGGATGAGTGAGAGAAGGGTGACCACCAAGTAAAGTAGGAAAATCTCAGAGAAGGATAATTTCTACCCAATTGAAAACCACCCTTTTGTTGAAAGTTAAAATCTCTCCCATCGAAGGGCTGAAATACCATACTTACTCTGAAAGATCTTAAGTTGATTTCTTTGTACATGGTAGATTAGGATGTTATCACTCTGGATGGACACAGTCACTGTGATTGTTACAACTATCCCACTAGGTGTGTTTTGCTTCAACGCAGAATGGTGACAACAGGTCACAAATGCTATGCAAAGTCAGGCAGATGACAAACAAATGATGTTTATATATGCTAGAGTAAATGTATTAGTTTGTATTAAGTTACATCCAAAAGGAGGTCTAAAATTACTATCAAAGCAAAAAAAAGTCCACCATTTCCAAATTAAATGTCCTTAGATTGAAATGCCCTTAGGTTGAGCTATATTTAAAATAATTTATGATATTTCTGTTACTTCAAAATTGAGAAATTTCAAGTTCTCATCCCTGAGTCCAAACCCTCCATGGCCTCATCCATATCTTGTGTTATTTCAGGTTCTACAAGCTTTACAGTCCACCATTCTAGTTCACTATTACAATCTTCTGACACCACCACTCCCTCTCCATATTTTGATAACTCCACCACTCTGGGATTGTCGGGGTTTGGGGATGAAGGGGTTGTATAAGTGCGTCTTGCCTTCCTCAGGTTTTCCACCTCTGTTTTCCTGAAGTCACTTTTTAAAACCGACATCTTCCTGCATGTGTTTGGTCCATCTTACTATTGTGTTGTTGATTAGTGTCAGATTTATGTCTGATAGTGTCCCCGTGCAGTGCTTTGAATGTTTTACTATCTTAAAAGCACTATAAATAGAAATTAATATGAATAAGATTTTTGGGTTGTTAATAATACATGTGTTGAAGGAATTAGGTAATATATTGTGTATTCATTAACTTTTAGCCAGCACTGCAGAATGAAATATTCCCCTGTGACAAAAGTGCCAAATAGGCAGCCCATTCTGATTAATTGATGGCGTTGTGCTGAAGACCACACACAGAGTGTTTTGTTTCTCCTTCAATTAAAAATCAAATGCTGTTGAAAGTGACGATAATAAAATTAACAAAAGCTCAAACCACATCTGATAAAACAGGCATACAATAAAAGTAATTATTCTGCAAACTATTTAAGACATTCAGAAGTTTCAAAGTAAGTATTGTGTGGTGTCTTATACTGCTGACAATTTAATTTTTTTTTAAGTCAAGATTGATTAGCTAATGATGATTGCTCAGCAACTCTGGCATATCTTATGATAAATGGGAAAATATACCAAACAAGTGAGCGAGTGAGAATAACATTTATTTCGGAAATAGTTAAACTTAAAGTAATTAATAACTTTGAATGAATATAAAATGCAAAATACCACAAATAGAAACACAAGTCGCTGAACCTTAGTTCTAGGTGCAGAACTCAGAGTCAGATGAATTTCTGGGTTCAGATCCTAGCCCTTGATATTTGCCATGCTTTTATTTGATGAGCTACCAAATAATTGTCAAGGTGTGCACTTGAGCAAGAGTGATCTTTCAAGGCTGGAACATCAATAGGAAGACCTCCAGTATACAGACTGGCAGCTCCAACATTAGAGATGGGCGCTGCCAAGCTAAGTAGGACAAAAGGGCATATGAATTCAGAGCATAATATGCCATTCCACACCTCTTACCTGCTTCATCATTTAATAAGATCATGACTGATCTGATTGTGCCCCCTACTTTCTTCACTATCCTTTGGCTCCCTTATCAGTCAAAAATTGACAAAAAAAATCAATATCCCACCTCCACTGCCACCTGCAGAAGAATATTTCACAAATCATCAACCACTTTTATATTGCGTACCCTAGTCATAATCTTTCCCATGAGGAGGGACATCCTCTCAGCATCCATCGTGTCCAGTCCCCTCTGGATCTTATGAACTTCCATAAGATTAACAAAGTTTTAGTGAATACAGGCCTAACTTTGTCCAACTTTTTCTCATTAGACAATCCCATCATATCCTAGGATTCACCCGAATGAACCTTCTCTCAAAAAACTGGAGAGAGGAGAGATAAAAAAAACATGCCTCAAGATGGATTTAAAGATTTAGAACATTAAAAATGCAAGAGCTGCAAAATCACCTCAGCGGAGGGACATTTTCATCACTGGCTGGCTAGTGGTCAAAGATCTTGCTGCTTATGTTTGGTTTTGGCAGGTTTTAGGATGGTTGGTGAGTGCTGGTTCCTACACCATCCTAGTTTGGCTATCTTCATTGCTTGGCTGTGGTTTCGACTCAACATGTGGAGCTAATCAACTTTCTTCTCAGTGGCCTGAACAGGTCCTTTTATTAACCCTATATGCTACCCCTTGCTTTATCACTCATCTGATCTTTTCAGAACAGAAAGGGCTCAGAGCTTGGCTCATGCCATGATAACACTGGTGGCAGGAAATATGAATTCCATAATCTCCAGTCCCACATGCTCAGCTTCTGAAAATCCTGCATAAAGTCCCCCTTAAACAGCTATGTTACATCTCTTAACAGTAGACTGAAGAATATGTCTCCATAACACATGTATATGTAGTTTCCTTCAATAAGTTAATTTGAATATAAACATATTTCCAAAGCTGTGAGATCATTCAAGTAGCTGTTCACAATTATAGTGCTGAATTATCTGATGAAACACCATTTCTGCTAAATTCATAATCTGTTTATTAAATGATTGTGATAGCTCAGTCATATTTTGTTTTGTCTTCAATTTAATGTTTAAGTCTATGCTTCATTCCTTTTGATGTTATGTAAATCCTTTCACTGTAATGTGAGTTGTCTTTGAAATTACATGCCACCAAAACATTAACCAACAATATTCCATATTAAACATATTCAACATATGTTATTACTTATATTACCAAGTACCTTAAAGTAAAATTCATGACATAATAAGCATTTAGAAAACCCTCTCCTTCAACAAATAATCAAAAATATTTCCATTTAACTTCCTAACTGCTCTAAAAGCATTTTCTTATGATCAACATCACAGCTGATCAAGCAGTACATTTACTTTATGAAAAATAACTTCACATCTTGTTAACAAAGCCCAGAATACTATGTAACTAGGATGTGTTTTATTATGGCTTTGTTTCAATTAATTATTTACTATATTCACATCACAAATTCCAAAATTTTCAGTCGTAGTTAATGGGATTCGCCAGCAATATTGCACTGTCAAAAGCATTGGACAAATTTTTAGAAACCCATGTTTAAATTCTGATGAGGACGTCATGAAGGCAAATAGCTTCAACATCTTTAAACTCAAGTAAGAAAGCTTCAGAAAGGAAACAGCAATTTATGCAGTATGGGGAAGAGGGTACATGGGAAAGAGGGTACATGGGGAAGAGGGTACATGGGAAAGAGGGTACATGGGGAAGAGGGTACATGGGAAAGAGGGTACTGATTTATTAGACTGTGGTCGGCAATAGGATACAGCAGACATTGTTAACTCTTCTTTATCTGATTAATTTTAAAGCAGGCATGTTAAGTCTGATTGGTGAGGGCACTGCCACGGGATGCAGTAAGGATCCATAGCCCTCTCTTATCAGAAAGTTGATTTTCCTATCTTTCACTCTTGACAAAGTAGTCATGATTTGGAGGTGCCGGTGTTGGACTGGGGTGCACAAAATTAAAAGTCACACAACACCAGGTTATAGTCCAACAGGTTTAATTGGAAGCACACTAGAACTTCAGAGAGCCGCTCCTTCATCAGGTGCTCCACAACCACCTGATGATGGAGCAGCGCTCCGAAAGCTAGTGCTTCCAATTAAACCTGTTGGAGTATAATCTGGTGTTGTGTGATTTTTAACTCTTGACAAATGTAGAGCGAGAAAGCATGTCTCTCGTCTTCATCTCTCTTTTTAGTAATATTACAGTTCTATACCACTAAGCAATTGTTTGAAAATGATTGAATGTTAGAGGTGTGAACATAGATACAAAGATTTAAAATACAGGTAGTGGAAACATGTATCTTTGAAAATAATTGACAAATGATGATGACTTGTCTGTCACAAATTTGAATTTCTATTATTTCGCATGTCATCCATCTTTGCCTCTACTTCCTTGTCATTTTCCAGATGGACTGATATGTCTCTGTCATTATTGGAGAAATTACAGAATTCCCTGACTTACTCTCATTTGTGCTCTCCAGCAGAAATAGAAGTCATGCTGTGTCCGAATGATAGATTGTACTGCCAGCTTTGATTCTTTGGGGAACTACATCGACCATATCAGCTCTGTCACTAGCTCCAGAAAATAAACCCATGAGGGACGGCAAGAACTGAAATATTAATCAATATAAAGAGACAAATAAAAATATTGCCTATTTTCCCCAAATCACCTTTATTTAATCAGAACACCATGCTTAATTTTCTAAGAAAAAAAATTAATGTTTCAACTTCTGCATTTTAAGACGCCATATTTCAAATAAGACCATTTTACACTTATACTGTTTAGCAGATTTGGAGATAAGCAAGTTGCGTCCTAATGTATAGTAGAGTGCATTATTTTAGTTAAATATTACTGTTGACAAACACTTGTACTCCTGGGGAATTGAACTCAAATCCTCCAATAAGTTTATTATCCTCAGTTCCATGGTAAAATAATTCTTTCACACCATCCAATCCTCACATCAGAAAATGTAAACTGGATTTTCTTTGACAATCTGTAAGAATTAGGCTGTTTTACTGCTCCTGCTTCTTAGAGAAGGGTGTAATTCATTTCTACTGAGCGAAAACAATAATTCCTTTGTGTATCCATATTGTTGTGTATTCACCATGTTGAATATTTAGAGAAAAGGCTTAGCAAAAGTGAAGTAGATGTTTCCATCAGGTTTCCAATGGTGTGCAGTTTGAAGTGTGAAAGTAAAGCTGAAAGTGTAAGAATGTAATATTTACTGATAATAGTTTTGCAATGCATTCTGAGTTATTAGTGTGAACATATGTTCAATGCTGGCAAACAAAAGATCAGTTTTACATACAAGATCAAATCACACCTTGAATTTCACTGCATTTGAAGAATAATCAAAATAAAATGAGCTTCATTTTAAACAGAAATGCTGCCTGTGGTTACCTAAATCAAGGGTGTTGGAGGTAAATTCTGTAGGACATTCAGAAAGAAATTGGATATATATTTGAAAAGGAAAAAGAATAGATCGGGGTTGAGGGGGAAACAACTTGGAGAGTGGGGCTAATTAGTAATACTTTTAGCCAATACCAAATGGGCTTTCTGAACTCTATGATTTTAGGAATGCATGAGCAAATCTTTTGACAAACACGCAAAAACTTATAATCATTTTCAATCCTCATTTTAGATTAGGGACAGGTGAAGATAGTATGGCTGAATACCTGTAAGGAGAAAGCAACCTGTGAGAGGGTCAGAAGGGAAGCCTCACTGTTGAGATGATGTATTGTAATTTGAAATCATGAGTATCACATTTCCCATTTGAATGTACAGATATGTTTATTATCAATGTTCACAATAATGTGGAGGTACTGGTGTTAGACTAGGTTGGTCAAAGTTAAAAATCACACAACACCAGGTTATAGTCCAACAGGTTTATTTGGAAGTGCAAGCTTTCAGGTAGCTACAAATAAACCTGTTGGATTATAACCTGGTGTTGTGTGATTTTTAGCAATGTTCGCAATGATCAATCAAGTTGCAGAACAACTGACAGTTACTTCATGTAATTCAAGAGAACGGTAACATCAGTATCACTGCACAACTCTTCTGTTTAAACGCAAGTCCAGGCTTAGCATCATTGTGAAGGATTTACAGGTCCTCACATCAAGCACCACATGTTTCTCAGCAACGGTGTATGATCAGTAAAGAAAGGTGATGGCTGAGTACGTGGATAAATATTACAAATTAAATCATATTTGTGCACTGGCAGTGAAGGAGATAAAAGCTGAGGGTAGTATTCAAAACAAAATTATGATCTGATCAGATTTCTTCACCTGATATTAGTTTTTAATATAGAACATAGTAAAATCTTAATACAGCCAGAATGCCTCTTTAATGACACTTTACTAAACAGTACATGCATTTGAATAAATTTACAGTGTATTATTTATCCAAGCAAATGCAAGTTCTGATTTACCTATCAATTCTCTCCAGCAAATAGATTTATTTTGGTCTCTGAGAAGATGGATGAGGTTACTGCAGCTTAGAAATTGCTTCGTACAGGATTTACACATGCTATTGAATATGTTTATAAGCTTTGCTTAGCCAATTTATGTGAAGTTAACTCATTTAGAAGAAGCAATCTGAGCTGTATGTGAGAATTAATAATACTGACTTGAGACCCATTTGATGTTTGTAAGGATATGCACTGAGAAATTCATCATTTGATTGGCCCCCCCACCCCCTTCCCTTCCACTCCCTGTACTGGGTATATCCTGACTCTCAGTTCCAATGCAGTCAATAGAACATGAAAATGTAATAGGCAAATGTTGAATTTAAGGAGCTAGCAGGAGGGATCTTCATTGATACGGCGCTAGGAGCAGAAGCTGTTATCTCAGTTTTAATGTTGAAAAGTGTGGTGTTGGAAAAGCGCAGCAGGCCAGGCAGCAACCGAGGAGTAGGAGAATTGACGTTTCGGGCATAAGCCCTTCTTCAGGAATGAGGCTGAAGAGCTTCAGGGCAGAGGAGATGACCTGGGGGGGGGATGCAGTGAGAGAGGGACTCACTGAGATCCTTGTAGAGGGAGGAGGAGAGCTTCTTCAAGGTAGGCATCCTTGTAAGAGGATTCGCAGTAGGTTAAGATCAACTAGGAGAAAGTGAGGACTGCAGATGCTGGAGACCAGAGTTAAAAAATGTGGTGCTGGAAAAGCGCAGCATCTGAGGAGCAGGACAATCGACATTTCGAATGCTGCCTGGCCTGCTGTGCTTTTCCAGCACCATACCTTTCAACTCTGGTCTCCAGCATCTGCAGTCCTCACTTTATCTCAGTTTTAATGGTGAGTTCCCTAATCACTGCAATGCCTTCTTAGAGAGAAGTGCAATGCCAGCAAGTCACCTTCAAACTTGACTCCCGGACAAAGTACCATTGTATGTTCCATAATTGGTCAGGTTTTCTTCATTCACAGCCAGGCAAGGGGTGGAGGTGTCACTTGTACATCAGGTGGCCGCACCAACCCTTTCCAATCTGGATCTCACTGAAGGTTGTCCACATAACCCAAGGGAGATTGAAGCCTAGTTGATGAGATGTTGTTTGGGAGACAATATGTTTAGTTGTTCAAGTGTTCCTTTAGGTTTCATCAGTGGTATGGTGGTTTGCTACTTAGAGAACATACAGGACGTAAAGTCATACAGCATGGAAACAGACCCTTCAGTCCAACCAGTCCACTTGCCTGCCTTTGGTCCATATCCCTCTCAACCTTTCCTATTCATGTACCTGTCCAAATTTATTTAAAATGTTTCAACTGTACCTGTATCTACCACTTCCTCTGGCAGTTCATTCTATATACGGATGAAAAAGTGAGAACTTGTCTGCTTTGCAGACAAAATTAAAAAAAACATTATGTCATTTGAACATGATTTGGAGATGCCAGTGTTGGCTTGGGGTGTACAAAATTAAAAATCACACAACACCAGGTGATAGTCCAACAGGTTTAATTGGAAGCACTAGCTTCCAGGACCTGATGAAGGAGCAACACTCTGAAAGCTAGTGCTTCCAATTCAACCTGTTGGACTATAACCTGGTGTTGTGTGATTTTTAACTTCAATAAGCCTGCACTTTATGTCCATAGAATTTAACATTTGGAGTGCTGCAAACCTTGTGATGTTCAAGGTGGAATTCAAAGACAATGGACTTGGCTGTTTTTGTTTGCAATCTCAACTAGTCAGCCATTTTTGACAGGTCAACAGTTCATTAAGGCTTCCATAACCTTGCAAGATTTTGCCTGAGTTGTCAAGGTAATATTATCAGTGTAAATAAATTTTCTTGACACAGTGATAGATATGTTGCTTATGGAGATATGGCTGGTGTGGATTATGACAACCTTTTTGAGACCCACTCTGTCAAAAGGAATGAATCAAACAGATTTCTGAAATTTCAAATTCATAATTAATGTCATCAAAACAATTGCTGGATATATTGTGGAGGGTGATGAATCTTTAGAAGGTACTACCCCAGAGAATTATGGAGGCTGAGTCGTTGAGTACATTCAGCACCAGAAGTGTATACATATTAAAGATATCATGGGTTAAGGACATACACAGGAAAATGACATTGAAATGGAAGATCAGTCATAATCAGTTGTTGGAAGCCGTGGTGTACTTCTACATCCATTTCCTATGCTTCTATGTAAGTGACAATAGGTGATTTGTAAAATGATCCAGACAACACTTCTGCTAAAATAGCAAAGTAAGCAATATGAATAATATTATGGTTTGTATGAGGGTGTGGTAGTTATTTGGAACTCTTTTCCGCAAACAACAGTGGATGCTGGATCAGTTGTTAACTTTAAATCTGAGATAGATGGATTTTTATTAAGCAATGGTATTAAGGAATATGAGTCAAAGGCAGATATATGAGTTAGGTAACAGATCAACCATGGCAGAACAGGCTCGAAGGGCTGAATGGTCTACTCCTATTCCTCTATTCTGATGTTCCTACCATCACACATGAGTCATTGAGTACATTCAGCACCAGAAGTGTATACATATTAAAGATATCATGGGTTAAGGACATATGCAGGAAAATGGCATTGAAATGGAAGTGTAAAGAATTCAACTTCTATGTTTTATATTGTCTTAAAGAAAATTAATAATTTGTCATAATTTCAAATGCATAACCAATTTTATTTTTAAATCATCTAATAATTACCAATTCTTAAAGAGTCAAAACAGGATGAAAGCAAAATGATTATAGATATAAAGAAGTGTAAATTAATTAAACCTATGCTGCACAGTATGGTTTATTTCTTCATTAGAATGACCTTTTGCATTATGTGGTCACTATCTGACTGTTGAACAATTCCAGGCATCCTTTGAGTCATCCAACCCATTATTTGAACACAGACATTTGATAAGTTTCCTGACTCTACTGATCTTGGAACTCTAGCAGTGAAATGTGCCTTGAAACTAATGGAACCAGGTGCTGGAAGAATAGAATTAAATTAGAAGTTAAAACATCTCATTAAACGAACCTCACAATGCTTAGTTAACCCTCCTGCTGTTTGGGTCAAACACATACTTTATTAATTTTACCCTCTATTGACTTCAATGATGAGTAAAATTGGGCAGGGTGTAAAACAGACAATGAAACAGTTTTGATTGATAGTGAATGCACACTTTCCTTAATTTTCCCTAATTTCCTAATAACTTAAAATGAGAACAGGCTGCCCTGCTGCAAGATCTCTGATTTTGCTCCTAGTTACAGCTTGGCGTTCAAGTTGAGATTGATATTTAAATGGAATTAGCAATCTCCATAATATGGTCCTGATTCAATTGTAGCTAGTTCCAAAGAGGAGATTCAAGTTCCATCTGCTGAATTTGATGAAAGCTGTTCCCATCATTGAGGTAGCTCTCAAAATATGAGCCTTATTTTAAGTTGTGGACCAATCCAAATTAAACAACTTTCTTATCCTTGCAATGGTGATGATAAAAGGCGTGGATAGTGTTCACTAAGACAATCTTTGGATCATTTTTTCTTTATCTCGAACTGATTTATCAAAGTGGCACTCACATTTCAAGATGTTAACATTTTCAGAATGCTATCTTTAGGCAATAATGGCTGACTACATCTTTGTTAATCACATAGCGTCTTTGCCCAATTATTAAAACTTTGATGTTTCTATCAGACATCCTCAATGACGTGCTTCTATTCTGCATATTGGACTGAATGCATGGAAAAGCACTTGGTATCTTTTCAAGTATAACAATGGCATGGGCCTTCACTTTTTTATTGTGTCCCTTTATTTATTGAGAAAGATTGTAGCAGAACTGTTTGGCTGGGTTTTCAATTTGGCTGCTTAGGACACATATGGAGATTTTGCAATTTCCACTTGAATCAAACTCGGTAGGTCATAAATCTTTCAAACATACAGAAATATGTTTTGACAAGGGAGTTATTTCAATCATCTGTGTATTAGCTTCCTTATTGAACCATACAATAGCCATTGCTTTATATGACTCAACTTACATGCGAGTGTGACCAATTTATTTCACTGCTTGCCACTGCCTTGGCATAGTTATTTTTAATAAGATATTGCACTCATAATATGCTCTTGCATCATGCTGATGGAAGCATTAGGTGAGTAATTGCTGTCTCTTGCATTTGATATGCATGCGGGAAACTTACCTCTGCCCTCCACCATGTACGTATTTTGCTTCCTTTAAGATTTTACAGTGCTTTCCACTAATTATTATATACACCATCCAACATTCACCATCCAAAAATTTCATTACCAACAAAATGTATTCAAATTGTTTGAGATAATTGGTTAAGTAACAGAGAATCAAAGCATTGAATCATATTTTGGTTATAGAGCAGGTAAAGGTCATTCAGCCTGGGTTATCCTTGCTGATTCTCTGTTAAAAACACTTCAGCTAGGTGCCCACCTTGCTTTTTTTCCATATAGTCCTGTAATTCTTTTCTCTTCAGATATTTATCTGATTCTCTTCTAAAAGACACAATTAAATCTGCCTCTACCACACTCTCAGGCAGTGCATTCCAGATCCTAGCAACTCACTGATGAAAGGACGTTTTTGTAAGTACCTTTTCTGATGTGCTCAGAATGATGGCAAGAAGGACAGGAGATACAGATCACATAAGGGCACAGGTGCACCAAAGCATTGAACACATTGTGCAAACACAAGGTGAATGAAGTTGAGAATGTCCAATATTATTGTTACAGTATTATATCATGCTTTTTCCAAAAGTGCAACCTTGTAAATTTAAAATTATAATCTTAGAGCAGCACATGGAGAGTATTTGTTCTTGTTTCTTTTCTTGCTAAGGCTGTCTCATCATCTGCATATTCAATTTCTCCTGCTTTAAAACTCAGTTTTACTTTGTTTAGCCAGCATTTCCAAAGAAATTCCAGCCTGACTTATTTGTGACAGATAAAATCATAGACTGCCAGGGTAGAAATTAATGGAGCCCATAATGTTACTCATTAGGTTCAGACTTGCATGCAAACACTGCTCATGATTTTATTAACAATATTCTTCTGTCCCAAAAAATGGGCTTAACTTTAATTTTTAATAATCTGCAATGCACTATCAACATGGTTGGAAGCAGAGTCAATAGCTACCTTCAAAAGAAAATTTTGATATATACCTGAAAGCAAAAAAATATATACTGTAAGGGATTTGAGCAAACCAGGGGAAATTTGGACAAAATAGACAGGTATACAACGATTCAGTCCAGCACAATGGACTGAATGGCAACTTTGCATGAATAACTTATGAACTCACTATCCTCTAAACTATTTCATTGAATTTTCTCACCATGTGTATGGAAAAATCTAATAGGTCCTAAACTAACTGTTTTGTTCAGAATACATTAATAAACTGCAGCAATGTCCTGAACATAGGAATATTTTGTTAGGAAGCATGCTCTGTTACAAGTAGATCAAGGAAATTGTGATTTGTGTTTTGTTCTGTGTATATCTCTCTGACTGCAGACAACCTTTGGTACAGATGTGTATTTACGAGTCCCTGCATTTAATTAGGAGTGGATACTAAGTCTCAGTAGGTCTGTACGTGGCTTTCAAAGAACTAAAGATAGCACATGGAAATACAATCAAATGTGCGCCGTCACTTCTGTCTGGATTGAGGGACTGCTGGCTTTCCTTAATACCTGTTCTCTAGCATTTTGCCAAGATTAGGACAACAGTGTGAGATAAATGCACTTGGAGTTAAAGCTTGATAAAGTACTTAAGGAAATAATATTCTTTGGGGAGCTAAAGAATGTGTTCAGTACCAGACACTGCTATATTTATAAGCCAAAAAAGGGTTGTAAACAGCTAAGCTTTAAGTTTATAACTGACTTTAATCACAAGCATCTTTAAGGTCTGAAATGAAACCTACTGGATTATGCTGTGAAGATAAAGGCACAACTATATAAACAAACATCAGTAGCAGGATATCAAAAAAATGCCTGTTGCAAATGGATTTTTTTTAAAGTAGGCATTTACCTTCAATGGTTCTGAAGTAACAACGATGACTCAGTTGAAAGTAGACACATTTCCCAGTGCGGCTGGGCAATAGCTCCTGTTGTTTCTGAAGAGGTTGGAAGATTGAGAAGGCTTTACTCTCTGCTCCTGTTTAAATACCACCGGTCTTCAGCTGTATTTGTGCTTGTAGCCCCTTGCACTCCCAAAATAGAGACCCTGCCACAAATCAAGGATTTCCAGCTGAAACATTTAAGGGTACCAAGGGAGAGAAGGGCTGCCTCTGCAAGTGGAGAGCTGTGACCAGTTATTGGTTGAACATATATACACCAGATTGTAGGAGTGTTGAAGCCAGTAGCAACTCAAAAAAGGTGTTTAATTCACAATAGAGGAATAAGAGTGAGGCGGAGATTCATGGCGAGAAAGTGTTTTAAATAACAGAGAAACATTTTTCCCTTTTGGTGTTCTCTCAGAAGAAAAAGTAAAAGAAATATTGGATTTCTGTGTTACAATAATACTCATCGCCTCTTACAGAAATATATTAAAAAACTACATAGAGCATAGGAGATTTAGTTAAATATTTCATTAAATCATTTCAAGAACAGTAAAACAACACTGAGCTCCACTTCTTTGTGAAATCATAAAATAACTAAAGTTCAAATTAAATTCCACCATTATTAACAATTGTAAGTGGTTGGTACACTCCATAAACTGATTATTAACATAAAAGATACAGGTTGAACTAAATAATTTTTTTCTGTAAATTTACTATTGAAACTAATTTATTGTTGGCATTTCACAAAGTCTGACGTTTTTGTTACACTTGAGCATCAAAAATTATGTAATACCTTTTTATTGCCCTTATCAGAAGATGTGATACCAATATACAGAGGTCAGAGAAAAAATTGGTGAATTCCTCAAACTCTTTCCTTTCTTCTATGCTTCTGATCTCCTCACAGCAATCTTTCAAACTAGGTTACGGCTCCATGACCATAAATTCTTCCTGCTTGGCTAAGGACATAGGTCCTAAAATCACAGTGTGGGTTAATCGTATATAAATATAAATATTGAGCGCATGAAATTCCTCTCCCCCGCTATTTTAACAGAGAGGCTAAGCGAGTTAAAATTAATGGATTACTTACAACCCCAGGCTGGTAGCAAAAGGAACGTCATACAGATGTGGTTAGAACTTAGATGCTATGATCCCATGGCAACATTGTAAAGGTCATGGTATTACTTATTAATCTAATTAGCAGAATGAGGTCATACCATTGCTTTCTTACCTTTTTGAAAAGAAACTGTTTCTCGTGTGCTTCATTGTAACCTTGCAGCAGTACCCCTCAACTCTACAACGGGCTTGTTTGTTTTTGTAGTTATCATTAAAGCATATAATGAGCTAGAAGATGCAGGGCTGTTGCACAAATTGATGAATTTATTCATCAAACCAGACCACGGTTCAAATGCAGTTTTTCCACAATGCAATTTGGTACCAGTTGTTGTCAATGGGCAATTTAGTTTCAATAGAGGCAATCGATTAAAGCTTAAAAGTTACTACAAAGCCTGGGCTACTCATCAACTTTTATAAACTCAAACATAATTAAACTAAATTTGGAAATTATTCTATCCAATGTCGTTATGACTGTTTTTTTGTATTAAATTGCTCTGTCAATGTTTTGAATGCAGGGTTAATAAGTAATTTATTTTAACTGACAAATATCTGTTGTAATAACAAACAAAGGAGTATGAATTCAGAGTAATATTGTGTAGTATAGTTTTCACGTAACAGATAACAATCTAATTCTCTCTCCATACTAGTGGAGGGGTTTATCCCTTCAATATGACCATTCAGCCCTTAATGTTCAATCCAACTCTTTGTGAAAGCAATCCAAAACAAACTTCACTGTGCCTCTATAAATCTTGACATGCCTGGATTCCTTTAACACATGTCATAATCCCTACTTTAATCACTCCTCGTGGCAACACAATCCATTATTCCAGTTTTGAATGTCAGTTTACTCTCTTTCATTCTCTTCCATCAGGCAGAAGATATAAAAGTTTGAAAACATATTGTAACAGAATTAAGAACAGCTCCTTCCCCGCTGTTATGTTGCAGCTGTGCAAAGCCCTGGTTTGAGTGTGTTGCTGGAAAAGCACAGCAGGTCAGGCAGCATGCTCTTCGGAAGCTGCCTGACCTGCTGTGCTTTTCCAGCAACACACTCTCAACTCTGATCTCCAGCATCTGCAGACCTCACTGTCTCCAAAACTCTGGTGCGGCCTCACTTGGAGTATTGTGTATAGGCCTGGTCACCGCGTTGTAGGAAGGATGTGAAAGCTTTGGAAAGGGTTCAGAGGAGATTTACTAGGATGTTGCCTGGTATGGAGGGAAGGTCTTACGAGCAAAGGCTGAGGAACTTGAAGCTGTTTTCATTAGAGAGAAGAAAGTTGAGAGGTGACTTAATTGAGACACATAAGATAATTAGAGGGTTAGATAGGGTGAACAGTGAGAGCCTTTTTCCTTGGATAATGATATCTAGTACGAGGAGACTTATCTTTAAAGTAAGGGGTGATAAATATAGGACAGATGTCAGAGGTATTTTCTATGCACACAGCATAGTAGGGGCATGGAATGTCCTACCTGCAACAGTAGTAGACTCACCAATTTTAAGGGATAAAAACAATGACTGCAAATGCTGCAAACCAGATTCTGGATTAGTGGTGCTGGAAGAGCACAGCAGTTCAGGTAGCATCCAAGTAGCTTCGAAATCGACGTTTCGGGCAAAAGCCCTTCATCAGGAATAAAGGCAGTGAGCCTGAAGTGTGGAGAGATAAGCTAGAGAAGGGTGTGGGTGGGGAGAAAGTAGCATAGAGTACAATGGGTGAGTGGGGGAGGGGATGAAGGTGATAGGTCAAGGAGGAGAGGGTGGAGTGGATAGGTGGAAAAGAAGATAGGCAGGTAGGACAAGTCCGGACAAGTCATGGAGACAGTTACTGAGCTGGAAGTTTAGAACTAGGGTGAGGTGGGGGAAGGGGAAATGAGGAAACTGTTGAAGTCCACATTGATGCCTTGGGGTTGAAGTGTTCCGAGGCGGAAGATGAGGCGTTCTTCCTCCAGGCGTCTGATGGTGAGGGAGCGGCGGTGAAGGAGGCCCAGAACCTCCATGTCCTCGGCAGAGTGGGAGGGGGAGTTGAAATGTTGGGCCACGGGGCGGTGTGGTTGATTGGTGCGGGTGTCCCGGAGATGTTCCCTAAAGCGCTATGCTAGGAGGCGCCATGTCCTCCGCTACATTGATGACTCCCCACCTCTTCCTCCGCTACATTGATGACTGCATTGGCTCCACCTCGTGCTCCCGCGAGGAGGTTGAGCAATTCATCAACTTCACCAACACATTCCACCCTGAACTTAAATTTACCTGGACCATCTCTGATACCTCCCTCCCCTTCCTGGACCTCTCCATCTCCATGAATGATGACTGACTTGACACTGACATTTTTTACAAACCCACCGACTCCCACAGCTACCTGGATTACACCTCTTCCCGCCCTATCTCTTGCAAAAATGCCATCCAGTATTCCCAATTCCTCCGCCTCCGCCGTATCTGCTCCCAGGAGGACCAGTTCCACCACAGAACACACCAGATGGCCTCCTTCTTTAGAGACCGCAATTTCCCTTCCCACATGGTTAAAGATGCCCTCCAACGCATCTCGTCTACATCCCGCACCTCTGCCCTCAGACCCCACCCCTCCAACCGTAACAAGGGCAGAACGTCCCTGGTGCTCACCTTCCACCCTACCAACCTTCGCATAAACCAAATCATCCGTCGACATTTCCGCCACCTCCAAACAGACCCCACTACCAGGGTTATATTTCCCTCCCCACCCCTTTCCGCCTTCCGCAAAGACCGTTCCCTCCGCGACTACCTGGTCAGGTCCACGCCCCCAAACAACCCACACTCCAATCCTGGCACTTTCCCCTGCCACTGCAGGAACTGTAAAACCTGCGCCCACACTTCCTCCCTCACCTCTATCCAAGGCCCTAAAGGAGCCTTCCACATCCATCAAAGTTTTACTTGCACATCCACTAATATCATTTATTGTATCCGTTGCTCCTGATGCGGTCTCCTCTACATTGGGGAGACTGGGCGCCTCCTAGCAGAGCACTTTAGGGAACATCTCCGGGACACCCGCACCAATCAACCACACCGCCCCGTGGCCCAACATTTCAACTCCCCCTCCCACTCTGCCGAGGACATGGAGGTTCTGGGCCTCCTTCACCGCCACTCCCTCACCACCAGACGCCTGGAGGAAGAACGCCTCATCTTCCACCTCGGAACACTTCAACCCCAAGGCATCAATGTGGACTTCAACAGTTTCCTCATTTCCCCTTCCCCCACCTCACCCTAGTTCTAAACTTCCAGCTCAGTAACTGTCTCCATGACTTGTCCGGACTTGTCCTACCTGCCGATCTCCTTTTCTACCTATCCACTCCACCCTCTCCTCCTTGACCTATCATCTTCATTCCCCTCCCCCACTCACCCATTGTACTCTATGCTACTCTCTCCCCACCCCCACCCTCCTCTAGCTTATCTCTTCATGCTTCAGGCTCACTGCCTTTATTCCTGATGAAGGGCTTTTGCCCGAAACGTCGATTTCGAAGCTACTTGGATGCTGCCTGAACTGCTGTGCTCTTCCAGCACCACTAATCCAGAATCACCAATTTTAAGGGCATTTAAATGGTAATTGGATAAACATATGGATGAAATTGAATCGTGTAGGTTAGATAGGCTTCAGACTGGTTCCACAGGTCGGCGCAACATTGAGGTCCAACGGGCCCGTACTGCACTGTCATGTTCTATGTTCTATGTTCTATTAGACTTATAAATGGACCTCTCATATATTGATCTTTCTCAACACCTTCTCAATTGAGAATACAATTGTAACACAATATTCTGCATTCTGCTGTATTGCCCTGATGTACTTTTGTGAGGTATGATTTGTCTATTAGCATGCAAAACATTAATTTTCACTGCATCTCAGTGACAATGAAAAATCATATAACCATATTCAAACCTGGATCTGAATGAACTGTTATAATTGTAAGTCAATAAAATCAAAATGTTACCATGGATAATGAACTCTAATAACTCAAATAGATTTGCAACATGACCTTCTATCTATGTGAGATGATCTTTTACAATTAATGGGAAAATAATTACAAAATAAGGTGAATGCAATGTATTTTATTAAATATGCAATTGTTATTTTCAATAATAGTAGCTAGGAGTCTTGTATAAATCTCTGCAGTGATGGGCCTCAAGTCATTTGTTTTGTCATTAATTGTATGTCGAGGATCTCACTGTTACATTTCAAAATTAGACACAACAGAATAACTTAATTAATAGTGTGTACTGGGATGAACTGACAAAGTAGCAAATCTATGAACAGCCTAGAAATATCACAGACCTCACCTTTGTCTTCTGAATTTATATATTTTATGATGGTGGCAATACTTAACTTGTGCACTCCCTCCTCATTTAAGGACTTTAGATTAGATTAGATTCTCTACAGTGTGAAACAGGCCCTTCGGCCCAACAAGTCCACACCGCCCCTCTGAAGAGAAACCCACCCAAACCCATTCCCCTATCCTATATTTATCCTATATTTATCCCTGACTAACACTGTGGGCAATTTAGCAAGGCCAATTCACCTGACCTGCACATCTTTGGATTGTGGGAGGAAACCAGAGCACCTGGAGGAAACCCACGCAGACACGGGGAGAATGTGAAAACTCCACACAGACAGGCGGGAATCGAACCCAGGATCCTGGTGCTGTGAGGCAGCAGTGCTAACCACTGAGCCACCGTGTGTCCAGGAACACACATGAGGTGTAGGAAGATGTCTGAAGGATTAGGAAGTTGCCATTTTCACATGCTATCCTCCTCGGAGAAGAGGGTAAAGACAAATTAGGTATTTACTTGTTCCTAGCAACGCTGCAGTATTTTCTGAAGAATCATTAGCATACTAATACACAAATAATACTGTGCTTTATTTCGCAACATTTGATAATATTGACACTCTTCAGTCGATGAAATGACTTCTTACTTAAAAAGTGATGCCATATGAGAAAGCCAAATGGTACAGCATTATTAGACATAATTGATAAAACATTCATCACTTTACAATATGATTATGGTTTCCAACATGCTTCGATTGAGCTAGATTCCAAAAATCAAGTTCTCATCAGTGGGACGAACTGGCAGGCAGAAACAGTGAAGAGTGATTGCGAAAGAGTGGAGGCTATGGGGAGATTGGTATCATGGTAGTATATTGTATGGCGCTCTGGCCCATGTACCAACAACTAATCTGGCAAACAATGGCACGTATTTAAAGAGCATGGATAGTGTATGAAAGTCAAAAGTGGATTTGAGTTAGAGACTACCACCACAGTCAGTGTAGAGGATCAGCCTTTTCGTGTCTTGGGGCTTGGCCACAGTCAGGTAGGTTGCTCATACAATGCAGATCTGAGGATTGGGCCATGAGGAGTCAGCAGTCAGTCAGGTAGAATTAATGGATCACTGTCATTGAGGGAGGTGGAAGAGAGGAAAAAGGAAGCGGGGGGGGGGGGGGGGGGGGGAGAGGGATTGCACATTATCCTTTGGGGTGGAGTGATCATGTGGTTATGGTGAGAGGAGGTTTGAATTGGAGAGGGAGAGGAGAGAGGGAAGAGAAGTTGATCTTGCCCAGTACAAATGTGTTAATATTGGTGCTAATGCAAATAGAAAAGAGCTAGCTCAAGGGCTCTTTCTTCAAATGTCAGTGCCAGTCTAGGCACTGTGGCCTGAGTTATGGGCCTGTATTTCCTGCAGTGAGACAAAGATACAACTTGAATGTGATTGAACTGAGTGCAGGAGCAGTTATGAGCACGCATCACCATATAAGGAGGTGTAGGATTCCCATTGAGTCAGTCGTGAAATGGATAGGAAGGCATGGCAGGCGTCTGTTCTTCTGGAGGAGTGGACACTACAGGATGAGGTGAAGCTCCTGGCTTGCAACATCTGAAGTGCTGTCAAGTTGGTCTTGAAACATAGCAGTAGACCCTTTGAGCCCAGAGGATTCTGCCAGTGGCACGAACATTTGGCTTGCTTGCCATGTAATTCATTGAGTAACTCACACAACATCTCATTGTCATAAATAATGAGCTGCAAAGCCTATGACTGAGTGAGATAACTCACCCAACACAATTGCAGATATGTTGCCATACAACCCTATGTTTTCTTTTGTTTATTATTTACTGTTTTAACTCATTGAAAATAAAACCTGAGACATTACTTTGCTGATGATCTTACAAGATTTAATACACACACATCAAACTCCTATTTCAACAATTTTATTGGAATTGCCAATATGTTTATTTTTAATTGTATGATCAATTCACCATAAGACCATATGATATAGTAGCAAATATAGGACATTCAGTCCACCAAATCTGCTTTGCAATTCAATGAGATCATGGCTGTGCTCATAATTCTCAGTTCCACTTTCCTGCCATTACTTGCATACACCCGTTAATTCTCTTACTGATCAAAAATCTTTCTATCTTATCTTTGAACATACTTAACAGCCTTATGTCAATAGCCCTCTGCAATAAAGAATTCTGCAGATTTGTTACCTTCTGAGAGAAGGAATTCCTTCTCATCCTTCTCTTAAATAGGTAATCTCTACTCTGAAACTGTGCCTCTGATCCATGCATCTCCTTCAAGGGGAAAGAACCTCTCCACACTTACCTTATCAAAACCATAAAGGATTTTATATATTTCAATAAAGTCTCCTCTCATTCTTCTAAACTCCCAAGCATACACGTCCAACATGTTCAAGCCTTTCTCATAAGAAAATTCCTCCAACCTGGAATCAACTCGGTGAACTTTCTCTGGACTGCCTCCACTGCCAATATAGGTAAAAACAGTGAGTGCAGATCAGGATGAAGGGCTTTTGCCTGAAACGTCGATTTTACTGCTTTTTGGATGCTTCCTGAACTGCTGTGCTCTTCCAGCACCACTAATCCAGAATCCATTGCCAATATATTGTTCCTTAGAAAAGGGACCTAACACTATTCACACTATTGCAAGCTTAGTCAGATAAGCACCTTTACCGCAGCCTTTGTTGGTGCAACATCAAGGACTGAAGGACCCGTACTGTGCTGTAATGTTCTATGTTCTTCCTATTTCTATTCAGCAGTCCCTTTGAAGTAAAGGCCAATGATCTATTTGCCCTTTCTATTACCCCTGGAAGTTGGAGACTAGCTATTTATGATGCATGCATGAAGATGCTCAAATTTCTACTAATTGCAGCTTTCTGAAATGTTTGTCCATTTAACTAACATTCAACTTTCCTATTCTTGAAGCCTTAGTGTATAACCTCATATTTTCCCATATTAGATTCCACCTGCCAACCTTTTGTCCACCAACTAAACCTGACAAAATCACTCAGCAAACATCCTATATTCTCCTCACTACCTTCCTTTTCACCAATTTACTTGTTTTCGGTTAATCCATGCACTTGCTGATGGCATATTCACTTGCATCATCCAAGTCATTCACGTATATTGAAAGTAATGGTGCCACTGGCTCTAATCCCAGTTTCATTCTACTGGTTGTCATCCAGAAAATGTCCACTTTACTCAATTTTCTGCCCTCTCTTAATTAGCCAATCTTCTATCCATGCTGAAGTACTACGGCTGACACTGTGACCCCTAATCCGATTGCATAGCCTTATGTGTGACACCTTATTGAGCACCTTGTGGAATTCCAAATGTATTACATCTATTGGTTTCCTTTTATTCATCCTACATATTAGCTCCTCAACACAGGTGAAAAAGCTGGTCAAGAAGGCAGATAGCATACTTGTCTTCATCAACCAGGGCATGGAATATAAAAGTTGGCAAGTTATGTTACAGCTGTATAAAACTTTAGTGAGGCCACATTTGGAATATTGTGTGTAGGTCTGGCACCACACTACTAGAAGGACATGGACGCTTTGGGCAGGGTACAGAGAAGGTTTACCAGGATGTTGCCTTTAGTTATGAGTAGAGGTTGGATAAACTCAGATTGTTTTCACTAGAAAAGTGACATTGAGCGACAACCTGATAGATGTCTATAAAATTATGAGAGGTGTAGATAGGATGAATACTCAGAGGGTTTTGCCCAAGGTGGAAAGGTCAACTATAAGAAACACGGGTTCAAGATGAGGGGGGTAAGTTTAGGGGAAAAACACAGGGAATATCTCTCACACAGAAGATGGTTGGTGCTTGGAACATACTGTCAGTGGAAGTGGTGGAAGCAGGCACGTTAGCAATATTTAAGGTGAATCTTTATAGACACATGAATGGGAGGCGAACAGAGGGATAGAAACCTTGTATGGGCAATAAGTAGAGGGTCTAAATAAGGAGTAGGAAGTGATGCAGACTTTCTGGGCCGAAGGGCCTGTTCCCGTCCTGTATTGTAAACAGTGCTGAAAAATTACCCCTGAAAAACCAGGAATCAACAGACTTTGTCTCCTTATTAATTCAACAACTCTTCAAACTGATAAGAGCATTTGTTAAACTTCTTAAAAGGTAAAAGGTAGCACTACAATCAACACAATGTTTAATTAAGGACTTTTGGGTGCAGTGAGAATGTGCCTTCCACCGAGTTAGGAAGCCTGGGTGCGAGTTCCACTTACTCCAGAGATGTGCAATAATATCTGAGCTGGCTGATTAGAAAATATATATTAAAAGCTTACACTGACTTCAGAAGTGGATAAACCCTGAAAATGTCTGCATTTTTCAACAGTACAGCTATCGTCATGAACCTTAGGGAGATTTTCATGGTTTAAAAAGATCATGGACAATATATTACAATAATTTGTGCATAAGTGCAAGTGATGAAGACAATTGAGGAAATTCAGAGCAAGTCATCATAAATCAGACCAAAAAATATATATTACATTTACATTGAATAAGCAGGGTGAAGTAGTTTTGTAGCTCAGTATCAAAATTAGTTTAATTTTCAAAACGACTCAAAGAAAGGATATATTTATTGCAGTTTTGAAGCTTTGCCTTATTCTCTACTCCTTAAATTCCTGTTCATGTCACATTTTACTTTTTCATAATGTAATTTTCACACAAACCTAAAATGTTCACAAACGGACAACATATATCAAACCTAATGAACTCCTTCGGGGGAAGTTTGATGTGTGGTTAGTAAGAAGATTGTGAATTTATTAATTAATTAAATGAATTGCAATTTTGTGATACATAGCCCACAGAAGACCCCATTCTCATACATTTCTAACTCTTAAAGTAAAATGCCAAAAATATCAATATTGACAGAAAGTACTTGTAGACCAAATTTGACATGGACAAGAAAGGGACAACACTCCATTCCCCTTCTATTCTGCACCAATGTCATTCAAACACCAGCAATGAAGCTTTGTAACAAAAACTACACTTCATAAGAGCAGTGGGGAAAGCATTTGTGAGCTGTTGTCTGCATAGAGTGGCTTGGAGAATGTTTTGTTGGGTGCACTAAGTCTGGTCTGTTCCTTTTTAAGAAGGTCACAACAGAGAGAGAAAGTAAAGGTCCCTCTGTCTCAAAATCGAGCTAACTCTGGAGGCAGTTGGAATCCAAAGGCTGACGCCCCACCCTCATTTATAGCTGGTTCTCAGTCTTGATGGTGAGGAGAGGTGTGAATCAGATCAGGAGGAAATCTGAACTCAGCAGTTACAAATCTCACAACACCAGGTTATAGTCCAACAGGTTTAATTGGAAGCACTAGCTTTCAGAGCACCTGGTGTTGTGTGATTTGTAACTTTGTTCACCCCCAGTCCAACACCGGCATTTCCAAATCATAAACTCAGCAGGACCATTTGAAATTAGTGGCAAGTCTCCTTTCAACTGTTCCAAGAACTTTAACCACAGTGCAGCGGTCACCAATTGGTAGTCCTAGAGTCATAAAGTGCAGACGTAGACCCTTTGGTCCAGCCAGTCCATGCTGACCATAATCCCAAAATGTTACTGGTTCCTTCTAAGAGAGTTTTAGATTAGATTAGATTACTTACAGTGTGGAAACAGGCCCTTCGGCCCAACAAGTCCACACCGCCCCGCCGAAGCGTAACCCACCCATACCCCTACCCCTACATCTACATCTACCCCTTACCTAACACTACGGGCAATTTAGCATAGCCAATTCACCTGACCTGCACATCTTTGGACTGTGGGAGGAAACCGGAGCACCCGGAGGAAACCCACGCAGACACGGGGAGAACGTGCAAACTCCACACAGTCAGTCGCCTGAGGCGGGAATTGAACCCGGGTCTCAGGCGCTGTGAGACAGCAGTGCTAACCACTGTGCCACCGTGCCGCCCACCACTGTGCCACCGTGAATTATAATTGTGTCATTTAATGGATTCAAAAACCTCGTTCTCCAAAGTGATTCCCTCAATTTACTTTCCATACCAATCCTGAAAATCTGACTCTGGCAAAAGTGTGCTTGTAGAGTCTGCAGCTCATCATTCTAAGACTGGTACATTTTGGAGACTGTCATTTTATCCAGTCCCACTGAAAGCTCAACTTTTGCCTGCACAGTGTCCAGAAAGTACTTCTATAATATGAAAGTTCAGAAGGTCATACAACACTAGATTATAGTCCAACAGGTGAAAATGAGGACTGCAGATGCTGGAGATCCGAGTCTAGATTAGAGTGATGCTGATGAAGTAAATCCGGATGAAGGGATTTTGCCCAAAACATTGATTTTCCTGCTCCTTGGATGCTGCCTGACCTACTGTCCTTTTCTAACACCACTCTAATCTAGACTATAGTTGAACAGGTTTATTTGATATCACAAGCTTTCAGAGCACTACTCCTTCATCAGGTGAGAAGGAGCAGTGCTCTGAGAGCTTGTGATTTCAAACAAACCTGTTGGACTATAATTGGGTTTTGTGTGAATTCTGACATTGTCCACCCCAGTCCAACACCGGCACATTCACAATATGACAGTTCAATTTAGAAAATTGGGTCAGCATAAATGAGTTGGGCCAAAGGGTCTGTTTCCGTGCTGCATGACTCAAGATTCTATGAGTTATCTTCTCAACTGTATTTAAATATCTGCTCAAACTCTGTGCATAGATTGGCCTTTGTGAATACCTTTGTGGGCACCATGGGATACTTCCTGGTGTGGAGGTAGCTGAGTACCTGAGTTGGCTGTATTGTTCACCTCCCCTCTGAAAAGAGGCACTGCCCTTTTTGTGGGGTTTCCTGCTTTCAGTGCTCAAGGGTCTAATCTTGCCCTGACTATTTTCAGCAGATATTTCAGACAGATGCATCTGAAAACCTTACTGTTCTTGCTGCTGCCTCAGGCAATGTCTAGAACTAGAAATGTAAAGGATTGCTCTTTAACTGGGTGTTGCTGAATTTTGCATTCTCCTAGAAATAGTTAGCCCACAAAGAGCAGATTTCCTGTCTCCACACTTCCCTCATATCATCAGGTGCATTATGAGTAATCATAATGTTGTCATCTTTTAATGTGTCCCACCAATGTGACATTGCTGTTGAGGCAGACTATTGGGTTCTTTCTTGTTCCCATTATTGCACCTGAACCAGACATGCTGAAAGCTGCTAAACTGTGGTTTTTTTCATCATCCCTAATGTGAGCATCTTCACAGAATTGATAGGGTGCAGATCAGGCCATTCAGCCCATTGTGCCTGCGTGGATTCTGTTACTTACTGCCAATCTCTTGCTTTTCCTCCATATTCCTGAACACTATCTCTATTGAAATAATAGTCCTATGCCATTTTGAATGCCTCAGTTAAATCTATTTTCACTAGGCAATGATTTCCATACCCTAATTCCTCGTTGTGAAAAAATTCTTTTTCTCACATTCCTATTGGTGAATCACTTCAAATCTCTGCCCTCTCATTCTTTTTACCTTCATGAGTGGGAACCGCATATCCCTATCTAACCTGCCCTGCCCACTGATTGGATTAACCCACCACAAAATAAATATAAATTTTGCCATGCATCTGTTGTTTTATAAAATGCACAGATAACATTAACTTTATTCAATCCAATTTTATTCTTTAGATAGTGATTGTAAAGTGGTCAAACTCTGTGCTTGTGGCTCACAGTAACAAATGAGATGAATTGCAGCTCTAATTGTTTTCAGGTTAATTTTATCCTCAATTTGAAACACTAGTCTAGATTTGCATGTTATTTAGCAAAATATACACAGAGACCTAAATAAATATGTCTCACTTAATAAAGGAATGCTGGTCTATTTTGCTGGGTCCTCCAGTTGCTTCAACAAGTAGCCTGTGGCCATTGCAATCAATCCTCCTCCTGATAATGTAGTAACCTTCCACTATGAGGTTAAATTAGTCAGCTGGCATGTAGATGGCAGCAGGTGGAGCATGGGATGTGATGTTTAATTATTAAAGGTTTTAACAGATGGACATTGTGCCAACCTTCATACAATTTGCCTTTCTAATTTCCTCGTAACTCCTACAGTTCAAAAACAAATAGGCATCAAGCCCTGAAGAGAAGTAGCCCTCACAGGCTGACCCTTTTGTGGACTTGCCCAGAATTGCTGAGCTCTTTCTGCACAATGTTACCTTTGTGAGAAGATACCACCAGGCTTATTAAATATTTCAAGACCGTTTAAATCTGGAATAACCACACAGGACTGCGGCTTTTTAACTTGAGGCAATTTACATTTCTGCTGAAAAGATGTGGTTAAAACTGCCACTAAGCTGAGATGACTGAAATGCTCCCATCTGGTTCTGAATGCAAGAACACAGTAGCATTCATAGAGTTTAAAGCAGAGCCAAAGGAAACAAGTCAAGAGTCGCACCTCACTCGTAGTCGTCCATAGGGAGCTCATAATCCACTGGCTGATTATTTACTGAGGGGAGTTTCGGTTCAATTAAGGAGCTCTATCCATGAATGGAGACAGATCAGACATGTAACAATCTGGAGAAATGAAGAAACAAAGAATTTCTTTTCTGAATAAAGGTTCACACGCTATCGCTGCATCTTGTCAGACAGATCAAAAACAATAAAAGCTGACCATATTCATGACAAAGAAAAGTAATGGGAATGGCCATTGAAACAAAACAGATTTTTGGCGTTTTTCATTTGAAATGAAGAGAAACAATTTCCATTGCATAAGTTTTAAGGCAACAAAAAAACCAGGATTCTTTGGAAGACAGTATTACTTTTGGTGATCTAAGAGCAAACACTGCACCAGCAGAATCTGGCTCGCAATTCTTCTTTTACCGTATTCATGGAAAAACATAAAAGTACAATTTTAACAACAAAGGGAAACAATTCCTCCACTGTGGATTTCATTAAAACGTCTGCTTTATTTGGCCTATTTTCCCTCTCTCAGGAAGATAATGTTTGCATTGTAAATGCAGTGCTGCTGAAAACCTCCAGAGTTGTCATTTCTGAAGCCACTTTGGCTCCTTGATGCATATCAATGCCAGCCTAGACATGCCAACCACATAGATCATTTGCTGTGTACAGCAAAAATCTTTCAATGAATAGCTTTGCAGTGCTGGATGCATTTTAAAATTGCTATTTGTATGCAAGTTCCATGTGATGCCTAGAATGGGGTTTGTCAACTTCTCCACAATAAAAGGAGCCATTCAAAATGGAGCTGAACTATAGGGCTCCAGCGTCTGAATGTTCAAATTCTGTGCTGACGTGGAGGACAGAAAGCTGAATAAAAATGAGTTGATAGCCAAATGCAACACAAAGTCCCTTTTGCCACCAGGAATCAGTATGCTCAAGCACTGTAGGTAATGGAATGCACATATTTGAATTGCTAACATTTCCCTACAGTCTATCCCATCATACTAAAAAGAAACAGCAAATGCTAAAAATATTCAGTGGGTCGTGCAACATTGTTGATAAGAGAAAGAAAGTTAAAAGGGACATTATCCTTTCCATGAAGGTGGCAAGGTGGGTTGTGAGAATGGCAATTAATTGAACAAGTTGACCAGGGCGAGATATTTACTCCATTCTTGCCACCTTGCTGGACAAAATGGTCAGTTGGGGACCTTCCTAACTTGCCACCAGCCTAATAAGCTGTCTTCTCAGAAGATGGGGAAAATAGCTAGTTTTCCAATTGGTAAATTTTGGGAATTAAGACATTGTCATATTCGTTGTGTGTTGCGGTACCAACCACTGACAGTTTATGGAGGTCTGCACCCTTCTATACTGAATCCTAGACTCAGTATACAAAGGTGCAACCCTCCATAAACTGTCAGTGGTTGGTACCATAACATACAACAAATGTGTCAATGTCTTAATTCCCAAAATTTACCAATCGGAAAACTAGCTATTGCTATGCGGCATAAACCCTGGTTGGTCTGAACAAGAAGTGGCACTTGTCTTAACCAGATGGAGTTTCTTGCATGGTAGCAACAAACACAGGTTACATTGACCTGCTAGGTATCAGAGTTGATGCATCTAATCCCAACAGGATCGAGAGATAGACTCCTCAGTTCTCCACCAAAGACTGTGACATTGTCAGATTGGTTGGAAACTAATACTATCTCCAACAATAGCTCTTTCAGAACCATTATTATATACAGCAATATTAGATTAGATTATCTACAGTGTGGAAACAGGCCCTTTGGCCCAACCAGTCCACACCAACCCTCCGAAGAGTAACCCACCCAGACCCATTTCCCTTTGACTAATGCACCTAACACTATAGGCAACTTACCATGGACAATTCACCTGACCTGCACATCTTTGGACTATGTGAGGAAATTGGAGCACCCAGAGGCAACCCACGCAGACATGGGGAGAATGTGCAAACTCCACACAGACAGTTGCCCGAGGCTGGAATCGAACCTGGGACCCTGGTGCTGTGAAACAGCAGTGCTAACCACTTGTGTGCTGCCCACACAAGTGTTTTATTTACCTTGTGCAAGGGATGCATGTGTCTTGGCCTAAGCAGGCATTTATTGCTCGTCTCTAATTACCTTGGAGAAGGTGGTGATGAGCTGCAATTTGGATTTGCTGCAGTCCTTCAGGCTTAAGGACACCCACTGCATTGTTTGGAAGAAAGTTCCAGAATTTCAGCCCAGTGTGTGGAAGAAGCTGCACTCATTCAGGCAAGTGGACAGTATTCCATTATACTCCTCACTTGTGTTTTGACATATCAGACAGGATTGGGGAATCAGAAGGTGAGTTACTGACAGTCTTGTAATGCTTGTAGTAATACTTACCTAATGTCCAGTTCAGGTTCGGGTCAATAGTAAACCCCAGAATGTTGATAATACTGGAGAGTGCAATGGTAATTTTCCTAAATATCAATGGGAAGTAGTTACATTCTCTTGTGTGAGATAGTAATTATATGGTTCTTGTGTAGTGTGAGTGTCAATCGCCATGCAGTCAGTCCAAGCTTAAATATTGTCTAAAAGGCTTTTGTAGTGCAGTGGTACTGTCTTTATATCTGAGTCAGGAGTCCTAGGCTGTAGTCCCGAATCCAGAGATGTATCATAACACAACCCAACAGTTTGATTTAAAATATCCAAAGTATATTTGCAAACTTTTGGGGGCCCTGCTGGTGTAGTGGTAATGTCTCTACCTCTGCATCAAAAGTCCAAGAATCATGTCCCACATGTTCCAGATGTACAACATAACATTTCTGAATAGGTTGATTCAAAAATATCTGAATGTTGTCCAGGTCTTGCTGCAAATGGACATTGACTGCTTCAGTAGCTCAGGAGTACAAATGGTGCTGAACATTGTGCAACCATCATGGTGCAACACCACCTCTGACCTTATGAAAGGTTGAATGGCCATTGATGAAGCAACTGAAACAATTGGGCCTAGAACGTTACCCTAACAAACTCTTATAATGATGTCCTGATGCTGAGATGTCTGACCTCCAACTTCCTCAATCATCATCATTTGTGCCAGGTATGACTCCAACCAATGGAGGTTGCCCCAATTCTCATTGACTGTAGTTTTGTTAGGGCTCCTTGATGGCCCATTCGGTCAAATGTTGTCTTGATGTCAAGGGCAGTCATTCTCACCTCACCTCTAGAATTCAGCTTGTTTAACCATTTTGAACCAAATCTAATGAGGTCAATAGCTGTTGACCCTTGCAGAATCCAAGTTGAACACCACAAGCAGGTTTTTCCTTTGCAGATGCTGCTTGATTGCACTGTTTGCCAACCCTTTCATCACTTTGCTGATGATCAAGCGTAGACTGAAAGTTACAATTGGGTATGTTGGATTTGTTCTGTCTTTTTCAGATCATAGCTGTAAACATTTCCACATTGGGTATATGTTGGACAGGGTGGGGATGGTGACAAGTTCTGAAAATCCCATCTTCAGTACTATTTCCATGATTTGTCACAGTCCATAACTTCCACACTATCTAGTGTCTTCATCCATTTCTTGATATTATGTGGAGTGAACTGAATTGACTGGTATCTGTTGGCACATCAGGAGATGTTATGGACTGGACCAAACCCTCTCAAGGTATTCAGAAGATGGTCCAGACCCTAACTTTTTCTTATTTTTAAGATAAATGCAAGGCGTTGCATTCCAGATGCAGGATTAAAGCAAAACACACTTTATTCATCCACTATAGTTAAAATACAACAAAAGAAAGAAAGAATTGGAATAACTTAACTCTGTTGGAAAACTTAAAAGAATAATAGATACAATAACTATGAGTATTTAACTGTTCCAATCTAGTAACAACCCATAAACGCAGCCCTTGGCAAAAGGCAAATTCAGAAAATGGATGTTTTCACATGCAACTCCAGTAGCATGGAAACTCAAGGAGAATCGTTGTTTCACAATGATCTAATTCTGACCTCTAATATTGCCTCGTATTGGCTGACATATCTGTTTCTGGTGAAAAGCAACACACTGCCTCTCAGGAATTCAATCCTATTCTTCTGACCCGAAGAGCTGTGCTTAGCCTCTTGAGGGCTTGTACTGTTCAGTCGGAGTCTACTTGTCATGCAGACACTTAGAAGTGAAGTGCTGTGTCTCCCACAACTGGATAACATTAACATCCGGTCAATACTCATGAGATTCTTGGACACTACAAATTTTACTGCCATTACCTCAGACGAGGGAAGTGAATATTAATCACTCAGATTCAGCCAAACTGAAGCAACCCAAATCCTGAAATGTACGTCTGTTTAATGTCTCGTGGTCACTCAATTTTTCTGGCCGTAAAAAGGCTTGAGAAAAAATTTATGCTGAAGCACTTATTGGCAATAGGGCACTGTTTGAGGCTTCTGTTATGGTTCCTAAGCACTGCGTTCAACACTTTGCAACAGTTAAGGAGTTTTGGGACTAATCTCAAACAAACACAGTCAAGTTCATTATTTCTAATCTGAAAAGTTGAAAAAGATATGACAGATAATGCACCTGTGTCAAAAAGGTCTGGATTTTCCCATTCCAAACTTTGGATGCTTTAATCAGTCATCCTTTCTATTGCATCAATATAATTCTCACTGTGTATTTGTGTGTAGATGTTTATGCACTTACAGACTTAATGTTAAAATCTGTGGAGTTCTTTTGATAGAGTAAGTCACAGATCCAATTCTAGGTTAATGAGGTCTCCCAGCTGGATCATTGAATACTTCAAAGGAGCCTATTATTTCCATACTAAAAGTCAGATGCAATGACTATCATCTTCAGTTATTGACACTTGGCTTCCCATCTTGGATCAGTGTGTTCCCATTTTGAGATAAGGATTCAAGGATTGGGTGCTCACCCCTTTAATCCAATGAAACTTAGCCCCAGGATCTGAGGTGTCATTACCTGCAGGGCTGTTAAGAAGTATTGGCTCATTAAGAGTCCACTGGTCCATATTAGGAGCACAGTTTGTATTCCTGCCGGTTTCCAGATTCTATCCTTCCAATATAACTGATGTAATATTGTACATTTTCAGGTTGCGTGGCTGGTACTAATGTTACAATTTGTCATCACTCAAATTTCACTTCTTCAAAAGTAAAACTCTTGAAGCAGCCAGCTATCAAAAGAACACAAAGTGTCTCCAAGTGCTATAATGGTCTAAAATGGCTGTAATAAGTTCAACACTTGAAAAACTAAAGACCTGTAAAACAATTTCCTAATCTCAGTACAACAGGCAAAGACAGTTATAGTACTTATGTCTGCTCCGTGTTTTAACAGAAAGCAGGCTGATGAAACTCCACAGTCAGAAAATTGGATTGACAGGTTGCAAAACAAAATGATGGCTGAAAACGCTCAGCTTAAACATTCAACTGTCTCCCAGAGTGACGGCATCCTAAATTATGATGTATGTCAATATCATTCCAGTCCATGGCTTCTCTCATTTTAGTTTGAAGAAATAATTCTATTTTAATTGGAATGCATTGTTATTTTAGTACTGCTGAACAAAAAAAAATCCTTCCTTCCTTCCATTGTCTTGCCTGACTGAAGTGGTGGACAGATAACAAATATTTCAATCCGCAAAATACCTTCCTTCTGTATTACAATTGCAAATAATTAGTACATGTTTCAGTCAGTCTCTCACATCATGGAGTAAAATTATAAAACAATTACAACACAGCAGGAAGCCATTCAGCTTATTATGTCTGATAGTTCTCTGAAGGAGTCATTCAAGTTGTACCACTCTCTTGTCTTTTCCACAGAACCTTGCAATTTTTTTCCTTTTCAGAAAATGGTACAATTTTCTTTTTAAACCCTCACCCTATCCTCACCAGTCTCCACCACATTCTCAGGTACAGCATTCAAATTCCTGAACACTCACTGCATGAAAATGTTTTCCTTTTATTGTCCTTGCTTCTTTTATCAAGTACTTAAAATCTGTGCCCATTGCCATTCAATCCTTTCGCCAATGGGAACAGTTTCTTCCTATCCTCCTGATATGATTCACCTCAGGAAATGGGAAGATACTTTATGAGTATTATGCATCAGTGTTTACTGTGGAGAAGGAGATGGAAGATATAGAACATGGGGAAATAGATGGTGACATCTTGAAAAATGTCCATATTATAGAGAAGGAAGTGCTGAATGTCTTAAAACACGTAAAGATGAATAAAGCACCATGTCCTGATCAGGCATTCCCGAGAACTCTGTGGGAAGCTAGGGAAGTGATTGCTGGGCCCCTTGCTGAATATTTGGACCACTGATAGTCACAGGTGAGGTGCCAGAAGACTGGAGGTTGGCTAACATAGTGCCACAATTTAAGAAAGGTGGTAAGGGCAAGCCAGGGAATGACAGATGGTGAGCCTGACATCAATGGTGGGCAAGTTGTTCGAAGGAATCCTGAGGGACAGGATGTACATGTATTTGGAAAGGCAAGGACTGATTAGGGATAGTCAACATGGGAAATCATGCCCCACTAACTTGATTGAGATTTTTGAAGAAGTAACAAAGAGGATTGATGAGGGCAGGGTGCTGGACATGATCTATATGAACTTCAGTAAGGGGTTCGACAAGGTTCGTCATGGCAAACTGGTTAGCAATATTCGATCATGTGGAACACAGGGAGAACTAACCATTTGGATACAGAATTGGCTCAAAGTAGAAGACACAGAGTTGTGGTGGAGGGTTGCTTTTCAGGTTGGAGGCCTGTTACCAATGGTGTGTCACATGGATCGGTGCTGGATCCACTTTGTTTTGGCATTTATATAAATGATTTGGATGTGAATATGGGAGGTATAGTTAGTAAGTTTTCAGATGACACCAAAATTGGAAGTGTAATGGACTGCAAAGAAGGTTACTTCAGATGGGCAGATGGGCCAAAGAGTTGCAGACGGAGTTTAATTTAGATAAATATGAGGTGCTGCATTTTGGAAAGACAAATGAGGGCAGGACTTATACACTTAATGGTAAGGTTCTGGGAAATGTTGTTGAACAAAGAGACTTTGGAGTGCAGGTTCATAGTTACTTGCAAGTAGAGTCACAGGTAAATAGAGTAGTGTGAAGAGTAAATAGAGTACTTTCCTTTATTGGTCAGAGTGTTGAGTATAGGTGTTGGGAAGTCATGTTGCTGCTGTACAGGACATTGGTTAGGTCACATTTGGAATATTGAGTGCAATTCTGGTCTCCTTCCTATCTGAAGGGTATTGTGAAAGTTGAAAGGGTTCAGAAAAGGTTTACAAGAATGTTGCCAGGGTTGGAGGTTTTGAGCTATAGGGAGAGGCTGAACTATCTGGAACTGTTTTCCCTGGAGCATCGCAGGCTGGGGAGTGACCTTATAGAGGGGCTAGGATAGGGTAAATGTACGAGGTCTTTTCTTTGGGTTTGGAGAGTCCAGAACTAGAATGCATAGGTTTAGGGTGAGAGGGGAAAAAATTAAAAGGGACCTAAGGGGCAACATTTTTACACTGAGGGTGTGGTGCGTGTGTGGATTGAGCTGCCAGAGGAAGTGGTGGAGGCTGGTACAATTAGAACATTTAAAAGCCATCTGGATGGGTATATGAATAGGAAGGGTTTAGAGGAATAGGGGCCAAGTGTTGACAAATGGGATTAGATTAATTTTGGATATCTGATCGGTATGGACAAGTTGGACCGAAGCGTCTGTTTCCATATTGTACATCACTATTACTCTATGATTCTAATACACAAGGTGAGGAGTGAGGAATCCTGTTCTTTGTTGTACCATGTTCTCGTTAGAAGCAGATGTCCTTTGCATAATATAGTTGAGGATATCTCTCCAATCTGTATATCCGTACAAAAAAGCAATAATATCATGTTTTCTTTCAACCAGTGAATGGCATGGTGCCAAGAGTGTAATGAAGAGTAATCTACATTTCTAAATAGCCAGAATAGCATTCTGAAGAATAACAAAACAGTCTGAAATATACTGACAACATTCATAAACTAAAATGTAAATGAATTTGTAGATTTACTTCCTCAAAATTTAATAAAGCCTCAGGCTATAAAATTGTGCTGCAGAATATAAGTACTCCAATGTTAAATGCATTAATTTAAAAATCCTTCCTCCGCTAGTTTAGTGAGGGCTCAAATATGTTAATTAGATTTATTTGTTTTCTCCTTCTATTTCAAATAATTTCACATTTGTTCATTAATATCCAACAATAAAATTTCAAAGTAAATCCAGGGAATGCAATCATTTATATAACTCACTAGTTTAACTCTTCTGGTCTATAAAAAATCTGCATTAGTACAATAGTCGATATTATTCTAGTTGGCATGGTTTCGTAAAGCTTCTCTTCCCCCATCTGTCAGATCTGGGATGACATCTCGATGCAATTAAGCCTGCACTTCCTCTGTATCTCAAAAATATTGTGTGTGTTGCACCTGGGATCTTTTTGATTAGTTTGAGGTATTTAAGCCAATTTTATCTCATTTTTTTTTGTCACTCCACAATTACAGCTGCTGAAAAGAAAGCATCCTATCTCCTGAGCATCTGGTTTCTTTGTCAGCCTTTCTCTTCCTATAATCATTGTATCATCTCTTCTTTTCTATTCTGCTGATATAATTACTGACTATTAAGAGCAGGGTTTGTTTAATGCCCAACACCGATCCAAGGAATGTTGGACAAATTATCCTTCGTTACTGCTTCATTTAGTTTGGCAATTTTGAACAATGTCAAGCTAATTTCCCACACTGGCTGTCTGGTTCTTCTCTCTTCAGTCTATGCTGCATATCGATCAGTACAGACCATTTGGCATGAATGTTTATACCTGAGTAAATCAAAGGGGCAAGGTGATTGAATTAGAAAGGAGAGGACGTTATACTTCTGCTTTACACAGCTTAGCCAGCGTGCAGCTGAAGAATTGCACATACTTTTCGGCAGTGTACCACAGGAAGATGTTTTGGCTTGAAAACATGCAGCACAGATTCACATGAATGACAGGGAGCTCAGATTTGAGACCAGGTTACATAAACTTATAATAACCACATCAGTTGTGGTCAGATCTGTGAACTGCAAACTGCACAGTTTATTTCATTTTAGTCTACCTTTACTTGAAGTGTTCCAATTTAAATGGAATCAAGCAGCAAAATGTTACGTCATAAACCAAGTGGCACAGTGGTTAGGACTGCTACCTCAGAGTGCCAGAGACCCAGGTTCAATTCCCACCTCGGGCAACTGTCTGTTTGGGTTTCCTTCAGGTGCTCTGGTTTCCTCCAACAATTCAAAGATGTGCAGGTTAGGTAAATTGGCTGTAGTGTTAGGTGTAGGGGTGGGTTGCTCTTCGGAGGGTCGGTGTGGACTTGTTGGGCTGAAGGGCCTGTTTCCACACTGTAAGTAATCTAATCCAAGTGAAAGTTAATTCTCACATAGCTATTGCTGAGTGTTACCATGTACAAAGTGACATAACTGTTAGGTAAAATATGCATACCAAGGTTAATAGTAGATACAAATAAAAAGAACTTATAAAGGTACAAAGTAAGATCAGTCTGTTCTCAGGGTGAAACTCAATAATGAAACAATAAGACAGGGAAATGAACACAATGATCCTACTGGAGCAGTGTTCTGAGGTATATAAAACAAGTCAGACAAATATGTGTCATTCACAAGAATGATTGGTTTTCCTTCTGGGTTAACACTGCAGACCTAGTTTGAATGAAGATTTCTCTTTCTGAGGTAAGGGTGGAAAAAAGTCAGAATTCAGCAGCTGTGATAACTTCTGTCATGAAGCACCTGGAGATATTCTCTCATAGGTGATCAGAACAGAACAGGTTCTAGGTGGAGGTGAATGCTCTTATAGTTTGCTTTTATGGTCCCACAAGTTGTAGATCTTCATTGCCTGGAGCAGACTAACAGCCTTTGAGCAGTTTAGCCTGTTTTCTGGCATCCTCTCTCTCTCTGATGGTGTCTTTTGAAGTTCTGCTCAAAATGGTATCTTAGAGCCTGTGCTATACAGATTGAAATTCAAACTGGCTATGTTCCCAAAACAGTTGCATCATGCTATCATATTAGGTAACAGACCCATCCATTGTCTATTACTTAAGGGTAACGACTGTGCCAGTCATTAGTTTGAATAATTCTCACTGTTTGTAGTAAGCTAGGAAGGACTGTTCCCATCACCAGGGGAACCATTGTCAGAGTATTTGTTTGATTGTCCTTACTGGAAACTCAACAGCCTGTGCACTAGGAGCAAAATGTCTCATAAATGTATTTTCAAAAAAGTGAATAGATGCCTAACAAAAATCATGATGAAAATTTTTGAAGAAAGAGTACATAAAGCAAGAGAAGTAAACATGAAACAAAAATGGATTATTATTTTACTTATTAAAAACCTGTTTAATATTGCACATATGCAACTGAAATGTAAACAGCTGTGAGTTTGTGTAGTCTGCAAGCAGCTTGAGATGTTGATGTCATCAAACGGAGCAAATTTGTTTATCTGTTGATGAAAAGTTTGATGAATTGCAAAAAAGTCTGGAAGCCATTTTGTCTATTTTGAAGAGACTGATCAGCCCTCCTTACAAAGTACATAATTTGTAATTACACAGTCATGATAATACCGTGTGAAGTTATGTGGTTGAAGCATTTAAATTCTTTGCATAGCATAGGTACAGAGAAACTATTTCCTTTGCTAGGAAAAACTAGGAATGAAGGAGCATAACTTTGAAATTGGGTTTGTCTGGAAGATCAGGGAGCTCTCTCTCATCCACTGGGTTTGATATACCTGAAAGTTTCTGCATTAACAATTGTGGATGTTGGGACAGTTGGATTTCAAAACAAAGTACAGTAAATGTCTGATAGGTAAGATGATATTGATCCCAGGTTGGTAAATGGTGTCGTATTTCAGATCTGCCATGATCGAACTGAATGACGGAATAGGCTGGAGGGCTTCAATGGTCTCAGCCAGTTCCCATGTTTCTAAACACAACATATCAGATGTGTGCTGGCAATTCTAACTTGGCCAACAGTTTAGATGAACCTACACTGTAAAATGATCTTGTCTGGAATTCTGGCATTGAAAATATTGGATGTGAAAATGTGGTGATAGATGCCGCCAGTTGTTATTTTGAAGAATTAAAGTTAATGCCAATTTACCCTTCGAAAGGAGTAATGCTTCAATCTGATCAAAGGGCAAAAAGACTTGGAGGATACACTTCTCCAAAACCATGGGCTGATTTTCAGTTTGTGGTCAGGATCCCACTATCAGCATCAAATGAGTGTCTGGACGCTGCCCCAGTGTTGGGAACAGTTAGCCAACACAATTTTTAAGGCTTACTATCTGATTAATGACAATGGGTGGGCTCCCAATGCTGGTGGGCCATTAAGGAAGGCCTCCAACAGTGAAAGAGCTGCAGCCTGCTGTTACAGATATGAGTACATCCTCTGAGCACGTTGAAAAATTTATACATGTAAAAATGGTCACAGATGCCAGACTGTTCTTGTGAAGGGGAATGTCTGTGTCCTACCCTACAGTTGCAACCATTTTCTGAAAACATAATTTGGAGCAAAGGAGTTTAAACAGCAGTCCAGAGCACTGTCCATCTACAAGTCTGTTATGCTTTGGCCTTTGCAGAGAGCCCAATTGGAAACTTCCAGTCAGTGCAAGTAAGTGACCTTACTAACTTCCTTAACTTGCTCATGAGGTACTGACTCCTCGCTGGTGCTTAGACATTCCTGATCTGACCTGGTCTTCAGTAAATCCATGGGAGTCTGAACCAAGCTGGGGAACCAGAGGCAGGGAATTCCAATCCCATTTACTTCTGGTCCTGTCTCCAGCTTGCCACAGAAGTCCTGACTCACGTTACACCAAGTGTCAGTGAAGAACGATGCAACTGAGATCCACATCTCAGCAATCATTCCATGCTCACAGCTTAAATAACCTGACTGAAGAGCCTTAACAGGAATTAATAGAGGATTCACCAAACAACAGCCACATTTCCTCACTAGCAATGCAAATTACAGATTCCACCACAGTCAAGATATTTTCAACCCAGATTGTCAAAAGAGATTGATTGCATTTTCCATAAGCTGCTTCCTGCCATTTTTCATCACCTTTGCAAAGTTCCTACTTGAAGTCCTCATTTCATAACTGTTGAATTATTACAGCTGTAAAGAGATAAATGAATAGCAATAGGAATTTAAATATGCTGTTTCATTGTGTCACTGAGGGAATTTAAATATGGGGCTGGACTAATGATAATGGAATGCATCCACATTAGAAAGCAAGGGGAATTACAAAAGGCTTACAGAACAAAAATCAAGTATGACCTAAAAGTGGGTTTGCTGCATATTTAAATTGAGTGAAAGTCACTTGTGCTGATTGAAGTTAGATAAACAGATCAAGAGTTCCTACACAGTTACATACTCCTATTTGCTTCTTATGGTCAAATTGGAGATCACTTTAGGTGAAAATTCAAAAACATAGTTGGAATGCAAATACTTCCAAATTTCAGGTTGAGCCAATAATATCTGCATTGAAATCCACAGCTAGAAAATTGTTATCTGTGATTTTCTGATAAGCTGCAGATTGTGTACAAGGCCCAGTTTGTAAATTACACCTTTAGTGTGATTTGACCACAGAATGTTTTTCAAAGGGTTAATTATCAATTATAGACACCTCTCATTCTATGTTCAGATATTCTAACGCCAGGATCAATCTTTGTTGTGCTTTACAGCTCAATCGTAGCAAAATAATCCAATTACTTGAACTGTTACTAGTCATTCTAAAATGAATGTCTAATTTAGCACAGGGTAATGTTAGTCTAATAGGCTGGCTACTTCAAGTTAAATAATTGCTAACCAGTTACTAAAAGCAGGTTATTGTAAAGCACATAGAGTTACATTTTCTGGAGTGCTTGGCCCATTGAATGACAATTAATTTTCTTAGACAATAACAGCGACCACTGGTTATTGCAGACTTTGAAGGGCCTGAGGATGTAGTAAGATGCGATATAAATCTGAATTTCTTCTTTAACTAACAGCTGTGAAACTGATGAGACAACACACATCTCTACAAAAGCTTAAACTGAACCAGTAAGCATACTGTGCGATAAAATAAAACTATACTGTTCTTTTGTTTCTGCCAAAAAATGGCAGAATACATCATCTTACTTTGTATTTAACATTATAAAAAATGTTCTAAGCAGCATGCATAGAATCATCAGTGAGAGGTTAACTGAAGGATCCTCAAGTAATATATTTCTAAGACAATATCCCCCAGCCTCCACAACCTGTGAAGTTCAATTTCTTTGCTCTTGGCTAGAGTTAAGACCTTGATTCCCAATTAGAGGTTCACTGTCCATTTGAAATCATTTGGCTCCTGTGCTCTTGCAACGTGGGAGAATGAGTGCACAAAGAATGTTAGCACATCATTTAAATAGCCCACCCAGTGTTAATGAATTCACTGGGAAACGTGTCAATCAATTTATGGAGAGCATGCCAAGTGTAGCCTTGAGATTAGCTCTGTGTAATTCGCTGCACTGTACATAGCAGGCACACACACATATTCGAGATCCAAGAACAAGTTTTAAGCCCAAGCAGCATGATCAGAGTCTGATCACAGTTTGCATTACTGATTACGACAGGAAAAGAAAATTTTAAATGTAGGAATTCTTATTTGGAATTAATTCTTCTACAAGGACAGTAACCCATCAAATGTACTCGGGGTGTTTTTTTCAGTCTTTCAGTGGGCTGGACAGTGCTGAGAAATATAGGAAAAAATAACAAGAATAAAAAAGTCTGATTCTCAAATCAAGAGAAATAAAATTTCTGATTTTCTCCTTAAGGCTTAAATTGTGCATTCCGAACCTTGTTAATGAGTGAGACTTTTACCTCTGTACATTTCTGTCTCATTTTTTGGCTAACCTCTCCTTACTTGGATGCAATTCACAATTTTCCCAGGTACGAGGGAAAAAAATTAAAAGGTGACAATTCCCAACTTGAAATTCGGGGCAGTTTACCCAGCAGAAGAAACTTGCTAGTTGCTTCTCTGTGCCTGTATCTTACGATGCATTGACCAAAATCTTATGGTACGCTCTGCAGGCAATGACTATCTCCACCCTTCAGCCATGGAATTTGACATTAGCTAAAGAACAGCTTCATTACATTTTCATGGTTGATCTAGAACTAACTCAAAACTTAGGCAGACCTCCTCCCTGCACTGTGGAGCTCACAGCTACCATAAATTGCAACGTTCCTGCGAAGTTGCTCTGCATGGAAGAACATGCCCCTTTGTGCACTTGCAGAGAATGTATTTTATGGCGCTTGGTTTGGTTCTTAGTACTCAATCATTTTGCATTTATTTGGATGCTAACAACATCCCTGGTTTGACTCCCTTTTTAGATTGTTGTGGTTGCCAACACTGAACAGTTAAGGGAGTGGGTGCTGCATCAGTGTCATATCTACAGCATCTCCCAACAGCTTACATGGCTGCATGTGCATCAGATAAACATCCATGTCTAAAGGGCAATGGGAACTGCCCTTAGAGGAGTGACTGTGGTTGGTGGTTGGGGGCTACAGTTAGTCAGGGGATGCTACAACACTCAGTCAATGGTATCATCTCATCTGAATCCAAGTGGTTGCCCACAGTCAGTCAGAAGCTTAGTGTAACAGGTTTCAGAGAACATCTCTAGGACACCCGCATCAACCAACCCCACTGCCCTGTGGCTGAACACTTCAATTCCCCCTCCCACTCCACCAAGGACATGCAAGTCCTGGCCTCCTCCATCACCAAACACTGACCACCCGATGCCTGGAGGAAGAACATCTCATCTTCCACCTTGGGATTCTGCAACCCCAGGGTATTAATGTGGATTTCACCAGTTTCCTCATTTCCCTCCCTCCACCTTATCCCAGTCCCAAGCCTCCAACTCAGCACTGTCCTCTTGACCTGTCCATCATCTTTCCCATCTATCCGCTCCACCCTCCTCTCTGACCTATCACCTTCTCCCCCACCTTTATCTACCTATTGCATTCCCAACTACCTTCCTCCCATCTCCACACCCCTATATCTCTCAGATCCCCTGATGAAGGGCTTATGCCCAAAACATCGATTTTCCTGCTCCTTGGATGCTGCCTGACCTGCTGTACTTTTCTAGCACCACACTCTCGGCTAACAGGTGAATCAGTCAGCGAGACATCAGAATGGGAAACACAAGTCTATGCAAGTGCAGCATTTAGATGTGATGCTGAAGTGATGATAACAATAATAGGAGATATCTCCTACCATAAGGTGGAATCTGACACAGTATAGAAGAGCACAGGGTATTGTGGGGCGTGTGGTGGGGACGGGCCTGGGATGAAGTGTTATAAGTCACCACCACTGTAGCTTTAGTGGGCAGTGGATAACTATAAAGAGGAATATGGTAATAGGCCATGGGAGGAGGAGAATATTTGTGGAGAGGTTAGCAATTAAATAACATGGTGGATGGGAACATGGGGAGTCTCGAGGCTAAAGTCACAGCAACATAAATTATAGTCAATTTATAAATTGTCCATTGCACGTAGCAGAGGGAACAATTTATTACACATCTGTACAGTTACACAGCTAGTCCTAGACTAACCTAAAACTATGCTCTGAGTCACCTGACCCACGTTCTTACAAGAACAGTAACACCTCAAATCTATATATAACAAGTTGTACAGGATTAATCTTGACTATCAGGTGGAGCAGGAACTCACTCACATAGTGAGTGTCATCTTCAACGAAACCTTAATTCTTCAATAAAAGGTGAAAAATGACTGCTATCAAATTGCAGTGGGCAAAGTGGGTTTGATTTATACTTGGTGCGCAGTGGTGGGATCTGCATGCCTGTTAGATGTGCCATCTTTCGATGGTAGTTAGGGAAAACATCAGAAGGATGTTGTGAAACTTGAAAAGGTTCAGAAAAGATTTGCAACGATGTTGCCAGGGTTGGAGGATTTGAGCTATAGGAAGACGTTGAATAGGCTGGGACAGTTTTCCCTGGAGCTGAAGGGTGATCTTATAGAGGTTTATAAAATCATGACGGGCATTGGTAGGATAAATAGTCAATGCCTTTTCCCTGGAGTGGGGGAGTCCAGAATGAGAGGGCATATGTTTCAGGTGAGAGGGGAAAGATATAAAAGAGACCTAAGGGACAACTTTTTCACACAGAGGGTGATCCGTGCACGGAATGAGCTGCCAGAGGAAGTGGTGGAAGCTGGTACAATTGCAACATTCAAAAGGCATCTGGATGGGTATATGAAAATGAAGGGTTTGGAGAGATATGGGTCGGGTGCTGGCAGGTGGGATTAGATTGGGTTGGGATATCTGGTCAGTATGAACGAGTTGGACCGAAGTACATCTTGCTGTACATCTCTGTGACTCTCTGACTCTATGTGATGATTGAAAGCACGTATGGATTTCCTGATGCAAAGGTGTGTTTATAGCACAGGTTGAGTTACCCGTGTTACCTCCAAAGCACTGTTTCTTGCTCTCTCACTATGTCTAGTGTAGTCCTGGGAAGGAGGGGGGGGAGACAGAGCTTGCTCTGGAGTGAGCACTGCAGGCCTGGAAGTTTAGGATGGACAATTCCCCCAGAGGCAAATTCAGAAGTCACATAACACCAGGTTATAGTCCAACAGTCTCCTCTACGTTGGAGAAATGAAGCGTAGACTGGGCGACCACTTTGCAGAACACAAAAAAGACCCTGAGTTTCCAATTGCCTGCCACTTTAACACAGCACCCTGTTCCCTGATCAACATCTTGTGTCTCAAACTTGCTGCAGTGTTCCAGCAAAGCTCATCACAAGCTGGAAGAACAACGCCTCATTTTCCACTTGAGGACCCTGCAGCTTTCTGGACTCAGTATTGAGTTCAACAATTTTAGTGCCTGAACCCTCCCATATTCTAGCCCCCTACCCCACACACATGTTATCACATAGTCTGCCATTAAACGCTACCTATTGTTTGCCACTAACATTCTTCATTAACAGCTATTCACCCTCCTGCCCAGATCGTTATCCATTCCTTTGTCAGTCCAATTGTTTGTCTCTCTTTTGGGCTCTATTCCCACCGAACATTTACTCCTCACCACCTCCCTAACCATATTTCTGGATGTAAACCAACATTTTCTGAGGTACCACCAGTTCTGATGAAGGATCACCAGACCCACAACATTAACTCTGATTTCTCTGTACAGGTGCTGAGCTTTTCCAGCAGCTTTTGTTTTTTTATTGTCCAACAGATTTATTTGAAATCACAAGCGTTAAGAATGCTGCTCCTTTGTCAGGTGAAATCCAGATTCCGAAAGCTTATGATTTCAAACAAACCTGTTGGACTATAACCTGGTGTCTTTGAGTTCTGATTTTGTCTGCCTTATTCCAAAACTGACACCTCCACATCATGGCTCCCAGGGGCATTTCTCGCGAGAGAGGTCAGAGAAGCTGTGTGTTTCATGTCCAGTAGTAGGCTCACTTACGTTCACTATTTTCTAAACAGTGAGAAAATTCATAAAGCCAAAGTACGAAGGGATCTGGGAGTGCCAGTAAAGGATTCTCTAAAGGTTAACTTGCAAGTTGAGTTCCATGATTAAGTAAGCAAATATAGTGTTGTCATTTATTTCAAGAAGGTTGGAATGTAAAAGCAGTGAGGTGCTATTAAGACTTTATAAAGCTCTAGTTAGGCCCCATTTAGAATACTGTGTCCAGTTTTGGGCCCCACACCTCAGAAAGGATATACTGGCACTGGAGCATGTCTCGTGGAGATTCACACGGATGATCCCTGGAATGGTAGGCCTAACATACGATGAACGGCTGAGGATCCTGGGATTGTATTCGTTAGAGTTTAGAAGGTTGAGGGGAGATCTAATAGAAACTTACAAGATAATGCATGGCTTAGAAAGGTTGGATGCTGAGAAATTGTTTCCATCAGGTGGGGATACTAGGACCCGTGGGCACAGCCTTAGAATTAGAGGGGGTCAATTTAGAACGGAAATGAGGAGATACTTCTTCAGCCAGAGAGTGGTGGGCCTGTGGAATTCACTGCCATGGAGCGCAGTGGAGGTCGTGATGTTAAATGTCTTCAAGGCAGGGATTGATAAATTCTTAATTTCTCAAGGAATTTAGAGATATGGGAAGGATGGGGGTAAGTGGCGTTGAAATGCCGATCAGCCATGATTGAATGGCGGAGTGGACTCAATGGGCCAAATGGCCTTACTTCCACTCCTATTTCTTGTGGTCTAATAGCCTTATCCACAGGAACTTCTGCAGGGTTAGGGATTCACAGACACAGTGGAGATGGAGACAGTTACTAGATCAGCTGTGCCCCAAGACAAAAGCTCTTGGTGAGCTGTGTGTGGTTCCTTCTCTGTTTGCATTCAAACTGGCCAACTCATTTCATTACGCTACAACAGTGGGCAATCCTTGAAATACATTGGGATAGTTTAAAGGCCCAAATAAATGTTACATCAATTGCAAGTTTCTTTCTTCTTCACTTCAACTTGTTTTCCCATCTAGTGAAGCTGTTCTTGGGCAATATGGCCTAATTGCTCAAGTATAGAGCGCATTCCAGAATCATTTTGAAATAGCAGCACAGAGACCTGTATCCCATCACCTAGTTGCCCTTTATTTAATTGTGCACAGGACACTGGCTGGGGCCAGCCAGCTCAGAGTCAGTGCCCTCGACTGAGGAGATTCTAAATCCCCAGGGATTTTTTTGATTCTATGATTGGTCAGCCAGGGTTTTCCTGATCCCAATTGAGGATCTCATAGTCAACAGGATCCACCTGGTTCCAATCATTACATTTTCCCTGACATTTCAGTGGATCAATGTACTGCTCAGTATGGAAATTAGTTCTTCAGAATGTTCTTTGGACTCTGCCCAGGTGGTAAAATAGGAATACAATAGCTGGACAGATTTACTTTCCTAACAGTGTAAAAAGCAGTTTGTCATATCACTCTTGATTGCTAACCTTTTGAAAAGTAAAAAAGAAAGAAGAAAAGTTAAGTACTTCTATTTATGCAACATCTTTCAAACCAAGAAGTAATGACTATACTTTGAAACTATTTCAATGCATGCAAATATAGAAGTTACACGCTGAGCAGAACTGGGCTGAGAAATCATGCATTTTAACAATTAAAATAATTAAAATCAGTGTTTGCCATCTAGTCTAACCAATAAAAAGTTGCCACCAGGGTGAGGAACTAGAATGGAGTCAGCCATAACGCAGCAAGAACTGGCACACTCGGGGATGGGGGGATGGGGGGATGGGAGAACTACAAGACTTAAACTAAGTTGTTTTTCTTTAAATGGGGATACGGTATTAGATTGGGAGAGTTAACATCAAGCTTAGGATAGAATCATCGTGTACAGTAGGAATTTCTTCTGACTGGTGAATGGGAATGCTATTATATCCAAAACTAAAATAGTGATTACGTTTTATATTCCAACAATAACTGCCACAAGGGGCCTCAAGTAACTGGTTCGAGTAAAGTCAAGTGAAAATATGTTAGCGATATTAAATTATGAGAGTGTTTTTAATATTTGGAACTCAAGATATTTGCTAAGTTTTCTCCATCATATATATGGATCCTTCTACCGAGAAGAATGGGCTCTAGCAAGGTGTAGCACTAGATCAGGCAGCATCCAAGGAACAGGAGAATCGACGTTTCGGACATAAGCCCTTCTTCAGGAATGAGGAAAGTGTGTCCAGCAGGCTAAGATAAATGGTAGGGAGAAGGGACTTGGGGGAGGGGCTTTGGAAATGCGATAGGTGGAAGGAGGTCAAGGTGAGGGTGATAGGCCGGAGTGGGTTGGGGGCGGAGAGGTCAGGAAGAAGATTGCAGGTTAGGAAGGCGGTGCTGAGTTCGAGGGATTTGACTGAGACAAGGTGGGGGAGGGGAAATGAGGAAACTGGAGAAATCTGAGTTCATCCCTTGTGGTTGGAAGGTTCCTAGGTGGAAGATGAGGCACTCTTCCTCCAACCGTCGTGTTGCTATGGTCTGGCGATGGAGGAGTCCAAGGACCTGCATGTCCTTGGCGGAGTGGGAGGAGGAGTTAAAGTGTTCAGCCACGGGGCAGTTGGATTGGTTGATGCGGGTGTCCCAGAGGTGTTCTCTGAAACGTTCCGCAAGTAGTTGGCCTGTCTCCCCAATGTAGAGGAGGCCACATCGGGTGCAGCGGATGCAGTAAATGATGTGTGTGGAGGTGCAGGTGAATTTGTGACGGATAGGGAAGGATCCCTTGGGGTCTTGGAGGGAAGTGAGGGGGGAGGTGTGGGCGCTAGTTTTGCATTTCTTGCCATTGCAGGGGGAGGTGCCGGGAGTGGAGGTTGGGCTGGTGGGGGATGTGGTCTTGACGAGGGAGTCGCGGAGGGAGTGGTCTTTCCGGAATGCTGATAGGGGAGGGGAGGGAAATATATCCTTGGTGGTGGGGTCTGTTTGGAGGTGGCAGAAATGACGAAGGATGATAGGATGTATCTGGAGGCTGGTGGGGTGGTAGGTGAGGACCAGTGGGGTTCTATCCTGGTGGCGATTGGAGGGGCGAAGTTCAAGGGCGGAGGAGCGGGAAGTGGAGGAGATGTGGTGGAGGGCATCGTCAACCACCTCTGAGGGGACATTGTGGTCTTTGAAGAAGGAGGCCATCTGGGTTGTTCGGTATTGGAATTGGTCCTCCTGGGAGCATATGCGGTGGAGGCAAAGGAATTGGGAATTTGGGATGACGTTTTTACAGGGGGCAGGGTGGGACGAGGTGTAATCTAGGTAGCTGTGGGAGTCGGTCGGTTTATAGTAAATGTCTGTGTTAAGTCGGTTGCCCGAGATAGAAATGGAGAGGTCTAGGAAGGGGAGGGAGGAGTCTGAGATGGTCCAGGTAAATTTGAGGTCGGGGTGGAAGGTGTAGGTAAAGTGGATGAACTGTTCAACCTCCTCGTGGGCGCACGAGGTAGCGCCGATACAGTCACCGATGTAGCGGAAGAAAAGGTGGGGGGTGGTGCTCCCACGAGGCGGTTGAACAGTTCATCCACTTTACCAACACCTTCCACCCCGACTTCAAATTTACCTGGACCGTCTCAGACTCCTCCCTCCCCTTCCTAGAACTCTCCATTTCTATCTTGGGCGACCAACTCATCACGGACATTTACTATAAACTGACCGGCTCCCACAGCTACCTAGATTACACCTCCTCCCACCGTGCCCCCCCAAATTCCCAATTCCTTCGCCTCCGCCGCATTTGCTCCCAGGAGGACCAATTCTAATACCGAACAACCCAGATGGCCTCCTTCTTCAAAGACCGCAATGTCCCCTCAGAGGTGGTTGATGATGCTCTCCACCACATCTCCTCCACTTCCCGCTCCTCCACCCTTGAACCCCGCCCCGCCGCTCATCTTCCACCTAGGAACCCTCCAACCACAAGGGATGAATGCAGATTTCTCCAGCTTCCTCATTTCCCCTCCCCCCACCAAGTCCCAACCCTCGGACTCAGCACCACCTTCTTGACCTTCTTCATCTTCCCGACCTCTCCGCCCCCACCCCCACTCCGGCCTATCACCCTCACCTTGACCACCTTTCACCTATCACCTTCCCAAAGCCCCTCCCCCAAGTCCCTCCTCCCTACCTTTTATCTTAGCCTGCTGGACACACTTTCCTCATTCCTGAAGAAGGGCTTATGCCCGAAACGTCGATTCTCCTGCTCCTTGGATGCTGCCTGACCTGCTGAGCTTTTCCAGCAACACATTTTCAGCTCTGATCTCCAGCATCTGCAGCCCTCACTTTCTCCTATAGCACTCGATCCCCATGACCTGGTTCTCAGCTGATCATGAAAACTGACAACCTTTATTCAGCAATTATGGTGCTTAATTAAAATCTTAAAAGACTAACCTCGAGCCTCTGAGTGCGTCAGATTCCCGAACACATCTGGAATAGAATCAACAGCAAATTAATATCACATTATAACAGAGTGCTCGTCCTTCTAACTGTACAGAGGCACTAATGTAATATCAACACAAGAGGAAGTTTGAATATTGATTTGGTGAATATTTCCCATTGTTTTCATCATCCCTATGAATCATAAGTCAGTTCTTTGATATTAGAGGGGGCTGTTAATGCACTGGGTGACAAACTCTACAACATAAAGAAAGGCTGGATAGGCTGGTACTTCCTTTACTGGAGGGTAGGAGGTTGAGAGGTGACCTTATAAAACCATGAGATGTATAGATAAGGATGGAGGATTTCAAGACTAGGGGGCATATTTTTAAGTAGAGAGTAAAGACACTTAAAAACACATGAGGGACAATTATTTACACAGAGGGTGGTTCACATGTGGAATAACCTTCCTGGCGGTGGATGTGGAAACAGTTATAACATTTAAAAAACACTTAGATCCATACATGAACAAGAATGGTTTAGAGGGATATGGGCCATGAGCAGGCAGGTGGGACTAGTTTAGTTTAGCATCATGTTCAACATGGACTGGTTGAACCGAAGGGTCTGTTTCTGTGCTGTATGACTCTATGGGATGTTGCCAGGGTTAGAGGGTTTGAGCTACAGGGAGAGGCTGAATAGACTGGGGCTGTTTTCCCTGGAACTTTGGAGGCTGAGGGGTGACCTTATAGAGGTTTATAAAATCATGAGGGGCATGGATAGGGTAAATAGAAAAGGTCTCTTCCCTGGGGTGGTGGATTCCAGAACGAAAGAGCATAGGTTTAGGATGAGAAGGGAAACATTTAAAAGAGACCTAAGGGGCAACCTTTTCACACAGAAGATGGTGCATCTATGAAATGAGCTGCCAGATGAAGTGGTGGAGGCTGGTACAATTACAACATTTAAAACGTATCTGGAAAGGTATATGAATAGGAAGGGTTTAGAGGGATATGGCCAAGTGCTGACAAATGGGACTAGATTAGGTTAGGATATATGGTCGTCTTGGACTAGTTGGACCGAAGGATCTGTTTCCATGCTGTACATCTCTATGAGTCTGTCATGGAGCTCATTCACAACTCACCCAAAAATATGATTGCATCTCAAAATTGATAACATTTTGTGCTTCATATAATGCAACCGGTGTGAGGTAAGAGGGTGTTTTTTTTCATGAATGTAATAAATCAAGGCAATATTTCTCAATACAAAAATGCTTGACTTTTGAATCATTTACCACTTTAACATTTTTACAATGCAGTAAAAGTATTATAAAACTTGGCAACCATCAAAAATTCCACATAAATTCAATGTGAAGCATCCAAGTAAACACAAACACTGATAGTTTCTTAGAAGTCTATGAAAAATAGTACAATGTTCCAGTTTTTTTAAAACAACAATGTTGTGGTCACAAAAACTAGCTTCTGCAAGATCATTTCTGGAAACACTTACAAAGCTGACATATAAAAATATTTTCCATTGAAAGGTTTCTTCATTCTGATTTTTGCTTCAATGGTGAATTGTTCTAACCTGATTGAAATATTAGCCCATTACAGCTTATCTTTGCTGGAAATGCATTTGGTTTAAAATATCATCTTCAACAGGGAACAGAGTGCCAATGCAGGAATACATGTCAAAGATCATTTTTTTAAAAATAAGCAGAATTAACAGTAATTTCCATTAGAATCAATCTGGGAGCAAAGTTCAATTTTTACTCCCACTGGAAAATTATAGCCTTCAGTTTGAGGGCTTAGATTTTATGAAAATTAGTGTCAATTTTGGTCCATTTTATGGTCGGTTTCTCTTCATGACGGCCCATGGGATTTCACACATAATTCTCCAAAATTCACCTCATTGGCTATGCACTGTGCTGCTATAGCATACTGCTCATCACGCTTCCCTCTCACCACAGGCAACATACCAATCATTACTGGAAGCTTCTGGATTCCGTGGTGCAGGTGTAATATTTAGAACATACTCATGTGCCTAGTCATAGAGTCATAGCAATGTACAGCACAGAAACAAACCCTTTGGTCCAACTCCTTCATGTTATCACGACAGAACTGTCCTCAATATGGTTGACAGCAGAAAATTGATACCTTTGCTTTTCCTACAAAGAACTAGAAGGTGTAGCAGAGAGCTGTCCTCTTCCCTAAGGACCAGAGGAGACCACACTACCTGATCCTGCCAGCCTACCCTTCTATATTTGCCCTTGAGAAGGTGGTGGTGAGCTGTCACTTGAACTGTTGCAGTTTGTTTCTATAATTACCAACACAATACCTATTTGGAGGGATTTCCAGGATTTTGACCCAACGACAGTGAGGGAATGGTGATATATTTCCAAGTCAGAATGGCAAGTGACTTGAAGGACAACTTGCAGATGAGGGTGTTCTCATGTACATGCTGCTTTTGTTCTTCTAGATGGAGGTGATTAAGGTTAACATTGGGGTTAAGGTTTAGATGTTGCTGTAAAAAGAACCTTGGTGAATGTTTGCAGTGCATCTCATAAACAGCACACACTACTACTGAGTGACAATGGTGTAGGGAGTGGATGTTTGTGAGTGTTGTACTAATCAAGAAAGCTACTCTTTCCTGGATGATGTCAAGCATCTTGAGTGATGTTAGTGCTGCACCCATCCAGGCCAGTGTGAATATTCCATCACATGTATGACTTGTGCCTTGTAGATGACGGACAGTTTTTGGGGAGTCAGCTGATGACAGCTGCAAGATTCATATCACATGTAGCAACAGTATTTATGTGACTATGCTGATTCAGTTTCCTCCAAGAACTGTTCAACATGGAGGAGCACTGATTCATTTGAGTGGAAGAGTGGGGAATGGAGATTGTATGGCGATCAGCAGGAGGGTTCCTTATCCATATTTGACCTTCACCAGTCCCCTGGATTGCAAGGCTCTTTGCAATGTCCTGAGGTTTGGAAAGGTTCATTATCTGTATGGAATATTGCATCACTTTCTTCTTCAAAATCAAATTACACTCCACAATGCTTTTAGTCGGCAGTCTGACCCTTTGTCAATTCAGCTACAGTTTCTTATTTAATCTTGATGCTTGCCAAGTTATTTTAGGACACTGCTTCAATCACTGCAATAGGACAATGCTCAGCAATTCTATACTATGGCTTCACATCCATTATGTAATCCAGCAGTCACACACAATGCATTTATTCACAACAGTTGTTTAAATTAGAGTGGTGCTGGAAAAGCACAGCAGGTCAGGCAGCATCCAAGGAGCAGGAAAATCGACGTTTCGGGCAAAAGACCTTTATCAGGAATGGAGGCAGAGAGCCTGCAGGGTGGAAAGGCAAGTTGGTGGGGGGAGGTGGGGTTGGGGAGAAGGTAGCAAAGAGTACAATAGGTGAATGGGGGTGGGAATGGAGGTGATAGGCCAGAGGGGAGGGTGGAGCGGATAGATGGGAAGGGAGATTGACAGGTAGGCCAGGTCATGAGGACAGTGCTGAGCTGGAAAGTTGGAACTGGGGTAAGGTGGAGGGAGGGGAAATGAGGAAACTGGTGAAGTCCACATTGATGCCCTGGGGTTGAAGTGTTCCGAGGCAGAAGATGAGGTGTTCTTCCCCCAAGCATTGGGTGGTGAGGGAGCGATGGTGGAGGAGGCCCAGGACCTGCATGTCCTCGGCAGAGTGGGAGGGGGAGTTGAAATGTTGGGCCACGGGGTGGTGGGGTTGATTGGTGCAGGTGTCCTGGAGATGTTCCCTAAAGTGCTCTATGAGGAGGCATCCAGTCTCCCTAGTGTAGAGGAGACCGCATCAGGAGCAATGGATACAATAAATTACATTGGTGGATGTGCAGCTGAAACTTTGATGAATGTGGAAGACTCCTTTGGGGCCTTGGATGGAGGTGAGGGGGAGGTGTGGGGGCAGATTTTGCAATTCCTGCGGTGGCAGGGGGAGGATGCTAGGACGGGAGGGTGGGTTGTTGGGGGCGTGGACCTGACCAGGTAGTCACAGAGGGAACGGTCTTTGCGGAAGGTGGAAAGGGGTGGGGAGGGAAATATATCCCTGGTGGTGGAGTCCATTTGGAGGTGGCGGAAATGTCGGCGGATGATGCGGTGTATGCGAAAGTTGGTAGAGTGGAAAGTGCGGACAAGGGGGGGTTCTGCCCTTGTTACGGTTGGAGGGGTGGGGTTTGAGGGCGGAGGTGCGGGACGTGGCTGAGATGCGTTGGAGGGCATCTTCAACCATGTGGGAAGGGAAGTTGTGGTCTCTAAAGAAGGAGGTCATCTGGTGTGTTATTTATTCACAACTCCCAATTCATCCACTTAAATCAACTTTAATGTGAGGTAGTGACATAATAGGAATGTCACTGGATTAGTATACCAAACCACCAAATTATTGTTCTGGGGATTTAGGCCGGAATCCCCCAGTGGCAGATGTTTAAAAAATCAACAAAAGAAAAAAACATCTGGAATAAACCACTGTTACTTGTCATTAAAACCTATCTAGTTTCCTAATGCCTTTTAGGGAAGGAAATCTGTCATTCTTATATGAACCTACATGTGACACCAGACCCACAGCACTGTGATGGAGCCTCTCCTGCCTTTTAGGCAATTAGGGACGAACAATACACGCTGGCCTAGCCAGTGACACCTACATCCCATGCAGAGATTTACAAAAAAACTTAATAAATAGCTCTTTAAAATGCAATTGTTACAAATGAAACAGTTACAAATGCCAAGCGTTAACAAATACTATTGCACCCGATAAGAGTCTATTTTGATACAGCAGCTATAAAAATAATGTTCAATGTTTCCAAGGGGATAGTCCTCAAATTGCAGCCAAAATCAATTTGTCTTTGCCAAGTTCATCACTAGACACAGAAATTATATAGATTCCTAAGAGAACATTGACTCAGCAGCAGTTTTCGCAGTGCAGAATATAAGATCATGGCCATTAATATGTTTTTACATTTTTAAGCAAAAACATACTCACAATAAATAGAACTATCAAAAAATGGCACAACCAAGCTCAAGAAACAGATGGGAAAAATAATGATGTGTTGGCCCAATATCGATTATGCTAACTTATAGTGTTGATAGATTTTAGTCAAATGCTATGGTAAAGACATGCCTAATGCTAACTGGCAGTCTGGATTATCACTTGGTAGAATGTCAAAGGTTTGGAGGACAGGAAAAATGATATACCTTTAAGTAATTTTTGGTATCATTATATTGATGTAAGTTCAAATGAATGTGCAAGATATGTTGTGAAAATAACATTTGCTCTTTAGTAAGCAGCAGCCAGAATTTGTTGACAGAGAAAGTGTAAATACAGCAGTTCTTTTCCAAGAAGCTGAGACATCACATGGACAACTATTTAATGTTTATTTTCAAAAATTGCCTGATAGTCTACACATTGACCATAACAGACTCAATGCTAAATCTGTTTCTCTCTCCACGGCGATGGCCAGACGTGCTCAGTTGCTCTGGTTGGTTTGTTGCTCCTGTATGTTTCAGATTTCCAGCATCCACATTATTTTGCTTCAAATTTAAAACACATAACCCTCAGGTATTAAGCTAACCCTGTTCACATAGTAAAATATCTTGTGGCTTGTCAGAGTGTTTTATTGTGAGCATATAAGGGCAGGTGACTAAAGATTTACTATAGGCAATAATCTCTGCATTTCTAAGGGAACCATGAGCAAATTAGCATTGGGTAAATCAGATTAGAGGGGTAAATGCATGACTTGTATGTGGGAAATGGGTTACAATTCATGGGGACTTAATAGCAGTACTGATGAAAGACTGAACTATTCCTTTGGGACACCCCTCATTTGAACCATGCTCTGTTAGTGAGTCATATTGCTTGATTTGTAGGTAGCGCTTTCAACTAATTAGTAAGGGGAAGTTCAATTGAAGGGAGTTTTTAACAGAAAGAAAACTAAACAAGCGAGCAGAAGTGAAAGATATTGTAGAGATGAATAATAATTAAAAATATGTGATAGGAAGGGGTAGAAAAATATACACAGAAAAATGAATGAAAAATTAGAACCCCAGAATATGTATTATGATCCTGGTGGATGTTATTACAGAGCAAATCCACAAACGTGCCTCAATGGAACATAATTTTATTTGTTTTGAAGAAATCTCTCACTGAAATACAAGTGACAGATTTTGATTTAACAACAAAACACAAGTTTATTACAAAAGAGACTATGTTAAAATATGTTATTAGGAAGTAGTCACACCTCAGATAAAAGAAGAAGGTAGATGGGTTACCATTAGGGAACAGAAAGGGGACCAGCAGGCAGTGCTGGGATCTCCTGTGGCCTTACCCCTCAATAACAAGTGTACTGTTTTAGATACTATTGGAGGGGAACAAAGGGTAAGCAATGTGGCACAGGTCTATGGCATAGTCAGTCCCTGTTGCTCAGAAGGGAAGGGGGAGATGAGCAGAGCATTAGTCATTGGGGGCTCCAGAGTTAGGGGAACAGATAGGAAGTTCTGAGGGAATGGGAGATTCATGGTTGGTGTGTTGCCTCCCAGGTGTCAGGGTTTTCAATGTATCTGGTTGTGTTTTCGGGATCCTTGAGTGGGAGGGGTAGAAGGCTCAAGTCATGGTCCATATAGGCACCAGTGACATTAGGTAGGAAGAGAGATGGGGATTTAAGGCAGACATTCAGGGAGCTATGGTGGAAGCTTAGAGCTAGAACAGACAGAGTTGTTATCTCTAGTGTGTTGCCTGTGCCATGTGCTAATGAGACAAGGAATAGTGAGAGAGAGGAGTTGAATACATGGCTACAGGGACGATGCAGGAGGGAGGGTTTTGGATTCCTGGATAACTGGAGCTCTTTCTGGAGTAGATGGGACTTCTACAAACAGGACGGTCTTCACCTGAACCAGAGGGGTACTAATATCCTGGGGGGAGATTTGCTAATGCTCTTCAGATGGGTTTAAACTACTTCTACAGGTGGATAGCAACCAAAATTGTAGTTCGAGTATCTAGGAGGTTGAGAGTAATGAGGTCAGAACTAAGATTTCAAGGTCGCAAAAAGGCACTGGCAAGCAAGAAGTTGGTTTGAAGTGTGTCTACTTCAATGCCAGCAGCACCCAAATTAAGGTGGATGAACTTGCAGCTTGGGTTGGTACCTGGGATTTCAATGTTATGACCATTTTGGAGACATGGGTAGAGCAGGGACAGGATTGGTTATTGCAGGTTCTGTGATTTAGATGTTTCAGTAAGAACAGAGAAAGTAAGAGAGTAAATGATAAAAAGGGGGTGGAGGGGTGTGGTATTGTTAGTCAAGATCAGTATGACAGTTGCAGAAAGGACATTGAGGGCACGTCTATTGAGGTAGTATGGGCTGTGATTAGGTCACCCTGTTGGGAGTTTTCTATAGTCTCAGAGTAGTTCCAGAGGTGTCGAGGATAGGATAACAAGGATGATCCTCCATAGGAGCGACAGTGACAGGGTGGTTGTTATGGGAACTTTAACTTTCCAAATATTGTGGATATAGGTTTGCTCGCAGAGCTGTAAGGTTCATTTCGTCACCCTACTAGGTAACATCTTCCGTGGGCCTCCAGGCGAAGCACTGCTGATAATTCCTGCTTTCTGTTTATATGTTTGGATTTCTTTGGATTGGTGATGTCACTTCCTGTTCTTTTTCTCAGGGGGTGGTAGATGGGGTCTAACTCGATGAATTTGTTGATAGAGTTCTGGTTGGAATGCAATGCTTCTAGGAATTCTCAGGCGTATCTCATCGAGTTAGACCCCATCTACCACCCCCTGAGAAAAAGAACCGGAAATGACATCACCACAGGAAATGATACCTGGATGTGTACAAATGGAGTGTTGGCCAGCAACAAGCAGCTGAATGATAACTTGTCACTAGCCCATAGATCAATGACAGCAACCTTCTGCCTGCCATCAATTAAGTGATTGGTTCCCAGTTAGCTGAACAGCTTGGGGTGGGTAAATTCTTACTTTGTCAGAAACCATGAAACTTTATCTGTAGGAAAATGATCTGTTTTTGCTCCACAACCAAAAAGAGTCTCAAGCTTGGTGATAGTGAGTTTTATGTTCCCCCTCATCAGCTTCTGTAAGCTATGGTTCTTAATGAGTAAACCAAAACTTTGTAAGTGTGAACCAGCCACCCTGTACCTTCTACAAGGAAGTGAAAATGTCTGAAGAAAGAGAATCAAGGGCATACCAACCCAAAAGGACTATTCCAGTGGACCCTGTGAACATTTAACTGCCTTCTTAGTCTTTTCCTCCACACATAATACCCATGTTTTGTATGGCTGTACGTATGCGGAGAAAGGTAGTTTATAAGGGAAGTAGTGTTTTAACTGCTGGAGTAAAATGTTGACAGTTCCTAATTGTTTATTTGTGACTAAAGGCTATTTATCTGGAATAAATAGTGAGTTGTGTTCAGTATAGATATCTATATAGGCTATATTTTCTGTCAGGCTAGTTCTAATGGACAGGCAAATTGGGGAATTCTTACTTCTTAAAGTCATTCACTTTGGTAATAACTCTGGAGCGGTGGGGCTTAATTTCTAGCTGCCTCCCCAGTGAGACATAACAGGCTCTTTTATCCCATCTGAAACCAACATTAACTCTGCACCTTAAGGATTTAAAGCAATATAACCTCTCCTCTCGGCAGCATTGTTTTATACAGCCATTTGTTCCAGATCTTCACAGGAATAAAAAATAGTGCCTAAAGTTAAAAGTGAAACCAGCAATCTCTCAGTTATAGGCATTACCCTCAAGCTTATCAAATCTGACTCCAGAAGTCTCTAACAAACCTTTAGCCCCCATTGTTTACTATGCTGAGCCACAAATCTCATCTGAAGACCAACAGTTCATTTCTCATTCAATACTGGACTACAAATGATAACATGGATATTCTACTCAAGAGTCCGGAGTGTGATTCGAACGTACGATTAAGAGATGTGTGAGGTATCAACAGAACCATGGCTAGCATTCATTCTGATACACCTGATGGCTGTTACATTTCTAAACTGTTTCCTTCCTTCAGGTGACATTTCCAAGTCCCAAGTAGTTCAGGAATCATGTTCTGCACAGTTTTCAAACTTTCCTTTCTGTACACTTCCCAGATCTCTGAATTTAATATGAACTGATTTTCATGTAGCTGTTCCAAGTATTGATCAAACAATATTCACTGATTTAACCAGGGATCTAGTCCCAGATATCAGTGTTCTGTAGGCAAAAATAATCTTTCTAATCCAGTCAGAATTTTATTAATTTGATGCAATAGTCTCAATACTGCCTATTTTACTTTGGCTAAAATAGTGAATGACATTTTAAAGTCACAACTTATTCAGTGTGTGTTAGTTACAAGTAACGGTTTGTTTCTACTTTATGTATAAATTGTGAGCATTACACCAGAATGAAGTAGTTATCAAGAGAAAGTTTATTTGGTCATGCCTTAGTGATCATTATTTGAAAGCAGGTTAATTAAATACTTATTTATATCAGTTCCAAATCAATTAGTTGAACACATGATTAGATTGATCAGAACCCTTTAACTTACAAGTACAATATTTAGGTTTAGATTCACTACAGTATGGAAACAGGCCCCTCGGCCCAACAGGTCCATACCAACCCTGTGAAGAGTATCCCAACCAGACCCATTCCTCTACATTTAAACCTGACTAATACACCTAACACTATGGACAATTTGACATGGTCAATTCACCTAACCTGCACATCTTTGGATTCTGCAAGAAACCCACACAGACACGGGGAGAATATGCAAACTCCACAGACAGTTGCCCAAGGTGGGAATCAAACCTGGGCCCCTGGCGCTGTGAGGCAGCAGTGCTCACCACTGAACCACTGTGCTGCACATTTGAAAAGAGAAAGAAGCAGACTGTTTACACAACAATAAATAACAATGGAAGGAGGCAGATTTCTGTTTAATGTTGCTGAAATGTGAAGAGTTGATTTGACAACCCAATACCGACTACAATAACTGTGCTCTTAAAAAGATGCGCTGTGGGAATTCACCGCAGCTAATGATGCTCTATCCATTAACAAACAGCAAATATTGCTCAGGATGTCACTAATTTCCACACATGTCTGCCCTATGAGCTCTGCTGTCAGCTGGGAATGCCAGGCTCTTGAAGTAACACAACAATTTATCCACTTCTGATTTGAGTATAAACCCTGCAATACTATGGTTAGTCTATTTTAACTGCGGGTCTTCATTCATTAGAATACATAGGTAAAGGTTCACAAAAACAGCAGGTGGTGATCCTTACTTATTCTTTTCCTTGCGCAGGCTAAAGCCTGGGATTAGAAAAGAAAAGTCTATGCAAGATGACAAATACTTAGGAACTAAATTTTTAAAAATCAGTTTAGCAGAACGCAAAAAGTAGTAATGTCACTGATGGTAGATGCTTTAATTTTACTTTGGACTAAAGCAATTATTTGAATAGCATAGCAGACTTGTATTTTTAGTGATTTGTGTCACCGTAAGAATGATGGGAAATAAAGCCACATTCACATTCCAAAGTGCTTTACAGTCAATGCAGTCATAACTGTTGCAATGTAGGTAGAGATTTAAAAGGCAATTTGCTTGCTACATTTGGAATCTTGTTGCAGTATGGTCATGATCAGACAATGTGTTTTAATACCATTGGTTGAAAGATAAATATTGGTCATGACATCAGAGAAAACTCTTTTATTTCTTCTGGGATTGTCTTCAGCGAACATTCAACAAGTTGGGGCTCTACTTATTGGAATTTAGAAGAATGAGAAACATAGAGGATCCTTACATGACAGGATAAATGCTGAGAGGATGTTTCCCCTCATGGAAGAGTCTAGCACCAGGAGGCTTGATATCAGAATAAAGGGACGGCAATTTAAGACTGAGGAGGAATCTCTTCTTCCAGGAGATTGAGTGACTTTGGAACTCCTTGCCACAGCAGACTGTGTATATTTAAGACTGAGATAGATAGATTCTTGGTCAATAGAGGAATTAATGGTTGCAGAGAAAGGGAAAGTGGATGTGTGAAAGGTCAGATCAGCCATGATCCTACTGAATGGTGGAACAGGCTCGAAGGGTGGAATGACCTACTCCTGGGGTCTAATTGCTTTTTGTCTTATGCATTTCTTTAATACATTACCACCAGGGGTTCTTTTCCATGCACCAGAGATAGGTTTAATGTTTTCAACTGTCAGGCAACATCTTTTACAGCACTATGCCGATGTTTCAGCCTAGACTTGTTTGCCAACGAACCTTGGCGACACATAATGACATTCTGGAGTATTGAAAGCTGTTATTGTTAAATAAGCTGTCTTTAAAAATGTTGTCTTCCCAGTCTTCCTGAAGAATCATGCATTTGGACTCTGTTTGGATTGCACAAGGTACAGGAGTTGGGTCAAGTTATTAATCACAAAACGGTCCACAATATATTTTGGCTAAAGTTGTAATTTTGTTTCTGGAAATTTCCAAAAATGATTTATTATCAGACTCGACTGAGTATCTGTGGAACATCAGATCTGTGAATAATGCATTGCGACAGCTGAAGATTACATTGTCCAACAAAAATAACAAAACAGTTATTGTGGAAATTAGGTCATAGATACCGATTATGATGTGTGAAGGCTTCAGAGTGAAAATGTCTTACGTAATTCATAATACACAGCTTTTTAGTTGGCATAAAAAGTCATGGAATAAAATGTGAAAATGGGTTTTTATCTCTTCTCAGGAAATCCCTTACAATGCTGCTTGTGGTAATTCAAAGGCTGTGGAAAGAGGTACGCGAATTAATCTTGGGCGGTAGAGAACCATAGACAATTAAGAATGAACAAGTTGCTTGTAAAGTTCATGACATTATATATCAATATAACTGGTAATAATGCCAGGTAAAATAGATTAAACTTACTGCATGACAGACAAATTGGAAAACATTCCTAAGACAAACTAAATGAATTTGTTCAAAAAATAAACACATTTCTGAATCTTGAAATAACATCCTGATGATATTAACAGGCACATGCTGAATGAGAGTGTTGTCTTATGGAAATATTAGCTCACTATTCCTTCACAGGATATACAGCACAGAAACAAGTCTTTCAGTACAATCAGCTTTCCCTGCATTTATGACTCCCTTGAGGTTCCACTCAGCGTTTCATAACCCTCTATTCCGTTCTCCTGTTAATGCTCATCAGTGGCACAGTGGCTCAGTGGTTAGGCCTGCTGCTTCGCAGCGCCAGGGACCCAGGTTTGATTTCAGTCTTGGGTGACTGTATGGAGTTTGCATGTTCACCCCATGTTTGTGCGGATTTCCTCTGGGTGCTCCACTTTCCTCCCACAGGTCAAAGGTGTGCTGGATAGGTGGTTCGGTTGTGCTAAATTGTCCTAGGATGAATAGGCTAGGTGGATTAGCCATGGGTAAATCCAGGGTTACAGAGATAGGATTGGAAGAGACTTCTCTTTGGAGGGTCAGTACAGATGAATTGGCCAAATGGCTTCTTTCCACACTGCAGGGATTCAACAAATGCATCTATATTACTTGCAACACCCATCCCCGATGATAACAAATTCCATATTGCTGTGATTGGGTAAAGAAGCTTCTTCTCAATTCCCTGCTAGTTTTTTTTTGTCAATTCAAGTACTGATTCCCCTTTGGATTCTACCTCCCCTTCATTTCCTGCATGTTTTTAAATTTCACCTCAGGCTCCCTCCACTAGCAGTCACAGACCCAGTCTAGCAGCTATACCTTTCAGGAGTCCATTGGCTGAGTCAGTTAGTGGTGCTTAAGCTATTTTTGGTGATGAGCATTGTAGACCCCATTCAAGAATACTCTGTGTCTTTGCCCTCTCAGTGCTTGCAGGAAGTGATGTTCAACATTGAGGAATACGGATTCATAAGCTGTGATGAATTTTTGGGATGGTGGTATGGGAAGGAGGAGTACAGTTACTGGTATATGGTTTTCTTGCCCATATTTGACCTGATGCCATGAGACTTCTTGGAATCCAGAATTAATGTCAACATTTCCAGACAACACCCTCCCAACTGCATACCCCTGTGCCACATTCTCTGGTGTGTCTGCTTTGCTGCTGGGAAACATATGCCCAGAGCTGATGGTGGTGATGTTTGGTTCTGTCACACTCAGCGAATCATGATGTAGCTAATGTCAGGCTGTTACTTGTCTCGTCTGAAACAGAACTTCAATTTTAGCACAAGCCTCAGATGTTGGTACAGAGAACCTTTCAGGGTCAACAGTGCTAGGTTTGCCATTGCTATCTCTGGGACTAGATTGCTGCTGTGCAGTCTGCCTGGTTTAATTCTTTTTCTCTTTGCCTGTGAAGTGGTTTGGTACAACTCAGTGGCCTGTGAGGCCATTTCAAAAGGCCATTGGAGTCAACCACATTGTTTTGGGTTTGGAATCATATATAAACCAATTGGACAAAAGATCAATAAATTGCCTTTCCTAAACAGAATCAGAAAACCAACTGGACTTTACGGCAGTTGACAAATGGTTTATTAATGATTATTAAATAATTTTAAATGCCACCTATTTGAAAAGATTTGAGCCTATATCAACCAAATATTTATCTGGGCCTCTGGATTTCTAATCCAATAACATTCCCATTAATTTACCACCTCTCCAAACTTAAATTATTATGAAGTAAACCATTAATGAGGATCTGAAAAAAGAGGTATATTATTCATTTTTGAGAGATAGATAGTGTGGAAAATAAATGATAGATAGGCGTTGCAGTAATTTTAAGGAAAAGACCGGTCTTTTTTTTATTTATTTGCATCTAGCTAATATGAGTTCCATATTTTCCATTATACTAATGTGCAAACTTTATAAGTTTCAGTCACAAAATTAATCCAATGCACGGGTTTATGACTGATTTTGCATTCCAGCAGCTATAGTACAAGCTTCCAACAAGAAAATAATATGTTTCCATTGCCTGCTGGAAATTCCAGTCAGCTACCCAGAAGACAGGTTTACTAACAATTTTATAAAAGTAAATGTTGAAAGAGCAGGGATTGGAAATTCCCTGCTGTCTGAGTACTGAAGTTGGGTGATTTGTAACACGTTTGATTTATATAACATGAAGTGTCAACGGAAGGTGAACTTCTTCCAGGGACTTGCCCACTGAAGTCAACTTGATTCCAGATATACATTCTGGAAGCTGCTTTGCATACTCATAAATTTTTGCAGTTAAATAAAATAGTTTGCAAGTAAACCCAACCTATACTTTTACAGACCAGTGACTCAAGAAGTAGGTCACTGTCTTTATATGCTAATAACAATGTTTTATTACCTTTAAAAAAACTTTAAATAGAACAGGATGCCAGAAACAGAAATTTGTTCACTTAAGTAGAATAAATTGATATCCTTGCAACAAGCAAATGTCTTTTCCCTACCACATTGCAGATTCTTTTGTTTTCTACCATCCTCGTCTGACTGCTTCAGAAAGAGAGTTAAAAACCACTTCTCAAGACTCATTGCACACAATGTATTCAGGTAAAACCATTACACAGAAGCAAAAGAACTCAGTGTGTCATGAAATGTTGTAATATTCAGATTGATGAAAACTGAAGCTGTGCTGAGATGATTGTCCAAAATCTTTAGTCCAGTATTGTTTAGTTATCTAATGATACATTTCATAAGACACCTTTCTCACAGCTTTAACAGACAAATGGCCAATTCAACCAGGAAATTGGAAATACAGGATAATTTAATAGTCAAAAGTTAAGAGGTTACTTCTGAACTCTCAGACACTCAGGATATCTAACAATTCCATAACACTTTAATGATTCTGTTCTCATCTAACAATTAAATTTCTTTCAAGCAGCTCGTTGGCTGTTGCTATGATATAATAGCCATCTTACCACTAAATTCATTTTCTGATTCAGTTAGTCCTTAAATAGAGGTTCAATCATCACCTGTAGACCATCAAATCTTTTAATGTATTTTCCTAATGCCCCCCATTTGCTCAGTTTCCTTTGCTCAAGTTTAAGATCCTGAGTTTCAGAACAAAATAATTCACATCTAAACTATATGTTTCATTCTATCATTTTATGACACTGTTTCCTAAACGCTCTTTTACAATAAAGATATTAATAAGCCTTCTGTCATGACATGCCAAATACAAAATAGCCCAATCCTTGTGAATTCTTCAACAAACTGTTTTGTAAACTCCCACACTCCAGGAATTCATCCTTCACAGCATTCGTACTGTCTAGGTTAACTCAGACTTGATGCAAATTGAAGTCATCCATTCTTACTGATTGTGTACATCTTTACATTTCTGCTTTATTTCAAGCCCAATATCAGTCTACAATTTAGTGTTTCTTAATTCCACCCAAACTGATTCTACATCTTAATCCTTTGACCTAAAGTCCTCTCTTACCAATTCACTAATGGAATCTCATATCAGGATGACTGGCTCAGCTCTTTATCCTTCTGGTCTATTCCTTCAAAATGTGAAATATTCTTGGACATTCACTTTAGAATCTCAAAATTTTTAGTCCCCTAGAATCTTTAGAAACTGAGCAAATGGGGGGCATTAGGAAAATACATTAAAAGATTTGATGGTATACAGGTGATGATTGAACCTTTATTTAAGGACTAACTGAATCAGTCCCCATGGCCAATTCCCTATAATGACAATTCAAATTATTAGGCAAAAGTGAGGACTGCAGATGCTGGAAATCAGAGTCCAGTTAGAATGGTGCTGGAAAAGCACAGCAGGTCAGGCAGCATCCAAGGAGCAGGAAAATCAACGTTTCGGCCAAAAGCCCTTCTTAAACTTTGGGCAAATGTTCTGTAGATTCATTAGAATTTCTTTAATTCAGCCTTTTAACATGATTCTCTGATTTGATCATTTTGATAACTGCTAAGTTCTTCCATCGGTCTGTTGAAGTACCTCACTATGTTTTGGGGACTTTACCAGATACAGTGAAAGACAACCAATGACACCAGTGTATGAGGCAATAATATAATCTTTTTAAACATAAATGCTGATGTACAAATGGGTTCAGATGATTGCCTGCAATATAAACTGGAACTTTCAGCAAAGTACTAACACAATGCTTTAAGAACAATGCAAACAAAGCAAAGAGAAATTATAAAGACTGCAACACTTGTTTGTGACTTCTGGGTATGCACATCAACAAGATATTCACAGAGTCCCTCCAGTATGAAAGCAGGCCATTTGGCCCAGCAAGTCAACACTGACCCTCCAAGGAGCATCCCAGCCAGACCTACCCCATAACCCTGCATTTCCCATGGCTAACCCAACTAACCTGCACATCCCTGGATATGATGGGAATTTAGCTTGGCCAATCCATCTAGTCTGCATATCTTTGGACTGTGGCAGGAAACCCATGCAGACAAGGGGGTGAATGTTCAAACTCCGCACATATACTCCATGCACCTGAGGCTGAAGGTGAACCCAGATTCCTGGTGCTGTGAAGCAGCAGTGCTAATCACTGAGCTACTGTGCCACCAGATATTGTCATGGTCCTTTCTGAGAAACAAAGTGAACGGAATGCATGACTTTTATAAAGTGCATAAATATAATAAGTACTGATGACAAAACAATTCAGCCCATTTTTCAAGTAGAAACATACAGTCTGAAATGAAATAATAAACACTCTAATTCTGTGCAAATAAATGCTGTCTATCAGTGGTTTTGGATTGCCCTCTGACTCGTGTCCCATATTAAACTGTCTTACTGATGGCTGGAAATTAAGGCCAACATAACCATTGAGTGAATCATCACATGTGCATGCACAGAACTAGATCATTGTCAGCCTATGACACTACAACTGGGTAGAATGGCAGCTGTGTGATTTGGTTGTGTTCAGAGCACTTAACAGTTAGAGTTGTAAAGGTACAACTAACCAGAGAATCCAGAGTAAAGACTAAACTGTCGGGAAAAAAAAACACTTTTGGTGTGTAAATGTGCAGATGTGTGTATTGTACAAGAGTGTGAGAAAGGGACTTGTAGTTTCATCGAAGGTGAGAGTTTATGTGCATCTGCTCTTTTCCCGAGATCAGAGTCCCTTATAAGCCAACTGGCAGAGTAGGGCAACAACCCAGCAGGGAGACGAAAGCACTCCAAGCACAATAATGGAGTAAATGATGCTGTATATCCATCCAGTGGAGTGGGTGCTGACTTCCACCAGCTTTCTGTATCAGTGCAATCGAAGGAGATTATCTGCAGAGTAAGACTGCATGTATTCAAAATGAATTGCAAGGTCCACTTTGAACAGACAGGTTCTGACAAAAGTAGATAAAAACAATGACTGCAGATGCTAGAAACCAGATTCTGGATTAGTGGTGCTGGAAGAGCACAGCAGTTCAGGCAGCATCCAAGGAGCTTCGAAATTGACGTTTCGGGCAAAAGCCCTTCATCAGGAATAAAGGCAGTGAGCCTGAAGGGTGCAGAGATAAACGAGAGGAGGGTGGGGGTGGGGAGAGAGTAGCATAGAGTACAATGGGTGAGTGGGGGAGGAGATGAAGGTGATAGGTCAAGGAGGAGAGGGTGAAGTGGATAGGTGGAAAAGAAGATAGGCAGGTAGGACAAGTCTGGACAAGTCATGGGGACAGTTACTAAGCTGGAAGTTTAGAACTAGGGTGAGGTGGGGGAAGGGGAAATGAGGAAACTGTTGAAGTCCACATTGATGCTCTGGGGTTGAAGTGTTCCGAGGCGGAAGATGAGGCGTTCTTCCTCCAGGCGTCTGGTGGCGAGGGAGCGGCGGTGAAGGAGGCCCAGAACCTCCATGTCCTCGGCAGAGTGGGAGGGGGAGTTGAAATGTTGGGCCATGGGGCGGTGTGGTTGATTGGTGTGGGTGTCCCGAAGATGTTCCCTAAAGCGCTCTGCTAGGGGGCGCCCAGTCTCCCCAGTGTAGAGGAGACCGCGTTGGGAGCAACGGATACAATAAATGATATTAGTGGATGTGCAAGTAAAACTTTGATGGATGTGGAAGGCTCCTTTAGGGCCTTGGATAGAGGTGAGGGAGGAGGTGTGGGCGCAGGTTTTACAGTTCCTGCGGTGGCAGGGGAAAGTGCCAGGATTGGAGGGTGGATTGTTTGGGGGCGTGGACCTGACCAGGTAGTCGCGGAGGGAACGGTCTTTGCGGAAGGTGGAAAGGGGTGGGGAGGGAAATATGTCCCTGGTAATGGGGTCTGTTTGGAGGTGGCGGAAATGTTGGCGGATGATTTGGTTTATGGTTCTGACAAAGTCTGTCCTTGCTACTGAACCCCCTCCCTGCAACTACAACCCTACGAATAGTCTTCTGTCATTACTCCTCAGTGGCCTGGGTTTCTGCAATGTTAGTGGGATTTGGCTTGGTGCAGTATCATTAGCAGCCATTCAATTGGGCTTCCAATTGGCAGACAGTTCTTGGCGATTATGACTTCTATTTCTGTGATCATTGATCATAGGGAAGGCTTGCTGTAGTCCAGCTCAATATCCAAATACAGTCACTTCTGCTATAATTCAATAGTTCCTTTTTTATACAATCCCGTGTTAGAAGAAAATCACATAACAGCAGCACTATTTAAATTAATGGGGCCAGAATTGTGTCATAACCAAAACACCCTTTAAAACTTTGCACTTTAGAAACAGTGCCCCCAATTTATCAATTGTGTCATAGTGAATTTGCGATAACAAAATGTGCGTTACAGCAGAATGACCTGTAGGTCTCAATCCAGTGAATTGTTCCCTAAAAGAGGTGACGTGGGTCTCACATGGCTCTGCAATCAGGAGCTTCCATTAAACATCACATACTGTGTACACATTGGCTGCCATGTCCCTCACAATAGTCACAACATTTCAAATGTGGAAATAATTTTACATTTTATAACCAATGATTATCTTGAAAGACAAATATCAATACAAGTATTTCTCTTCAGATTTTCTGGTTATTCGTGACTGATTTCGATATATTGTACATTATATTCAAACTCAAGCACTTGCCTACTTGATGGTCACGGTGATGCCCTGGTTCACCATAAATGAAATGGATGTGGGGAGAGAGGTGAATGTGATGACCTAATGGTATTGTGGCATCAGCAATAACTCAGGTACTTTTCTCTCCCCGGGTGGCAGACTTCTACATTTCTTGGTGATTCTTAGAATCAAGCAGTTCATCAAACACTGTTCAATCTTTCTCCCTTCCAATTGCTCAGTGTTGTTATTCCTGTTCTGTATTCATTGACTTGGGCACTATGAGTAGGTACAAGTCAACTCACTCTTAAAATTGTAACTAATCACAATAATAACAGAAAAACGGATACTTGATTGTTAGAAACCTTAAAACCAGCATATTTTACAGAAAAAGACAAAGGCCTTTGAGGAAGAATTGATGAGGAAAACTGGAAATAGCCTCACTAATCTTAGTAAATGGCATGGACATAGGCCATCTGGAAAAGACTTCCTGAAACTAAATCCCAAGGATGTAGAGATCTGGTCAAATTATATCCATTACTTCACTATTCAACTCACTCTTATGTAGCCATGCTTCACGTAGCTTAGATGACTGGAAACACACAATTACTGAGGTCATGTTACTATTAACTGTGATTTCCACATGATTCAAGCAAACAGATCAATTTATTTTAACTTATTACAAATGGCAAGGGGCAGCCACAAATGATTACCAAGCTTGAATGTTTGGTTTGTTGGGCTCATTGACAGATTTCATTCAAAAACACATGTTAATTCTGCATTCAAATAAGTCCCCAAGACTATCACTGTTAGAATCTTGAAAAGGAGACTACCACCCACTTAAAATGGTAGGGTGAATGATATAGCTCCAGTGATAAAACCTCCTTTTTCCTTAACAATTCGTTGTCTAGCACAGTAGCTCTACATCACATTTTAAGCAAACTTCACCACATGTTTGTGTGTAGCTTACATCATGTTGATAAGTTAGCCAGCCAACTGCAATGCTTTCAATCTTGTTTCAATTATAAAAAAAGTATAATTTAAATCAGAAGAATGAGCTCAGTGCAAATATCACACCACAACTGCGTACTTAAAAGGACAATTTTTATTTTGTGACTAAAGCAAAGTTTAATTTCTTTCCGGCCATATGAGAATTTTTATTTCCTTGGAATAGTCATTGTTATACTCTTTAAAGGTATTGAGGAACCATGTTTTCCTTGATTGCCACTAACTTCAGAATAAAATAAGGTAGAAGTGAATAAGAGTTCCATTGTGTTGATAAGAGAATAGAATGGATTACCCCTTCTGGCACAGATGTTTCGAAAAGATGTTATGTCCCTCAATGTGATGTTGTCCATTAACCCTGCTCAAGAATATGGGATAGAGTTAATTTAAATAGAGAACGGCACTAACACTGTCCCCTTATGAAATTGTTTCGGGGAACAAACATGTTCATGGTGAAGAAAAATAGGATTCCAAAATTATATGGCATTTATATAACTGGCCTTTTGCAGTTAGAGAGAAACTAGATAATGGAAAGAAGAGTAAGGGTGGGATAACTACTCAGCTGGCATCTCTTCAAATGGCTTGCTTCATCTGTGAACATTATGCCATCTAAAACAAGGCAAAAAATAAGAAGGGCAACAGAATTGGTAATATGGCGGTACGGAAGCCAAAACACAGTCTAGACCCAGTGGATGAAGATGATCTGGCCAGTGAGCATAAGCTACCTCCATGGAGGAAAAAAAATCAATGACCTCATCAAGTTTGCAGATAGAGTCTGAAGAACCAATCACAATGTGAGCCAATAGAAGATTGTAAGCATTGTTCATTTTTCTAACCATCTCAAACTTCTGTGTTGACTACTATATACAAATTCTGGATTAGTGGTGCTGGAAGAGCACAGCAGTTCAGGCAGCATCCAACGAGCAGCGAAATCGACGTTTCGGGCAAAAGCCCTTCATCGGGATGAAGGGCTTTTGCCCGAAACGTCGATTTCGCTGCTCGTTGGATGCTGCCTGAACTGCTGTGCTCTTCCAGCACCACTAATCCAGTATTTGGTTTTCAGCATCTGCAGTCATTGTTTTTACCTTACTATATACAAATTACTTATCAGAAGTAGTCATGAAGTAATAAAAGATCTTCACTTTCCTGTCTCCTCATTCAAAAGTTATTTCACTCAGAGCCTAACATCAGGAATGGTTACATGTTCCTGGGTTGAGGGTGAATTTTGTTTATGACTTTTCAAATGGAAGTACAAATAGACAGGATGAGGACATTGGTTCTACTGTCAAATTAGCATGGACACTCTACTTACCTCTTCACATTCCTCTTTATAACAGTGAAAGAGATATCTCTAAGTGGCTTCTTCTTCAATTGGAAATCAAACAGAAAATGCTGGGGAAACTCAGCAGATCTTTTAGTCTCTGTGAATAGAGATGAAGAGATAGCATTTCAAGTCCAGTAAAACTCTTTGGAACCAAAGAAGGGTCAGGTTGGACTCAAAATGTGAACACTGGTTTTCTGCCCACAAAGGCTACCAGATCTGCTGAGTTTCTCCAATGCTGTTTTTATTTTAGCTCTACAGCACCTGTAATAATTTGCTTGTCAATCTTTTCCTCTAGATTTCAATATACAAAAATGTAAACAATAGCAAGACCAGAAGTGAAAAACGGAGATTGATAAACCCAGGTCAAACTCCTATATCAAACAACTTCTAACAGTGACCTTAAATATCACTCCTGGTGCCAACAACACTAGGTTGTGGGATTAAGGCCCAGTCCATGACTCAACCATGGCCTAAGCAAATTCTTCTGTACATGACTGAGGGAGTACTGCACTGTCTGACGTACCATCTTTTGAGCAAGGTAATAAACGGATTCTTTCTGCCCACCAGGTGTAAAACCAATTGTATCACTCAAAGAATGTATCAAGCCTCAACATGGAAACATCCTTCTGCCAAACTCTGTCACATTCAAAGTGGGCTGGATGCATTATTTGATCCAAATCTCATGTTTAGCAGTCACTTGTCATCCATTTTGATGCCTTATTCAACTTTCCATTTGGTTCCACTCTAAGGAATATGTTACGTCATCCCAAAGGGCAGCATTTGGAGGATGATGTAGGGCTTGTTAATATTAGTACTAATATTGTTGAGCAGTGTGCGCAAATTAAATCTTTTGCTGTTTGGATCATATGATACATGTCAGAGATATTCTGTGCTAATCAGAGTGGCATCCATATTTTGTTGCATCAAATTATACATTAGGGATTTCAAATCATGGCCCTCTTTGAAAACAAGATCCTTTCCTTTCCAGTCCTCATCAGTTATCTGACTTAAGTTAACAATCGGCATTTTTCTTGCAGACATGTATGTATCAGTAACAGGCAGGTTGAGGATTGCACAAGTGTGTGGGTGGTATGTTCATTTCTCAAAACTAATTTTGAACATCATTTGGCATATGTTCAGACAGTAAATAGATATTTTCACAATTATCTTGCCATTTTCATTCCAATTTGTCTTAGTTCTTTTGTCATCAGATGTATATGTAAGGTGAATTGGCCATACTAAATTGCCCGTAGTGTTAGGTAAGGGGTAGATGTAGGGGTATGGGTGGGTTGCGCTTCGGCGGGGCGGTGTGGACTTGTTGGGCCGAAGGGCCTGTTTCCACACTGTAAGTAATCTAATCTAATCTAATCTAATCTAATCTAATCTAAAATCTAATCTAAACTATCAGATTACCAGAATAATTTTGTACAAACTATTCAACTTTCAGGAGAAAGTGAGGACTGTAGATGCCAGAGATCAGAGTCAAGAATGTGGTCTGGAAAAGCAAAACAGGTCAGGTGGCATCCGAGGAGCAGGAGAACTCCCGTTTTGGGCATAAGCCCTTCATCAGGAATGAGGCTTGTGGGCCCAGGGCTGAGAAAAATGAGAGGGGGGGGAGGGTGGGGAGGTGGAGCTGGGGGGAAGGTAGCTGAGAGTGTGAGAGGTAAATAAAACTTTCAGGTCTGTTCTGGATCATGGAAGTCACAGAAGCAATATACTCCCACTTGGCAACCTCATTTCCAGCAACTGACTTTGTGCAAGTGATTCTTGTCAGGTTTCTCTCCTTACCAGAAACCACATGCTCAAACACATTACCTGCGCATTAAGCCTCTCCAGGGTGTGGCTTGGACAAAATAGGAGAGAATTGCACTCTTTGCAGCTGGTTTACTCTCAGATGATTCATTCCTAGTTAAGTGATTGCTAAATCATTTGAGAGGTGTGAATCAGGCAAGTCAAAACTGGTTAGGGAACCACATTGAATGAAAAAGAGACAAACGATTGTTTTCAGTTGGAAATCAAAGTTCATGTGGGCTTTTCCTTCATAAAATTTGAAAAAAAAATTCAATTTGCAATAGTTTGCAAGGTAAATTTGTTGGAAACATACTAATTGACTGATGTTTGTACATGTGGTCACGGATTCGAGAGTGGCCTACTTCTGTGGAATCCAATTGCTTTCCAAGTTATTCTAGGTCATTTTATTTCAAAGTTTCATGAGAGTCCATTCAATATACCGAGAATTCTTTGTGTGAAAATAATCATTGTACATTTTCATTTGTCTTTAAGTGAAGGGAAAGCCCCATAGTTTTATTCATGCAATTTAGTTTAAGGAAAATGTAAGGCAATATCAATTTTCTACACCATTTAATATTTTACAGAGATCTCTCCATTACTTTCTTCTCCCTGGAAGACAAAATATGCAAAATGAAAACCAAATCAACTGCAGATCCTGTAAATCAGAAACAAAAATAGAGGTTGCTAGAAAAGCTCAACAGGTCTGGCAGCATCTGTGAAGAGAAGTCAGAGGTAATGTTTCAGGTCTGGTAACCCTTCCTCAGAACCAGTTCTGGACTAGACTTTTATTTTTCATATTATTTGTAGCAGTTTATCAGTCATCAATGTTTTGATAATAACCATTTTATTTCTACATTTGGAATACGGTTTTATAAATAAGCATTTAAAAAGAGAACAATTCTCAAATTATGCAATTTTTCCATTTACTTCTTATACCTTATTTTTTCAGGAGCATGTTTCTAACAGAAAATATATTACCCATCCCCTTCCAGTTTGAAAATGTTACCCAGCACTATACTCTTAAACACTGTTGAAATTGTGTGACAGAATTGGTCTTGTGCAGGGGTCAAACTGCATCAGCCAACCGTTAATTGTTTGTTCCTGGTAGTCAGTTACATTGCAGTCAATGCAATGAATTTTCAGGCTCAGCACATGTTGGGTGGCTGATCTAATACCGATCTTTCTGCAAACACTCAAGAGTGATTCCTATCCCTGGAATGTTGTTTTTTTTACTGTTAATGATTAAAAATTAGATGTTAAGAGAAGTGTCATTTGGTTATTTGTGATGGAAACTGTAGTTTTAAAACTAAATGGAAACTTCAGGATTATGGGGAAACTGATGTTGGATGAAACCATATCAAAGACACAGAACCATCAGCACTCAGGTTATCCAATGATGTTGCAAACAATTAAAAATATTGAATGGGAAGTCTGGACCAGAGATAAAGAAAAGTTATGGCCACAGCTTTAGATTTTTTGAAAAAATGAATTAATTGATCTGAAGCAGCAACATAGTGCATGGGGTTATTACGGTGTCTGCAAATAATGACATTTCTAGTAAATCCACACTATTAAAACTATCATGAGAAAAGCTCATGAGGTTCAAAAGATAACTATTTCGATGAAAGCCATACCTGTTAAATTAGGTTGGTTGGTTTCTGCTACCAGTTGAGAAACTAATGTTTAAGGCTTTGAAGAAAATGATTTAGAACTTTTTTGATCCAGAGTTTTGAAGGATTTGGCACCATTTTTACAGCAGGTTAATTATAAGTGCCACTTATAATTTCCATTGACCACAATTTGCCTGTTTGTTTATTCATGGTTAATTTATGTTGATATCAGTTTGCTTGTCAAAGTAAAAGTTCTGAAAAATGTCCTTTAGTTTCCTTAGATGGAAAATTAAGCAATTTTGTTGTTTTTGACTTCCTTGGACATCATGACTTAAATGGTAACAAATCGAATACCATTGAAATTTTGCAAGTTTGGATCCCAACAGAGGCTTAAATGAAAGCTGAAAGCTGAAAATGAGCAGTGTATTTAGGTATCTGCAATTAGATTTTTTGACAGACCTTGCTATAATTACAATTAAATGCATTTTTCCCCAGCAATCGAATATGAAATGTCAAGCCGCAGTATTACTGTTAAATAGGTTAAGTAATGAAAAGAGAACAGGAAGGAATAATATACAAGCAAAATGTCTGGTCAGAAACAGTACACTTTGTGTGGTGTATTAGGAAGCTTCTTTGTATCTATGGCTTACATCTTTCTATCTCAAATGGCAGATGGAGTAAAGACCATCCCAAGGCAAATAATCAGAAAGCACATTTTCTAAGTTAACTCAAACTATCCCTCCATAATAAAATGAATCTATTTATAACAATTTACATTTATCAAACAATCCAGAGTGTTCAGCAGAAACAATATTAATAAAAACATCTTTCGATACTGAGTTAAAGAAGGAGAAATCAGGAAAGGTGATAAAGCTATGCAATATATTGGAATTTAGATTTTTCATGATGAGGTAAGGAAGAACTGGAGCAAAATTCTGTTGTAGTAACTGGCTTGTTTTTGAAAGGTCAGAAAGTAATTTGGATCAGTGAAGTTAATACATAATTTGATGAAAGCATATGACTCCAATTAACTGCCTTGCAGAATACCTGTGGTGTTAAATAACAAATTGCTTACAAAGTGGAATTCATGATGTATGGGAAAATATCTGCTCCCAGGAGGACCAGTTCCACCACACAACACACCAGATGGCCTCCTTCTTTCCCTTCCCACATGGTTAAAGATGTCCTCCCACGCATCTCATCCACATCTCGCACCTCCGCCCTCAGACCCCACCCCTCCAACCGTAACAAAGACAGAACCCCCCTGGTGCTCACCTACCACCCTATCAACCTTCGCATAAACCAAATCATCTGCCGACATTTCCGCCACCTCCAAACGGACCCCATCACCAGGGATATATTTCCCTCCCCACCCCCTTCCACCTTCCGCAAAGACCGTTCCCTCCGTGACTACCTGGTCAGGTCCACGCCCCCCTTCAACCCACCCTCCCATCCTGGCACTTTCCCTGCCACCGCAGGAATTGCAAAACCTGTGCCCACACCTCCACCCTCACCTCCATCCAAGGCCCTAAAGGAGCCTTCCACATCCATCAAAATTTTACCTGCACATCCACCAATATCATTTACTGTATCCATTGCGCCCGATGCAGTCTCCTCTACATTGGGGAGACTGGACGCCTTCTAGCAGAGCGCTTTAGGGAACATCTCTGGGACACCCGCACCAATCAACCACACCGCCCTGTGGCCCAACATTTCAACTCCCCCTCCCACTCTGCCAAGGACATGGAGGTCCTGGGCCTCCTTCACTGCCGCTCCCTCACCACCAGATGCTTGGAGGAAGAACGCCTCATCTTCTGCCTCGGAACACTTTAACCCCAGGGCATCAATGTGGAATTCAACAGTTTCCTTATTTCCCCTTCCCCACCTCACCCCAGTTCCAAACTTCCAGCTCAGCACTGTCCCCATGAATCCTTTCTAGCACCTTGCAGATGACAGACGTGAGACTTACTGGTCTGTAATTGCTGGGGATTTCCCTATTTCCTTTCTTGAAGAGAGGAATTACATTTGCCTCCCTCCAGTCCTCAGGTACGACTCCTGTGGAGAGCGAGGATGCAAAGATCTTCACAAGTGGTGAAGCAATCACATTTCTCGCTTCCCAAAGCAGCCGAGGACAAATCTGGTCCGGGCCTGGAGACTTGTCAATCTTAACGTTTGACAAAAGTTTCAGCACATCAGCTTCCTCGAACTCTATCCATTTCAGCATGCTTATCTGCTCTTCAAAGGTTTCATTCACTACAAAGTTTATTTCTTTCGTAAAACAGAAGCAAAAAACTCATTTAGGGCTTTCCCCAGCTCCTCAGACTCCACACACAAAATCCCTATGCTATCCCTGATCGGTCCTATTCTTTCTTTGACCATTCTCTTATTCCTCACAAAAGTGTAAAATGCCTTTGTGTTCTCCCTAATTCGTTCTGCCAAGCCTTTCTCGTGCCCCCTCCTGGCTCTCTTTAGACCATTTTTAAGCTCCTTCCTCACCTGCCTGTAATCCTGTAGAGCTGAGCTTGACCCTAGCTTCCTCCACCTTATGTAAGCTACCTTTTTCCTTTTGACGAGAAACTCCACCGCTCTCGTCATCCAAGGTTCCTTTATCGAACCACTTCTTGCCTGTCTCAGAGGGACATATTTATTCATCACTTGCAACAACTGTTCCTTAAACAGTCTCCACATGCCTATGGTGCCTTTACCATGGAACAATTGCTCCCAATCCATGCTTCCTAACTCATGTCTAATCGCATCATAGTTTCCTCTTCCCCAATTAAATATCCTCCCATTTTGCCTAATTCTCTCCTTCTCCATAGCTATGTAATACTCAGTGTTCTCACTTTATTTTAAAAAAAGAAGTGGCTGTTGTTTTATGTATCTCAGCATTTAGCACATCCAGCTGGATGCCAGCTCTGCTACACCTCAGTTTATTTCAGTAATCTTGTGGATATTGTAACCTTTGAACCTGTTATATTGCTTCCAATTAATTTCATTTTTAAATATGGTATTTTTAAAAGAAAGGCATACATTGGCACCTTTTATTTTAACATGTGCATTATGAATGCTCTAATGGCAACTTCAAAGTGTGCAACTTGGTTTGGGTACCTAGCAACTTAACCTGCAAGCTCAGAATAACAGGAAGTCTTACAGGGGACCAAGGGGAACAGGCTGCAGTTGTCACTCAGCTCGGCATGGGACCCAAGTCATTTCCTTTTACCCCAGAAATGATGAGCTGTAAATGAGGTCCCGGGAGCCTCCAGATGATTCAGCTTTTCATCGTCAAGGACATTTACCGCCATTCACCATGCTGCATCTGTTTTCAGTAGACAGGGTCCAATCTCATTAAAAGTACTGGTGCCACAACCTTTTGATATGCAGTTCACAAGGTCAGCTACACCCCCTTCATTTTCCTTCAGGCAAAACACTTCCAAGTGCTCCAGGACTCACAATAAAGAAGATAATGTTCTAGTCATGTGTGAAAAGGTTTGACACATCATTTGCATGATCATGGAGTGATAGGGAACAGTAACAAAGATAGGCACCAAGGCGCTAAGCTGTAAACAAGCTTGAAACGATAAAAAGATTTAGAATGCTTGGTCAAAGTGTGAACAATATGCCCAATGTTGAGGTACAGAATGATCATGGCTCAAACTAAAGCAGCAAAGAAAAAGAATATTGAGTAAGACCAAGCAACAACAAAAAAACACAAAGGAAGCAATGGAAAGACAGAAAGAGGTAGCAGTGTGCAAAAGGAACCAAAGGTACATACATTCAGAGTGACTGCACGCTCAGAATTACTTCAGGAATTACATAGCATTGGAAATGACTACATTTCAAATTGCTTTCCCTGAGTGACTGTCCTGTCGTCAAATTAACCTGATGCAAAAGCAAAATATACTGGGGAGAAATCTTGAAATAAAAACACAAAAATCTGTACATACTCAGCAAATTAGGAGGTGGCTGGAGAGAGAAGCCATTACTATTTCAAGGTGACAGCCATTCAAATGTTATTGACCTGTGACATTAAGTTTGCTGCAGCTCCGCAAATATTATCTGATGTGCAGCCTTTTTCAGCATTTTCTGCTTTTAAGTTTACCTGATGGCAGCTTCAAAGCTAAAGCTGAAATGTTTCTATTCCACTGAGATTTGTACTTTCCCTTTAGTAACGGGACACGTGCCCAGTTAGCTTTCTGTTTTCTATTTAAGCAGATGGTGTTCCAGTAGTTTGAGGGCTTGCTACTGGAAGAGTTATTATTGGGAAAGGAGATTGTGATAAACATGTGGAGCTCAGTGGAGAAGATTTTGCTAATGCAAATCAAAGCATGCCAATAGTTCTGATGGAGCCACAGCCCCATTCTGGGGAAGGGAAGAGACAGGTGAAATAATTGATGGATTGATTTGATTTATTGTCACATGTACCTAAGTACAGTGAAAAGCTTTGTTTGTGAGCAGTACAGGCAGATCATAGTAAGCAACGATATACAAATCATAGGGTGAAAAAGACTTACACAGAGTGAGGCATGCAGGTAAGAACAACATTAACAAGATCAACATTGTTTGAAGTTAGAGAGTCCATTCATCAGTCTAATAATGACCAGGCAGAAGCTGTTCCTGAACCTGTTGGTGCGTTTGTTCAGGCTTCTCTATCTTCTCCCTGAGGTGATAGGATAGTGATACTGGGGTGCGATAGATCTTTGGTAATGTTGACAGCCTTTCCACAGCACCAAGAGCTGTAAGTGAAGTCCATGGCGGAAAGAATTGGCTTCTGTGATGGTCGGGGCTGTGCACACAACTTTCTGGAGTTTCTTACGGTCCTGGGAATGATTTGCAATCCCATTTCCTCACTTCACATTGAGCCACTATAAAGAGCAGCTTGTAGGTAAACCTATAGCCTACAACCTGAATTTCAATCATTAAGTAGCATGAAAGCTTATTATGCAGAGCATGTTTTTCTAAAAAAAATGTGGTTTTCTCTGAATCATTATGCAAGCCTTCCGTTGTGTGAAGATGACATCCCGTGTCTGGGCCTGTCTTATTTCAAAATAATACATCCAGATAGTTTCACTCAAGCCATTTTCTGTGTGCCAAAACAGTTTTCCCAAGAGATTTCAACCAATAATTATAGGGATTTTACACACTGAACTTTCACAATATTCAGAGGCTATTGTTTTGTAGGCACAGAATCTCAACTGCAGAGAAGGAACATTCTGTGACTTGAAAGGAAGAATGTCAGACACCATAAAAGCTTCTGAACTGCTAATAAAAAACACCTTTCACATTCTGGAAAAAGCATTTGGAAAAGCCTCAGAATTTATCACGGACTAAACAGAAAATAGGAAACTTTCTGGACGCATAAATCACGAGAGACGAGATTGCAAAAAATCAAGTTATTCTTTATTAATTTCAAATTATCACAAAACTGTTAGCTATTCTATTGCCTACTTTTTAAAAAACTACATCATGTTTGAGGGTGACTATTGACTGAAGTATGTGATGAAATCATTACAGTACATTCATTTTAGGTGGAATTGCAATTCCATTCCAGATTTGTGAAGAACTAAAAAGTAACTTTAAAATAATACATTTTTAAGCAGACTTTTAGCTTACTCAAGATGGAGAAATAAGCCAAAAACATCTGGATTACATTACTGCTACTAGTAGCAGAATAAACAGAATTTTCTTTAGTATTCACATACTTTGATCAAATTTCAGTGAATTAAACTGACTTTTGGTCTTTGGAATTATGCAAAAACATCAGGTAGAATTTAATGCTGAAATGGATGTGATGCTGGGAGCCAGAGTACCTGAACAGATTGCTGGCATCTGGAGAAACTCTGAGTTAATGGTGGATCTAATGCAATTATTCTTTGCAACATAGTTTTTTCTCTCTCTCAACAAATGCATCCAGACCTGCTGAGATTCTCGATCACTTGCTACTTTTTATTTTAAAATTCTATCCTTTGCGGTATTTTGCCTTTATTGGAGTGACCACTTAAATTGGTGATGGGAAGGAGTCATTGTGGAAATCCTGGTCAGGAGTGATGCAATGATTGTAATGAAGTCAACCATCTGGACACCATAGAATATGAGTTCCCAGATTGGGGCTGTTAACCTGGTCCAATCAGGAGCCTCGGCTGACTGATTAAAAGAAGAATGTCAAACAAACTCTGAGAGCAGGCTCTGAGGGAGATGGATCAGTGTCAAGGACTTTCCATGTATAAATAAAGAATGGGTTGGTGACGGGATACCAGCCTCTGAGCAGCTATTTCCGTGGTGGTGAATGTAAAGCATGTTCCTGAAGAAATAGTTATCTTTGAGTTGGGTTTAGCATTTCTAGCATCATGCCATTATTTGGGAGGGTTGGGTCAATGGATCCTGCCATTAAAGACTGGGCCCAGTATGTGGAATGAAAGGTTTATTTTAAGCAAATTACATTGGACAGATGAAAAGCAACAAGCAATTCTCCTGAGAGCTTGTAGAGCAGCAGCTTTTTCGGTTATTAGGAGCTTTACTTTTTGTTAGGCACCAGTTACTAAAACCTTTCAAGAGTTGACAGATTTAGTTAAGGAGTATTACAGTCCCAAGCCTATTCTAATTCTGAGATACTGACAGTTTTGCTTGGTAATTCAAGAACTAGAGGAATCCAGATTGGGATTTTTGACGAGGTTAAGATAACTGGCAGAAGCCTGTGACTTTGGTTTAATCCTTAATAACTTGCTGAGAGTCCAGTTGGTATGTGTGATTAATGATATAACGATGCAAAAGCACCTTTTAACTGAAGCCTAGCTGGCACTGTAACCGACTTTATCATTGCAAGATGCAATAAATAGAGCAGATGGGTTACAGGGTATTCCAATGGAAGTGGAACCCTCTCCAGTCCAAATGAGCTTGAGGGGCACTACTTGAGTGAAGGCAACAGAAGGAATCTAAGTCAGCTCACTGCAAAACCCCAAAACAAAGACAAACCTCAGCCAAATGGTTAAATCTTTCTTCAGGATCTGGGCTGGCAAGCCATTGTAGTTGCTGTCAGTATGTGGCGTCAAGAAAGCAAGGGAGTCAGACTCGACCTGAGTTGAGTAAAATAACTCATAGCTGAAAATGTGTTGCTGGAAAAGCGCAGCAGGTCAGGCAGCATCCAAGGAGCAGGAGAATCGACGTTTCGGGCATCGGTCCTTCTTCAGGAAGGCCCGAAACGTCGATACTCCTGTTCCTTGGATGTTGCCTGACCTGCTGCGCTTTTCCAGCAACACATTTTCAGCTCTGATCTCCAGCATCTGCAGTCCTCACTTTCTCCTCTAAAATAACTCATAGGCCGGTATCGAGAGAATGCACTCCCTGGAAAGTCCACGTACAGCTGATTTGGAACGATTAAATTGCTCAACAACATCCAAATCAGAACCAATTAAAATAAACATCTGGTCAAATGGTCACCCATGTATAATGGAGATTGATACCAATGTGCACATTTCAGTGATCGCAGGACTGGTCTTTAACAAAATTTGTGCTGGAATTCAACCTTTACGTTTGCGCAAGATCTTGGCTAGACTGGGCACCTATAATGGGAGTCTAGATTAGAGTGGTGCTGGAAAAGCACAGCCATTCAGGCAGCATTCGAGGAGCAGGAAAATCGACATTTTGGACAAAAGTCCTTCATCATTACTGAAGGCAGGGACCCTCCAGGCTGGAGGGATAAATGGGAGCGGGATGGAGCTGGGGAGAAAATAGCGAAGAGGACAATAGGTGGATGGGGGTGGGGATGAAGGTGATAGGTCAGAGAGGAGGGTGGAGCGGATAGGTGGGAACGAAGATAGGCAGGTAGGACTGGTCATGGGAATGGTGCTGAGTTGGAAGGTTGGAACTGGGGAAGGGTGGGGTTAGGGAAATGAGGAAACTGGTGAAGTCCACATTGATGCCCTGGGGTTGAAGTGTTCTGAGGTGAAAGATGAGGCGTTCTTCCTCCAGGCATTGGGTGGTGAGAGAATGGCAGTGGAGAAGGCCCAGGACCTGCATGTCCTTGGCAAAGTGGGAGGGGAGTTGAAATGTTGGGCCATGGAGCAGTGGGGTTGATTAGTGCGGGTGTCCTGGAGATGTTCCCTAAAGCGCTCTGCGAGAAGGCGTTCAGTCTCTCCAATATAGAGGAGACTGTATCGGGAGAAACGGATACAATAAATGACATTGGTGGATCTGCAGGTGAAACTTTGATGGATATGGAAGGCTCCTTTAGGGCCTTGGATGGAGGTGAGGGGAAGGTGTGGCCGCAGGTTTTGCAATTCCTACAGTGGCAGGGGAGGGTGCCAGGACGGGAGGGTGGATTGAAGGGGAGCATGGACCTGACCAGGTAGTCACGGAGGGAATGGTCTTTGTGGAAAGTGGAAAGGGGTGGGGAGGGAAATATATCCCTGGTGATGGGGTCCGTTTGGAGATGGCAGTAATGTCGGCAATTGATGCGGCTTATGCGAAGGTTGGTAGGGTGGAAGGTGAGGACCAGCGGGGTTCTGTCCTTGTTACGGTTGGAGGGGTGGGGTTTGAGGGCGGAGGTGCGGGATGTGGATGAGATCCATTGAAGGGTATCTTCAACCACGTGGGAAGGAAAATTGCGGTCTTTAAAGAAGGAGACCATCAGGTGTGTTCTGTGTTGAAACTGGTCCTCCTGGGAGCTGAAACGGGAGGAAACAGTTTTGGGCTGTCCTTCACACAGCTGAAAATGACCCATGCTTACCTATACTTATGGTTAGATGAGGATTCCCAGAAGCATGCTCTAATTAATACCCATAAGGGTTTGTACCAATATATGAGACTGTTATTTGGGGTATCATTAGCCTGTACAATATGGCTCTCCTATACTTCGCAAAGACCAGTTAGTAAACCCTCTTGATGTTTTCCATTTGGGGAAAGGACTTCAATCAAAGGACCTGGCTTCAGCCAGTCCAGAAAGCATGGGGGCAATTTTGCTTTCAGTGGGGGCTTAATTATGTGAAAAGCCTGATATGACTTGAATTATACTTGGCTGCCCTGTACAAACAACTCAGGTCTGCCATCAGTTCTCTAAATAGTGAGGTGGGGTCAAGACCCTCATCGTTCGTACTAAATCTTCGCTATTATATGTTTAAAATTTAACTGAAGTATTACTGACTACAGATAAAGGCCTAATTTTAACTCGGGATTAAAATTTGGCACCTAGAAAGTGAAAAAAATGTTTGTGGCTTTTATGGCTGGATGGATTTTGCTTAGTATCATTCTGTTTCATAAATAATACTACGACCTTTCTCCAAAAATCCCACTTATTTACAAAAAGGATGAAGTCACAAGATTGCACAGTTTAAAAACAGAAGAGTTTTTGCTGTATAAGCATCAAACAAAGCAAATACTAAATCCTATCTCAGCTAACTATCAATACTCTTCAATTTATTAAAAAAACTAGGACACCGATTCACACAAAGCTAACCATGAATTAGCAGGCAAATTGCTGTTAGTTATGAAATATTAAACAAGAATTCAATGTGATATACAAAGACAGATTGAATCAATTGGCTCAGCAGTCTTGACCGATAAAGTCAATCATGAAAGGTATCCATCAAAATTCTGTATTCTTTACATCAGTACTTCTACTTCTCTCTTCCAGGAGATAGCATTATACAAAGTTCTATATTCTCAAAGATTTGGAAGAGAATTCACAGATAAGGAGAGAAATTGTTAGATCAGGAACCAGCATAATTCGATTAGATTCCCTACAGTGTGGAAACAGGTCCTTCGGCCCAACTAGTCCATACCAACCCTCAGAAGAGTAACCTACCCAGACCCATTCCCGCTAACTATATGGGCAATTTAGCATGACCAATTCACCTAACCTGCACATCTTTGGACTGTGGGAGGAAACTGGAGCACCCAAGCAGACATGGGGAGAACGTGCAAACTCCACACAGACAGTTGTCTGAGGATGGAATCGATCCTGGGTCCCTGGTGCTGTGAGGCAGCAGTGCTAACCACTGAGCCACCGTGCCATCCTAATTCAACAAGCACAGCTATAATATTTGAACAAAGCTTGAAGTGAGATAGGAAGGACACAGAGCTAGAATGGCAGTTCACGGTGTGGTCAGGTGACCCATGATCTCCAGGATTGTTACAGAATATTGATACTTTCTCATGGACACGGATATGGACATGGACATGATGTGCGGAAGCCATGTATAAACTTAGCCAGACTCTGCAATTTGCATGCCACGGAGTTGGAATAGATAGTTTTCATGCAGTCTGGCCTTGGACAATCAACTTGCTTGGAACTGCCTGGCCAGGTGCTAATGGCAAAATTGTTTGTATCTCCAGTGAAGCTGCTTTGGTAGGTGAATGATACACAGACTTGATGGCATCTAGCTCGGTTAGAGACCAAAGGCAGACAGTGACAAAGACAGCACATGACAGTTGCAGGGTCAAAACCATGTTCTGCAACCCTCACACATAGAAAGTAGTCAACTCATTAGACATTCCTGTCCCCTGCTCAATGCTGGTATTGGTCAGAAGGTCACAGAATCTCGGAGAAGGGCATGAAGAGAGGGATAAGAGAGGCAACCTGGAGTCCCAGCTATTTATGCTTTAGCACCTTCTTCAAAAGCATCTCCAGAGAGCACCTTTGACTGGCAGCTGAGCTGCACAGTATCACCAGGTGCTTGTCCCTCATGTTGAGTATCATTAGACTGACCAGACTCAGAGACACCAACTCAGTGAAATGAGCTCAATACCAGAACCAGCCCGAGTCAACAGCTGCAGATCAACAACTGCAGATCCTGAAACATCATCCAACCCTTGAAGGTTGTGGAACAGTCTGTCCTAGCCTTACTGAATGGTATTACCAGGTTTTTCAGACAAACAGTTCAAATACAGCAGTGGAGAGGGTGCAGCCAATCCTCAAAAGCTGTTGTCAAAAGAAGATAGCTAGTGTAGATTTGGCACTGTTTATTCGAGAGTCCTGTGAAGAGACTGATAGAGGTCAATCTAGGGGCAACACAGGGCTCAGTGGTTAGTACTGCTGCCTCACAGTGCCAGTGACCCAGGTTCGATTCCAGTCTCAGATGACTGTTTTTGTGGAGTTTGGGCATTCTCCCCGTGTCTGCATGGGTTTCCTCAGGGTGCTCTGCTTTCCTCCCACTGTCCAAAGATGTGGAGGTAAGGTGAATTGGTCATGCTAAATTGCCCATAGTGTTCAGAGATGTGTAGATTAGGTATTAGTCAGGGGTAAATGTAGAGTAATATGGTAGGGGAATGGGTCTGGGAGGGATACTCTTTGGAGGGTCAGCGTAGACTTGTTTGGCCAAATGGCCTGTGTTCGTACTGTAGGGATTCTATGATTAATCAAAGTACAATTATCAAGTCTGACGAATATTGTTTTTCCTTCATAAAATGTTCAATAAAGTTGTGTTGGACATTCCCCTAACTTTTGCCCATCTCGTTGCATAACATGCCCAGGTTAAAAAGTGTTACTACAGATTGGTCAAGATTATACTTGCCCTTGTACCATAGAATCTCTACCATGTGGAAATGGGCCTTTCAGCCTACCCTGTAAAAAACATCCCACACAGACCCGTCCCCTATACCTGCATTTCCTATGGAGAACACACCTGAAACATCTCTGAACATGGGTAACTTAGCAAGGCCAATCCACCTAACCTGCACATCTTTGGACTAGTCAAGGTACATTTAGCCACCTTTTCACCTTCCAACAATGGAGAGTGAAGGAAGGAAAATGTTCAAATTATCAAAAAAGTGGCCATAAAAATGTTGCTCATTTCAATTAAGCCTATTAAAATTTAAGAGGTGACCTACCAGAGGTTTTAAGATTATAAAGGATTAGAATGCTAATAGGAATGCTGATACATAGTTGATGGTTTCCCTGCCTTAGAGCCAAGAGATTTGTGTTACAGACTCCCTTCAAGACCTGATAGATAAGCATGATGGATCATGGTGACCAGAGAGTTTGAACATCAAACTGTAAATCCTTTCAATGTAGACCAAAAGCAAGGGAGAGATTCCTTGTCATCCAAGTGATGAAAGATGGTTAAAGCTTCTATCATCACTATCTATATCAGTAGTGTGCGCATTGCCAAGATCAGGCTCCCTCAGTGAATTGTAACACATGAGTACAATATGTATAACTACAAGTTACTTTCTGCTTTTGTCTTTGTAGATTTACAATATATTTGCATTTGAGCCACCTGGTTACTTTATTTAGCAATATTTTAAGAGAGAGAGTTACTGAGATGACTCCAGTGATTCATGCTGACTATCTATTTGGCTTTTCACCGATCCAGACGAAATATAACATCAAAACGCTCATCTCATTTTTGGACGGAATTCAGCCCACACAGAGTAATGTATGTTTCCCACTCATGGTCAGGAAAAAAAAGTATTTGATCGGATTATGGAGACACAAAACTTCCTTGAACTGGGGGCGGGAAGGGAATGTTCATAACTTGACGTAAAATGTAAGGAATTAACAAATGTCATTTCTGAAATATGTTCATCTTGGTTCTTAATCCTGTGACATCTTGGTCAAGAGTGGTCCAATTAATCATTCTTATGAGGAAAATGTTCTTGTTTCATGAGAAGTTTATGTAAAGTTCAGCAATAACTACGCATGCAATGTGTTTAACTCAATGTTCACATTGCTCTCGCTGTAACCATTTTAAAAGGTGGAACTGCCTTTAGTTTTAAACCCAGTTGGAGACCCACCTGTTCCAAATTTTGAAAATATCTTGATTCAAAAAGCTAACAATCCCACTTGAAACAGGCCAAGATTCTTCTCAAATCACGTTCAAATTATTTTGCCAGGACCCTGAAACCATTTTGCTCTCTGCAGTTCCCCAAGCTACCCACAAACCATGGGTGATACATTGGTGTAAGTGCCCTCTTCAGAGGTAATATAAATGATCCACAGATGCCCTTGGGTAGAAAGCTAAAATGAGGTCAGAAATATTTTGGCATCATTTTTGTTGGCTCCTTGAATAATTTGGATGGTCTGGACTCTTCAGGGAATTCTGGCACTACATTTTTTCCAACCAACTTTATTGCATTCTAGCAGAGATGGTGGGTGTTGAGTGGGAGAAGCTAGAAGGAGGGAAAAGAGCACCCAACTGCAGAATTCCATAAGAAGATATGGCATTCTTATTGAAATAAAAGCAATTTAATGGTTTGAGTCCAAAGAGTGAACAGATAATAGCACCATTATGATCAGCGCCATTAATTCAGACAGTTACCTCTTACCATCATACAATGCGGCATTGTGGCACATTGGTAAGCCAAGCTGCCTCATAATACCAGGGATCTGGGTTTGATTCCAGCCTCAGGGACTATTGGTGGGAAGTTTGTACATTCTCCCCACATCTGTGTGGGTTCCCTCTGGGTGCTCCGGTTTCCTCCCACAGTCCAAAAATGTATAGGTTCGGTGGATTGGCCATGCTAAGTTAGTATCCAGGGATGTTTAGGCTGGATGGGTTAGCCATGGGAAATGTAGGGTTACAGGGGTAGAGTGGGGGGCGGGGGAGGGAGGGGGGCTGGGATGCTCTTTGGAGGGTTAGTGTAGAGTTGATGGGCTGAATGGCCTGGTTCCACACTTAATGATTTTATGATGCAACTCAAATTAATGAAACCTTCCATCTAGAGAAGTAAAAATAACCCTTACTCCACTCCTCCTTGCAGCTTGAGCTCGACCATGACTCCTTCCCACATTTCAACTTCTTTTGTTTACTTTTCTGAAAGCGCAAGTAGAAGATTGTCTTGATTGTTGCCTGAAACTTTACAGAATATTTGACATCCATTGTTTTGTCATTACCAAGACAGACTATTGAACTGTTTAGTCTTCAGAGGAGAAAAACCTCCATAAACCATTATTGGCAAGGTGCCACCTTTATAACTCTTTAACCTTTCCCTCCAACTTATACAGATGACTGTACTTTATTTTGAAAAGCAAATCAATAACTATTTCTGAATGCTGAAAATCAGTCCAACAAAATGCAATCTATCACAGATTTCCCATCACATCAACTTTCTCTTTATGTTTGAAAATTTATTCCTTATTCCCCAACAATTTCTAATTTCATTTAAATGATTATTAGGTTTTATTCTTCAATTATATATTGTGAAACTTGAAAGGGTTCGGAAATGATTTACAAGGATGTTGGAGGGTTTGAGCTATAAGAAGAGTTTGAATAGACTGGGGCTGTTTTCCCTGGAGCGTCTGAGGCTGAGGGGTGACCTTATAGAGGTTTATAAAATCATGATGGCTATGGATAGAGTAAATAGACAAAGATATTTCCCTGAGGTGGGTGGGGGTCCAAAACTAGGGAGCATAGGTTTAAGATGAGAGGAGAAAGATTTAAAAGGAACAACTTTTTCATGTATGGTGCATGTATGGAATGAGCTGCTAGACGAAGAGGTAAAGGCTGGTATAGTTACAACATTTAAAAGGCATCTAGATGGGTGTATGAATAGGAAGGGTTTAGAGGGATATGGGCCAAGTGCTGGCAAACAGAACTAGCTCAATTTAGGACATCTGGTCAGCATAGATGAGTTGGACTGAAGGGTCTGTTTCCGTGCTATATACCTCTATGACCTAATTCTGAAAGAAGACCTTGCTTTACATTTTAGTCAATCATTTTTCCACAGACACTCACTGGCCTTTTTTATACTTTCAAATTTTACTGACTTTGCTCCATGCTTTCAGAATTTAAAGTTTGTTGCATTGTATTTTTTTGAAAGAGGGAAGACGGCAGAGAACCGAAAGAGGGCAAATTAATGGAAGAAATAGAAGAGATGGTAACGAAGAAAACATTAAGCATGATTAGCAATACTCAAGTTGTCTGGAACAATCTAATTAATCAGAAGTCTTCAAAGACATGTTTTGTTCTGTTAACACAGCATTAGTAACACAAGGACAAAATTAATTAGCTCTCAATTTGAAGAACTCTTCAAAATACATTATTCAATTGTACACACAGACCATGATTGCAAAGTTCTTGGGACTGAAACAATTGTAAATTAAGCCACAGACATTTAGAATCAATACTGGGTTAAACCTTAATTATCTCTCCCTAACAAGGTACCTCTGCTGGGTCAGCAGAGCAGTATAGTTGCCTCAAGACAACAAAATACTTATAACAGTTTTGAATGCGCCACAATATACAAACAGATTGCTTATTTTTCAAACCTAAATCATGGCCCTGTCTGAAATGTTAATACATTTTTCTACTCCACCCAACAGATGTTGATCAATTACAGCAATTAAATTTGAACTGCATTTTTCCTTAAATTATGAATGACATTTTTCTTTTTTTGATATTTTAAGGCATCAACCATTTCTGAATAACACATTACAATCTGGTTAGATTGTTTAGATCATGAGTCTTCAGTGACATGTTAAAATATCTGGATTATGGAATGCCAGTCAGTTCAAGGCCTCCCCACAGAGCCCAGTAACAATTCTTCATTCCTATATTGTCTGCCAATCAGCTACTTTAAGAAATATTAAGCTTTCTTCCTTCAGTTAAAAAGATGAACAAGTAGTGCTGCTCAGTATCTGGATAATTCTCAGAAATATATCCATATATGTATGGATGTGTATATATATGTTTGTAAAGATGCCCTTGATCAACAGAAGACAGGAGTCAACAGGAGACAGAGAGTAGTAGTAGAAGGGAAGTTCTGAAAATGGAGACCTGTGACCAGTGGTGTTCCACAGGGAACTGTACTGGGGCCACTGTTGTTTGTGACATACATAAATGATTTGGAGGAAGGTATGGATTGCCTCATTAGCAAGTTTACAGATGAATCTAAGGTTGGTGGAGTAGCAGATAGTGAAGGGAACTGTCAGAGAATACAGCAGAATATAGATAGATTAATTCCCTATAGATTAGATTCCCTACTGTGTGGAAACAGGCCCTTTGGCCCAACCAGTCCACACTGACCCTCCGAAGAGTAACCCACCCAGACCCATTTCCCTCTAACTAATGCACCTAACACTATGGGGAATTTAGTATGGCCAATTCACCTGACCTGCACATCTTTGGACAGTGGGAGGAAACCTATGCAGACACGGGGAGAATGTGCAAACTCCACACAGACAGTTACCTGAGGCTGGAATCGAACTTGGGACCCTGGTGCTGTGAAGCAGCAGTGCTAAGTTGGAGAGTTGGGCAGAAAAATGGCAGATAGCGTTCAATCTGGACAAATGCAAGGTGATGCATTTTGGAAGATCCAATTCAAGAGCGAACTATACAGTAAGTAGAAAAGTCCTGGGGAAAATTGGTGGACAGAGACATCTGGGTTTTCAAGTTCATTGTTGCCTGAAGTTGGCAATGCAAGTCAGCAGAGTGGTCAAGAAGGTATACGGCATGCTTTCTTTCATCGGACGGGATATTGAGTACAAGAGTTGGCAGGTCATGTTACAGTTGTATAAGACTTTGGTTTGGCCACATTTGGAATACTGCATAGACTTCTCGTGGCCACATTACCAGAAGGATGTGGATGCTTTGGAGACAGTGCAGAGGAAGTTCACCAGGATGTTGCTTGGTATGGAGAGTGCTAGCTATGAGGAGAGGTTGAGTAGCTTAGGATTATTTTCATTGGAAAGAAGGAAGTTGAGGGGGGACCTGATTGAAGCCGACAAAATCATGAGAGGCGTAGATAGGGTGGATAGCGAGAAACTTTTTCCCAGAGTGAAGGACTCAATTACTCGGGGCCATGAGTTCAAAATGAGAGGGGAAAAGTTTAGGGGAATATGTGTGGCAAGTTCTTCACGCAGAGGCTGGTGGGTGCCAGGAATGTGTTGCCAACTGAGGTGGTAAGGGCATGAACAATAGCATCATTTAAGATGTATCTAGACAGAGACATGAATGGGTAGGAGCAAAGGGACACAGATCCTTAGAAAATAGGTGGCAGGTTTAGATAGAGGATCTGGATCGGCACAGGCTTGGAGGGCCGAAGGGCCTGTTCCTGTTCTGTAATGTTCTTTGTTCTTTGTTCTTGATCCTAAATCAAATACCATCTGTGAAGATCCAATCTGTGGAAAGGATAAAACTTAGAAACATATATAATCTTTGCTCTTGCTCAAAGCTTATGAATGTTTTGCTTGTGTCTTCAGGTCCTATTCCTGAAGAAGGGCTTATGCCCGAAATGTCGATTCTTCTGTTCCTTGGATGCTGCCTGACCTGCTGCGCTTTTCCAGCAACACATTTTCAGCTCTTCAGGTCCTATGTCCACTGTCCAGGATAAGCAACCTGTTTACTTTCATCTGCTCAGTTATCTCCTTATTTACAGGCCTTCTGTCCATCTTTAGGTCCTGATCGTCTCTAATCTTCCACTGAAACTATTTTAGGAGGAGATGCTCATGTGTGAATCTCTGCTATATTGCATAAGTTGATTGTATCATTTGTTCAGGCAAAGCTTGCACAGTCACTGAAAGACAACAAAACACTCAGGGCTACATTTTCCACTGATGGCCTCTCACACAAATTGCTACTCCAGTCCTTCCTTTTTTAAATGAAAGAAGAGAGCTCAGATTTCCAAGAGGAGATTACACTCAGGTCTTCCTCAGAAATGTGCACTGACCATTTGACTGTGTTTTCATAGCACAGAGCTGTCAGGAGAAGACAAACCACACCCCCTTTTCGCAGCAGTCAGCTACTGTATTCTGAAATGTAAAAGTCCTGACAGCGACTTAGACAGCTGTTGTTAAAGTGTATAAAAGTGAGGTGTGATGTTAGGGTGCTGGGAGGGGTAGCGTGTCCAGGTGCAAGGTGAAAAGGGGAGCAGCTCAGTGTTCAGGGTTAGTTGGGATGAATTGGAGAAATTAAGTCCATCAGGGGACGTGGGGAGGGAGGGTGTCATGTTTAGGAATGAAGGAGGATGGGGATTATCTCATCCCAGATGTGTAAATGGCCTCAGCATGGTGCAGCGTGTGTGTACACGCAAGTGAGACATGCATAAAGTTTAATACTTACTCAGAAAAATCCTTAGACAATGACATACATAACTTATGTAATAATCAAACAGTTCCTGACTAACTATTTTACTTTAATTTTCACTGAACTATTGAAGTCTTCAGTTTTTATGGAAACATTTGAAGGGTTCCAGGCATAGGAGAATCACTCAGAGGAAAATTCATTTTCTTGGCCAATTCCATTAGAATGAGTTATGATGGGGATTCCACAGGGTCCCAAGTGTAACTCCCAGCTACACTGGAATATTGACCGTCTGAACATTAGAAAATCTACCCACCTGCCAGTAAAAATCTCCTTAAGTACCATTGGTAAATGAAATCCTCTGTGTTTGTTCAAGAAACCCTAAGCGGATTTTCTGTTTGTTCAGCTGATAAGTACCAATTTAGTGTAGGATTAAGCCCCAAGTTCAAGGTCGATCCCAAATTCAATCAAAAAATTAAGTAACCTGAGGTACTTATTACAATACTCTCAACAGCAGCCAGATTCACACACAATTACTATTCCATGTCTTTTGGCAGAATTCTCAAATCCTTCAGGTTTGCTTATACAGAGGAACCTTGATTATCTGAATGAGACGGGTAAGCACAATTTCGTTCTGACAATTGATTATTCAGCTAATTGATTCAATGCCTTTCCTCTCGGGCTCAGAGTTTTCTGGTTTCCTTTATCCTCACTCTGCGTGTCTTGCTTCCTCTCTCTGTCTGAGGGTTTGTTTCTGAGCAGACACACATTGTGTGTAAGGGACCTGCAGCATTGCTGAAGCCTCCTGCACCATAGACATGCACGCGCGCACACACACACACACACACACACACACACAATCTGTTCAATGGGATTGACACAGCGAGCACTTGCTAAGTCCGCTCCCCATTCAGGACACTAGGCAGCAGCACACTGTGTGCAGGCCCCTGCCACGGTCTACCCCCCAACTCTGTCCAACTCCGCCGCACCCCCCCCACCCACACACACCCCATCTGCCCCCGGGAGACAGAGGACGGGAGGCCAGTCATTTGGAGACGGTGCCTGGGCTCCCTTTGATGTCCAGGACTGTTCTTAGCAGCATTTCAGTAAGCCCAGTTTGTTTTTAATCATTGTAAACAAAAGACGCGATCAGTGTTAGATACACCTCTTTGATGTAATGTTTCTATTGGGACCTTGAGATCTCCTTCGGATAATCTGATTTTCAGATAATTGATATTTGGATAATCGAGGTCCCTCTGGAAAGAGGCATGCAGCATTGGAACTGACCCTTTGGCCCGACTCATGCGTGCCTCCCTGGTTTCCCAAATTAAACTAGTCCCATTTGCCTGCATCTGGCCCATATCCCTCCAAACCTTTCCTATTCATGAACTTGTCCAAATGTCTTTTAAATGTTATAATTGTACTCACCTCTACAACTTCCTCTGGCAGCTCTTTCAATATACACAACATCTTGTGTGTGAAAAAGTTGCCTCTCGGGTCCCTTTTAAATCTTCTTCCTGTCAGCTTAAACCAAAGCCCTCTAGTTTTGAACTCCCCTACCCTGGGAAAAGGACTTTGGCTATTTATCCTATCCATGCCCCTCATGATTTTAGAAACCTCTATAAAGTCGTGCCTCAGCCTCAGACACTCCAGAGAAAAAAAGCCCTATCCTATCCAGCCTCTCCTCATAACTCAAATCCTCCAGTCTCGGTAACATCCTTGTAAATCTTTTTTGGAACCTTCTCCAGTTTAATAATATTCTTCCTATAGCCGGGTGACCAGAATTGTAGGCAGTACTCCAGATGTGGCCTTACCAATGTCTTGTAACACGATGTCCCAACTCTGTGCTCAATTCTCTGACTAATGGAGGCAAGCATGCCAAATGCCTTCTTCATCACCCTGTACACCAGTCTTGTAACTTTCAAGGAACTGTATACCTGCATCCCTGGGTCTCTTTGTTTGACAACACTCCCCAGGGCCTACCATTAACTGTGTAAGTCCTGCACTAATTTGTCTTAACAAAATGCAACACCTCACATTTATCTAAGTTAAACTTCATCTGCCATTCCTCGGCCCACTTGATCAAGGTCTCTTCGATAACCTTTTCACTGTCCACTGTGCCACCAGTTTTGGTGTCATCCACAAACTTACTAACCATGCCTCCTATATTCTGATTTATATCATTTATATATACAATTTGGGTTAGTTAAGTAAATTCTATTTGATAGATTACATTCCATTATGACAAATATCACAGGTGAGGCCTTACCATGTAAAGGTTTGGGCCGAATATGGCCATATTTTGGCAAAGTGTCAGTTTCATTGAGTGTCATGGAGGGTTTCCCACAAAAGTTTCTCAGTGAATTTTCTCATGCTATATTAGCAAATTCATTTCCTTAACTACTTACCCCACCACTACGGCACACATCCCATCTGATGTTATTCAGATTCTAACACCTGCTGTAGCCGAAATAATTCACCACTGCCAGATATTCTTGAAAAGACTGGCATCCTTGGCACTGTGTCATCTTTAAAAGGGCCATTGTACATCCAGGTAAGCACAATCAGTCAGTCTGAAGCAACCCTGCACCGTTCTTGATATTTGTCTTCAACATGGCCGAGAAGGGTACATTGGTGTCCCACTTCACAGAAAAGGACCTGAACGTCTTAGTTGATGTCTAGAAAAAGGGACTATTTAAAAAAGAAATTCTTTCACAGGCTGTTGGCATCACTGGTTAGGCCAGCATTCATTGCCCATCCCTAATTGTCCAGAGAATAGTTAAACATCAACCATGTTGTTGTAGGTCTGGAGTTACATGTAGGCCAGACCAGGTAAGGATCCTTCCCCAAAACACATTATTCAACCAGATGGATTGCACCCCCCCCCCCCTCCCCCCCCTCCCCCCCAACAATGGTCATCATTAAACTTTTAATTGCAGACTTTTACTGAATTCAAGTTCTACCATCTGCTATGGCAGGATATGAACTAAGGTCCCCAGAACATTACCTGAGTTTTCAGATTACTAGGCCAACGATAATACCATGAGGTCATTGCCTCCTCAGGATGTTCTCTTCCTCCAGGTACTACAAGACATGGCTCTGCTAGCCTGGTCAGAAACTGTAAACATGTCAATTCAGCTTCGGCCCCTTGGAGAAATGACCTTCTGCAGTCTGCCACGATAATGTACCACCATCGCGCTGGTGCTAGTCGATGCTACTATACCCGGGAGTGAGGAAAGGACCCCAGTTGACCTGACCGGTTGGCAGAACTGCCTGTGCCTGAACTGGTGTCCAAGGCTACTCTTGATCTACTGTGCTGGGATGGCCTGACTGAAGGGTGTCTTCCTTGAGTTGACTGATGACAATGATCACAAGCTTCCTGGCTTTGAGTCTTGCTCAGTGACAAGGCAATGCAGAAGAATCACGAGCCCAGTGTCACTGGCTGAGGGGGCATACTACAAAATGGTAGATCAAGGCAAAGGTGTTGAGAGCATTGAGTGAAGCTCAAAATCAGTGAGAAGTAAGAGATCAAGCCAACTGTCCTGAGATGCAGGTTGGTTCAATCCATGAGTTGGCAGTGGGCAGGAGAGAACGGGGTGGTGCTTTCACTTACTAACCACGGAAAATGTCCTGAGATAATGGAGTCAGGTGTCCAGGAGCTCCAGGGAAGTAAGCAATGAGCTGGAATCATCACATACCTATCTCTGATTTTCATGCTTAGAGTTCTCAGTGTCTAGATCCACATGGCATGTATAGTAGGATAAAGCTGCACATTAATATCGTGAGATTTGAGGTTAATGGGGCAGTTAATAAGCGATGCTTTACTACAGGAGGCATCACCCCACTGCCTACCAGGAATCTCATCTTGACCCCCGGAACTCTATTTGAAAACACAACAAATTGCTCCAACATTGGGAAAGGCCTTGCTTGATTTCTCTCACAAGTGTCTCAGTTTTCTCATTATAACACACAGCATTTAGGCCCTGGAAGATCCTGGCCTCCATTTACAACACCCATGTGCTTGTACTTCTGAAATGTCTAATTGAGATCAGAGATTTTGGATATCTAAATTTGAATTGGTAAGGAAATGTTTCACGCCCTGCTCGCAGTTTGATTATGGACTGTATTGTACTCAGTTGTAGTCACCCAGGTGGCAATGAGACATGCGATCAATGGACAACTTCAGTGTATTGCCACAATACTGGTCTCTCATGTTAGCGATCAGGATGCAAAAGAGAGGCCAGCGATACTTGGACATATGAAATGCAATTTTATTCTGGTATGAGAAGTGAAATCCATTTCCTGGATGCCAGATTGCACCAGGGACAATGAAAATGTATCATTTTGAGGAAAGTCATTCCAGAGTAGTTGAGATAGTGAAGTTCAACTTTACCTTGCAAAAAGGGCAAGGCTGCCTGCACAGCATTTGATAGGTCATTCAGCGCAGTTCGGAATCATGCAATAACAATTCTAAAAGAATATAGACAGAGGGAGAGGAGACATTTAGTTGAATAAAGAGGCAACGGCAGAATGCATGTTAGGAATACTGACCAGTATAGAAGGAATCAAGTAGGATAGTTCTGTGCCGTTTGAACAAACGTAGGAAGTAGTTTAGGAATCAGTAGGCATCTAGCTGTTGGAAATCAGGAATCAGATGTCAGAGTTCAGAAAATAGAACAGATGTCAGAGGGAACTGCGGGAGGGATGTCAAGCCTGTGAGCATTGATACTTCCGTGCAGATGAGAGAGTGGGGGTAGTAAACAGTAGTATTTGCTTGATACAACTGAAAATTCAGGGTCATATCTAGCTTGGTGAAGCTAGCTGTTGGCAAAAATATGAAATTATTGCCAATGAATAGATACTGGAATGTACTTTCAGAGTCAAGGGGGGCTTGAACAACTAGAACAGGAGCAGTCATTGAGAGAATTCATGAGGGAGTAGCTCTCGAGAGGGAGGCTAGGTCAGCAACAGAATAACTGTAATCCCCTGTGAAATGCAACATGATTTGATGACTAGTGTGTCAGTATTGTCAGAGGAATTGGCAAGGGGTGTTGGGGTGGTGCTAGTTCTGTGAAATCTGTGATAGCATTTGCTATTTGTTGTTTACTATGCTGTGTTTGATCACAGTATATTAACCATGTTTACTATTTGTTAATTCTGGGTGTTATAAGCACATTGTGCATGTATTGTGTTTTGTATTACCTTTACAACTTGTAAAGTATTACTATGTTCAAACTTACGGAATCTTGTGCTTTCATTCATTTAGAAAGGCTCCGGGATCTCATTTTTTTACAATTTTGAAAATCAAAAATTACTGATCCTTAATGGCAATTTAACATAATTTGGTGACTTTTGTCAAGGGTCTGCGCATAATGTTGCCGATCATGTCCAGGATCAAAACATGTGTTAATAGACAGCGTGGAAATAGTAATTAAAAGGAGTAGGGAAAGGGTGTGTGTCCAAAGTAGCAACAGGCAAAATTTACCTGAGTAATCTGAAAACTGAATCAATGTGTTAGTGCTCTCCCACAGAATGCAATGGAAGCTAAAAGCATGAAACTGTTTACAAAAGTAATCAGATCTTATCTTGTGACATGCTGCCTCACCGTCAAGGAATCCTAACATCCAGGCAAAAATTAGCTGCCATGTGAAGTGCAACAGTTAAACTGTGGATACTGTTGAAGGCTGTAAAAAGGAATATTATTGGAATAATAATGTTTTAATTCACAGGTACAGGAGATCTAATTCTGAGACAGGAGCTGGATTATGGAACAATCTGGACTGGATCTTTGGTCTTCTCCGCTTCCTGCATCTCACTTCTCATCATTCTGGATGTCAGTACAATCAGAAGATACTCTGAAAAGAAAAATGGTCTCCTTCTCTCAGTATTCATGAGCTATACCATGTTGTACATCAGAAGATAATGCTTTTGTCACTTCTGGTTTGATTCAGGCAAATTTGAATCTGCTTTGATTTACTCAGTATGGGCAGATCAGCTCAAAATACTTTGGATTAAACAGAACCAGCTGTTACACACTGAATGCAAATGAACAATTGATCCACATAGAGCAAAGTTTAAACTCAGTTAAGTCTTTTCGATAATAAGGAATATACATTCTCCAATGTTGGTGCCCATGCAAAAATGATTGCTAAAGACAAATCAAATTCCAAAGAGAATGGACTTTTTAGATTCCTTTGCTGAGAGAAAATTTCACATTTACATTTAGATTTTTCTCTCTCAGACAGAAGACAATTTCTCTTGAACAATTCATCTTGAGCTTTACATCAGAGATTTCAGAGATCCATTTTATCAAACAAACATACAAGGACAGGTGTTAAATTCATATTTATTTTTAAAGCAATACTTGTCAGTTAAGTTGCTGATCCATACACATAATGGTAATCATATTGGAATGAAATAGCAGGGCTTAGTACAAGAGCGCACTCATAAATAGCACCACTTACATACAAGGGAATTTACACAGAATGCAAGATGATTTATATGCAAAAGGAAGTCAATGTTTAACTTATGCTTATGAATGTTAATACTAAGTAAAGCATGAAGAAACTTCTTGGTTTACAAACGAAGTTAGAATCATAGAATTCCTACAGTGTTGAAGCAGGCCATTTGGTTTAATGAGTCCATACCACCCCTCCAAAGAGCATCCAATCCAGGTTTACCTCCCTACTGTATAACCCTGCATTTTCTCATGGCTAATCCACCTACCCTGTACATCCTTGGACACTGTGGGTGATTTAGTATGGCCAATCTACTTAACCTAGATGTCTTTGGATTGTGGGAGGAAACCGGAGCACCTGGAGGAAACCCACACAGAGACAGGGAGAATGTACAAATTCCACACAAATAAACAGTCACCTGAAAAGCAGCTGAGAGCTCTGCAATTTCTCTTTTAATAAAGTTAAAAATCACACAACACCAGGTTATAGTCCAACAGGTTTATTTGGAAGTACAAACTTTTGGAGTACTGCCCCTTCATCAGGTACCTCATGACCTGATGAGGGAGCAGCGCTCCAAAAGCTTGTACATCCAAATAAACCTGTTGAACAATAACCTGGTATTGTGTGATTTTTAACTTTGTCCACGCCAGTCCAAGATAGGCATCTTCATATCTTTTAATAAAGGTTAATTGAATTAAATGTGAATAGGACTCAGGCCTCCCTCAGGATAAAGGTATTGGCATCCCACCTGGTGAGAGCTGCTAGCACCAATGGGAGCCAGTGGCTGGTGCCAGTACTACACTCACTGAAGGTTCTGTATCATTGTTGGATTGCAAGTGAGTAATGGCAGGTGGAGTATTCACAGAACAGCAATCAGCAAAACATACAGGAGTGAGGCCCCCAGTAGGCTCTCCCTTCCTGCTGATGCTGCGTCCCTCAATCACACATTGAGTGCTTTTGAACAAGGCATCCCTGACCCCTCGCTAGCAACCCTACACAAGTTTGCTTGGTGTGCTCCCTAGATAAGAGGTGACAATGGCAATATCACTACACTAATGATCCAGATGTACAGATTGGAAGATACAAAATTCAAATCCCACCACAGTTGCATGGAGAATCTAAATTCAATTAACAAACTTGGAATTAAAAGCTAGTCAAATGTTAATGGCTCATAACTGACCTGAAGTTGCTGAACAAATGACTTCAAGGGCAATTAGAGATCGGCAACACATGCTGATTGAGCCAATAATGCCCACATCCCATGAAAAAACAAAAATACCTCAAACTGCTGCTGGGTTAATACTAACAGCAGCAGGATGCAAACATTACTGGACATCAATTACTCTCTTATGGACCAAGAATTCCATCCATAGGGTTACCCGACACAGACTTATTGGCACCGAGGTGGGTAAACAGAGGGATCCTCACCTGCTATCCTCCTACTGGATAAAATGCCCTCTCCTCACCAAATTCACCACTTAGGCAGGTGTTAAATCCTGCCCATGATTGAATCACAAGGAAAGAATGGTTTTCGACAAACATGTTTATTGCATTGCATTAATTGGGCTGGTAAAAAGCACAGGGAATAGTAAACGAAAGCAACTTAAGTGGAAAAGTGCAAAGTGGTGAACTTTGAGGAGCTAAGGACCAATGGAAAGACATTAATCAGGGAACGGGGAAACCTAGCAATTCCAATACACAAATTCTTGAAAGTGCTAGTGCTGATATTAAGTAGAAGGAGGCTGGAAGAACACAGCAAGCCAGGCAGCATCAGCAGGTGGAGAAGTCAACTTTTCGGGTATAACCCTTCTTCAGGACTGGGGGTGGGTGTAGGGGGAGCTGCAGATAAAGGGGGTGGCAGGAGCAGGATGGTGGTGGGGCTAGGTAAAGGCAGGTATAGGGTATGACTGGTGGGTCGATGGGAGGAATGAATCTGATTAGTAGCTCGAAGAAAGGTTTGATCAGATAAATGTAAAGGAGGGGGAAGGGCTGGGAAGGGAGTCAGAAGCTGGGAAGGGAGGTCATTTGAAATTGGAGAACTCAATGTTGAATCCTCTGGGCTGTAGGCTGCATACCCCACAAGGATGACCTTCAGACCCTCAGCTTCTTCTTCTCCAACAGACCCATCCAGTCCCCTTCTACCAATACGCTCCTTGCTGAACTAGTCCTCACACTTAACAACTTTCCCTTTAACTCAACCCATTTCCTTTAAATCCAGGAATGGCCATGTTGACTCAGATGGGCCCTAGCTATGCCTGCCTCTTTGTCGACTACATCGAACAGTCCCTCTTCAGTCCCTACACAGGCACTGTGCCCAACTCTTTCGCAATTATATCGATGACTGAAACGATGCAGCGTCCTGCACACGGTCTGAACTGGAACAGTTCATCAACTTCACCCACAACTTTCACCCCAACCTCAAATTCACTTGGTCCATCTCTGACACCTCCCTCCCCTTTCTTAACCTCTCCATTTCCATTTCCAGGAACTGTGTCCAGACGAACATTTACTACAAACTCACAGACTCTCACAATTACCTGGACTACACCTCCTACCATCCAGAATCCTGCAATAACTGCATCCCATTCTTCTAATTCATCTGCCCCCATCGCAACTACTCAGATGAGGAGACATTGCACTTGCAAGCTTCCCCGATGTCCACCTATTTTGAACAACATGCATTTCCTCCATGTCATCCAGACAGTCTTCTACTGTACCACCTCCATTTCCCATTCCACTGCTCTAAAACTCCCCCAACACAATAAAGACAGAGACCCCTTGTCCTCACCCACCACCCTCCAGTCTCCCCATCCAACATACGATCCTTAAACATTTCCACCAACTCCAACTAGACCCCACCATGAATTGCATCTGCCCCTCCCCATCCCTCTCTGCCTTTCGCAAGGACCATTCCCATTGCCAATCCTTGATTTGTGCCACTCTCCCGACCAACCTCCCCAAACCCCTAGGTACTTTCTCCTGCAACCAGAAAAGATGCAAAAGCTGCTGGTACACACACCATCCCGACCTCCATCCAGGACTCCAAACAGTCCTTCCAGGTGAGACAGAGGTTTGCCTGCCTCTCCTCCAACCCAGTTTACTGCATCAGGTGCCCCTGAGGTAGTCTTCTCTACACTAGGGAGATCAAATGCAAACTTAGTTACGGTTCGCTGAGCATCTCAGTCAGGCGCGCAAGGGCCAACCGGACCTCCCAGTCACTGTCCATTTTAATCCCCCTTCAAATTCCCTTTCTCACATAACCATCCTTGGCCTCCTCGATTGTTAAGGTGAATCAGACTGCAAATTGAAGGAGCAAAACCTCATCTTCCACCTGGGCAGCCTACAGCCCGGAGGACTCAACATTGAGTTCTCCAATTTCAAATAACTTCCCTTTCCAGCCCCTGACTCCCTTCCCACCCCTTCCATTCCTCTGCTCGATCCTTCCTTCTAGCCACCTACCAGATTCATTCCTCCCATCGACCAACCAGGTTGTACCCTCTATCTGTATTCACCTAGATTCAGTCCTGATGAAGGGCTTTTGCCTGAAATGTCGATTTTTCTGCTCCTGGATGCTGCCTAATCGGCTGTGCTTTTCCAGCATCACTCTAATCTAGAGTCTGATTTCCAGCATCTGCAGTCCTCACTTTTGCCCTGTATTCACCTATCCCTACCTCACCATTCTGCAAACCCCCCACACCGTCCCCTTATCTGCAGCTCCCCTTACACTCACCCCTCGGCCTGTTGAAGGGTTATACTCTAAACGTTGACTTCTCCACCTCCTGGGGCTGCCTGGCTTGCTGTGTTCTCCAGCCTCCTGCCTTTCTACCTTGGATTCCAGCATTCGTAGTACCTTTATCGCTAACTAAGTGCTGATAGAAAGGCAGATAATATTTGTTCTTCTTTGAAGGAGCACGAGATCTGGAGCAGTAAGTAAGTGATAAATTTGTAAAACATTTCAGGTATAAGATTATTTCCACTGAAGCAAAGAGGATTAAAAAGAGATTAACAACTATTCTAGGGTGACTCAGATGGACTATTTTCTCTATTGGAGCCAATGACGAATGCCACCATTTTAAGGGAGATAAAGAATAAAGGGAGTTTGGGAGAATGTTCTTTTGCAAAGTGAGATGTTAAATCTTGGAATATTTTGCCTTTCTAGATCACAAGAGAAGATTGTCTTTGAGTCAAACCTGTAAATACTTAATGCTACAAGTTCTAGCAGCAATTACAGTCACCCAAAAGCAAACAAAGCTCACTCAAAAATGCATTATTTGCAAACTGGAATGTAAAGGGGAAAAAAAATGACTTGACCTTAGATTCAACTACATGCAGTCAATCATGGAGCATTTCATTTTGTTTAGTATGGAGAAATTATACAAAAGAAGCTGTTGAAGCCAAGAGGGAAGATGGACAGACCAAAAAAGAAAATATGCAAGGGAAAAGACAATTTACAAAATAGATACATGGATTTCTTGACAGAAGCAAGGAATTTTTGGAACTGCAAATAATGAGAGTGCCCAAAGGTGCCAAAATGTCTATTCTTGGACAGTGAAATGGAAAGTGTGCACACACGTAAATACTCTCTGCAGTGAACATAAAGAGATAATATAAAGAAATCTGAAATTTAGGAACAATAAATGTCAAAAGAATAAAAAAAAGGGGCCTAAGCTGAATGCAATGAAGAATTAATTTAACTCAACTTGATTATCTAAATGATTATAATATCTGGATAATTAAACTTTTTACAAAGGATTAATTCATGGGATGTGGGTATTGTTGGCCGGGCCAGCATTTATTACCCACTCAAGTTGCCTTTAAGGTGGTGTTGGTGAGTTGCCTTCTTGTACTGTAGCTGTCTCTTTGGCAGAGGTTGACCCACACTGCCATTGAGGAAGGAGTTCCAGGATTGTGACTCAGCGCCAGTGAGGGAATGGTGATATATTTCCAAGCCAGGATGGTGAGTGGTTTAGAGGGGAAGTTTGGGATGTGGTGGTGATTTCCTTGTATCTGCTATGCTTGCCCTTCTAGATGAAGGTTCTGTTTAAGAGGCCAGGGTAAATTTCAGCAATGCATCTTGTAGATGGTACAGACTGCTGCTATTGAGCATCAGTGATAGAGAGTGAATATTTGTGGATCTGGTGCTAGTCAGGTGGGCTGTTTTGACTTAGATTTTATCAAGCACCCTAAGTTTTGTTGGAGTTGCACTTATCCAGAAAATAAGAAATATTCCATCAAATCCTTAACTTGTGCCTTGGAGATGGTGGACAAGCTTCAGGGAGTCAGAAGACAAATTGCTCGCTGCAAGATTCCCAACCTTTGACATGGTCTTGTAGCTACAATATTTATAAAACTAGTACAGTTCAGTTTCTGGTCAATGGTAACACCCAGGATGTTGATAATGGGGGATTTAGACATGAATGTCAAGAGACAATGATTAGATTCTCTCTTGTGATAGATGGTCCTTGCCTGGCACAAATGTTATTTGCCATTTGTCAGCACAAACCAAGTGTTAGTCAGGTATTTCTGCAATAGATATGGGAGGTTTCAGAATCTGGGGTTTATAAACAGTGCTGTAAGCTGTGTAATCATCAACAAACATCCTCATTGCTAATCTGACCGTGGAAGGAAGATTATCAATGAATAACTGAAGATGATTGGGACTAGGACACCTAACCAGAGGAACCAAGGTCTCTTATCTCACAGTGCTAATGTCCCTACTTCTGAGCCAGAAAGCCTAGGTTCAAGCCTCACCTGCTCCAGAGGTGTAAAACGTCTTTGAACTGGTTGGTTAGAAATATCTAGCTTGCGTCCTAGTTAACTCTACAATGTTCTGCTCTTAGTAACTGTCCCAAGCACACTACCCGGAAGAATTGGAGTTCATGTGATGTGGTAGTAGAGTCCTTGTCTCAGAGCCAGGAGACAGGCTCAAATTCCATCTGCTCAAGAAGTGTGTAATTACTTCTCCAAACACATTGACCAGAAAATACCAAAATCTCTAACCAAAGGAACTAGGGATCTTGTGGCTTAGCGGGTGTGTTCAACTCATACTTGCACGAGATATGTGTCATTAAATCTCTGATCATGTTGATTAAAAAATATCTGAGCAGGGGAATTTCGGCAGAGCTGGCTGACTTGTAACAACTATAACCTCTTCGCCAAATTCATTCTGTTGTTTAATCTGTACTTGCCAGGAGACTTAAAAAAAATCAGAAACATTTTAAGCGTTAAAGTGAAAAATTGTTCAGAATGTTGCATAACCAGGGAAGGATTAAATTCAGTTTTGTACTGTTAACTATATTAGTAACAAAAACATGTCAAAACAAATTAAGTCTAAAAAGATGAAAAACTATATTTTGCTTGCAGCTCCTGGATGCAATAGAACCATAAGTTGCACTGGAAATGATGACTTAGAGATCTTATTGTCCATGACTGAGTGACTGCATTCAGTACGGATCTTGGAGAAATCTACACCTGATATCCAGTAATTTCTATTGAACTGATTTAATATTTCCTGACAATTTAATTGCAGCAGCAGGCAAAGGGGAGTTTAGCAATACTCAGCAGTGGTGGTGCTATCAGAGTAATTAGCCAATTGCATTGAATAATTCCAGCAGGAGGTAAGATGTATCCTTCTCTAATTATTTGAGAGAGCGAAATAAGCATTCTGACATACACATGGAGTTAAGATAGGTGAAATATCATTAATTTTTACATTAAAAAACAAGCTATGGAAATTTTAAAATGGTAAGTTTGCAATTTCACAAATAAAATAATTAGTTTCTCAGGACCAGAGTGATTGTTCAGGAATAATCGTTGTGGAGTACATCACTGCAAATCTACTGGATTCACAACAACTGAAGTGCCTTTGAAGCCTTCCAAACTGGAGGAAATGCTGTCCATGAGTCACTGACAGCAAGATCTGAATTCAATTACACATATGAAGTTTCTGTCACTTTTGCCATTAGTTCAACTGCAAATAATGCTGTTCCTTCATCAGGTGTTTGTGAAGTATCAAATCGTAAGACACAGGATTTACAGCAAAAGCTTACAGTGCGATGCAACTGAAATTGCATATAATTATATACATCATTTCAGTTTGATCACACTATAAACTCTTGCTATAAATTCTGTGTCTTACGATCATATATTTCACAACCACCCGATGAAGGACCAGCCCTCCGAAAGCTGGTGCTTCCAAATAAACCTGTTGGGCTATAACCTGGTGTTGTGTGATTTTTAACTTTGTGCACCCCAGTCCAACACCGGCACCTCCAGATCATGGAAATAATGCAGATGAGTAGCACTTTAACAAATACAGAAACCCTGACAAGAAATAGCACTTTTAATAAGCCACTTTGGAAAATATGGTCCAAATAGTCACAAGGTATTATAGAATTTGACTATTGATGAAAAAAATAATTTTGCCAAAAAGTTTTAAACTTTTACTCATCAGGAATTTTGCTGACAACCAGTTTAAGATTGTCAGTCTGTTTCACAGTGTGGCCCACTTATATGTACTGGAAGCTACACATACAAATACACGGAACACTATCCTTTGCAGGCAGAGGGACAAAGTACATGGACTGCACTAGTCCCAATACAACAAAATAGGTGTTAGACAGTCACCAGTTTATTTATTATAATGCCCTGACCTTTCCAGTTTTAATTTAAAAAGAAGCCCTGTTAGCAACCAGTCATCATTACTGGGTGTGTTCTCCATGTAACTCCTCTACCAGAGGTCACCAATTATTTTTCTCTCATACAGTTGGTTTTCCCCCTAAGTTGGTATTCTTGCAAAATGTCCTAATGAGTATAAAATGAAAAGTTTCTCTTTAATGTCTGTCTTCAGCTTGGTATAAATATAAATGGGTTCATACATTTTAAAATGAGCATATAACATTACTAATACAGGCTTAGTAAAAGGCATTGTACATTTATTTACATTAAATCCAGGTGGAATTTTTAAATAGGTTCTGTGTTTTAGGGTGCAAGGGGCCCCTCTGCCCCTTGTTGAATGCAACCAAACATTCATATTCAGAAAACAGAGCTACAGTCTATTTTTGTAATTCTCCCAATTTCATTTGTTTGCTCAGTATCTACTACAGCCAATTGAAAAATCTCCCAACATAGAGAAAGATGAGCACAGACATTTTGCACTGCATCATCAGAGAAACATGAATAGGAGCCATTTAAGTCTTTCAGCATGTTTTGCTATTTGATTAGATCATGACTGAACAGTGACATGATAGCTGATATGAGCTTCAAATCTTGTGATGTGATCTAGTATGTCATGCTGCAAGAGGACTCAGTGGGATGGAGACTGATACCTTTATACGATTAAGTCACATGCAGCAATGTGGTGATTACATCATGAATATGTACTTTAAAAGGTACATTGTATATTTACCATAAGACATAACAAATTGTATCTTATCCTCAACTGTCTGACTTGATTGGGTAACCTTCACTACCCTTGCATGGCAGAAGTCTATCAATCTCACTTTTGAATCAACAATTTTGAGGAAGTAAATTCCAAGATTTCTTTTTACCCTTTGAATAATAATGCTTCATAACATCAATCCTGAATGACTAATGGAATAGTTTAAGGTTCTAATTCTTTTCATCTGGACTCTTCCAACAAAAGAAATAAATTCTGGCCATTAACTCTTCAATATTCCTAAAGGCTTCATTGAAATGTATGTTGAGTTGGTGAAATACAAAAGAAACGAGGTATATGTTGTCTTTTCCATAGGATGGGACGCGTTTTTTGGGGTGAGGAGGAAGATTTAAAATAGACATGAGGAGCAAATGTTTTACACAGAGGGTGGTTCGCATGTGGAATGAACTTCCTGAGGAAGTGGTGGATGTTGGTACAATTACAATGTTTAAAAACCGTTTGGATAAGCGCATGCAAAGGAAAGATTTGGAGGGATATGGGCCAGGACCAGGCCGGCGGGATTAGTTTATTTGGGATTATGGTCAGAATGGACTGGTTGGACCAAGGGGTCTGTTTCCATGCTGTATGACTCTATAAAAGGAATGGGTACAATTTGCATCAGATAGCAACAAAAATCATTTAGCATGTACTTAAATGTTATATGTATTGCAGAAGGCTATGTTATATTGACCCACCATGCACAGCCCAGACAATGTTAGATTCTTTCACCATTTAGATGTTGAAATAATGACATAAGATACAAGCAAATCTGCTTTACACAAATCCCTTTCAATATTGAAAGCAAAATAAGTAACCTTGCGCTTTCAACTCTATTGTTATAGTACTAAGTATAATGTTCAGAAAGGAAAATAGGCTAAAATTAAATCCACTGCATAACAGTGACATTGAATATACATTCAATATACTGTACAATATACTAGCTATATTTTTAACAGGCAGACAACATTCTGTTGAGAGAACAATTCCAATTTATGAATTCATGTATGCATTTTCACTTCCCCTAACAAAAATGAATTTGCAAAATGTTTAGCAGAATTTGACAAGGGGGCTACAGTAGTCTGTGAATTGATTAATTTGGTAATTTTAAGTTCATACCTTAGAGGGCCAATTGAAGTGGAATAGTTTCTTTTCTTAGTGGAAAGCTATCAAGCACTGCAGGCTTTCCACTGAAAAATAGATTTTAAAGAATCTGACCAAATACTCTACCAATATTTTACTATCCACATCAATTTAAGTATGGAATTCTCTAACAGTGTTCTTAATAAGCTTCTACCATTGAAAGTTGTCCTTGCTCTATCGACGATCAAAATTTATCTTGGCAGTAAATTGGTGCTCAATTGGTAGCAGTATGACGGTGTATTGTAAAGTTGTTGTACAGGTTGTCATGGACAGCCAGCTGCCTCAAAATTCAAATATATTCCAACGTCTCACCAGTCAATAAATACCTTGCTGTTTTTCCTACCAAACTGAACAGCTCAACACTTCATCACATTTTACTGAGGAAATAAATGATAGCTAGATGAAATTATACAGTGCTTTAAAACTACAGTTGAAATGACTGCAACTGATTTATGCACAAAGTTAAATGATTTGCTGAATACGTACCAAATTATTCCAGAGCTGGATCAAGTTGTCATCTCATTCTCTCTGTGGAGAATCTATTGATTTATTGCCCTTCTTCATAATCTCTGCCACCTGGAAGCTGTTACTTCAGCGTTTGCACATGGAGTGAGAACTCTCTCAGTTGATCAGAGTAGGTGATGATGCCATTGGGGCTGAGTGGATAACTGTTTTAGCCTAACAGAGGAAACAATTTCCTTGAAGCACTTAGAGCATAATTATAAAAGTTCCATCAATTCAGAGAAAGCTCCTGGTATTGCCAGGCCACTTAAAGACAACTGAGCTATTAATCCACAAATGTGCAATTCATGTTTCCAAAGTTGTTGTTCTTGTGGATTCATATTAGAAACACCACATGGACTCACCAACCATTAGGAGAATTTTTTTCACCAGATTGTTGGGGTCCTGCTTTTTAAATGTTAGGGAGAATTGTCCAGTCCATGTGCCCCTGGGCTTGAATTACTGATACAATCTCATAAATACAAGATGTAAGGAATCTGATGTTCTTTCCCCACAAGAAGGAACATGTTGCAAGTACAAGACATCTGTTATCTCAGTTCCAAGTCCTGTGATTAGTAAGATGCAGGTTTGCAGATTCAGAGGTGAGTTTTTGAAGGTAAAGCAAGGAAAGTAGAAACATGCTGTGAGCTCATGCTTCAGTAGCTAATCAAGTTCACTGTCGACCATTCAAAATCTTGTAAACTCACAGACAGTTTCTTCCAAGAGTAAAATTTATATCCAGGCATTGAGTGAAAAACACTGCTCTCAGTAACAACAGACAGCAATTTCACTTCTTTAAATACCAGTTTCCGAAACCATTTAGATGCAGCTGCATTCATTGGTCTTTCAAGTGATCATTTCTATTAAAGGAAGGATTTCTCATTATTGAGGAATGTCATGGTATAATTACAGTGATTGACCAAATCTAGATATCCTTTTCCCTGATGAGGATCAAACCCAACCCCAGGATGTACAGTTTTAAACAATCTGTTGACCTCAAGGTTTGCTTTATGATATGAAAACGATATGATTGATTGCAAACTTATCAAAATTATAACATACTTTAATAAATTAATTGTTACTTACCGACAGATTGCTCTTAACTGATCAAATGCAATCCACTGGCAAATGCATATAAGCTGTTTATGTTTTGTGTGAGAAAGCTAACATACAAGTTTACATGATTGACCACGCTAGCCCATGGAGACATTAAATCATCAGTTTCCTTTCTGTATGTAAACAACCTGCCTAAAATCAGATAACAGAAATTTGTCCACAGTGGTGACAGTGCCTTTGCTGCTCAAGCCTGTGACTTTTTCACCCTTGCAGAATCTTTGCCAGCCAAATTGGCTGGAAGGAAAAAACGAGCACTCTGTTTCAAAATGCTTTGATTTTGTCACTTTGATTCTTTACCTTTTATGCCTTGATCCTCAAAATTCAAAATAGAAATTAACAAGCCAATGCAGAAAAATAATCCAGCGTTGCTGTATTAGATATAATGGTTATGGACTAGCCTAGACCCCCTCAATATATTTTAAGAAGGTAGACTCTACACCCTATATTTTTCTTATTTTAAAGGCAGATGTGAAGTGCTGTGTTCCACATGCAATATGACTAGTCACAAAACTCAATATTAAACAAAACACAATTTATTTAAACACTAAAATACAAACAAAAGAAAGAGGAAGGTATAATAACTTAACTATTGGAAAATTTAACTGAATAATAGATGCAGTACTTATTACTAATTAGCTGTTCCAAATTGTAACATCCCATAACCACACCCCTTGGCAAAAACTCAGACACAGATTCTCAGGTGCATTTTTCCAATGCAGGTGTCAAAAACATCAGGAGAAGATTCAGACAGAATAGCAGCTAAGGATATTCATTGAAGCTGCCAACTCTTTTAAGACCCTTAAAGCTTCTGCTCAAAACTACACGTAAAAACTAGAAAGCCTGGTGTATGAGAGCTGGACCCACCCAGTCTGCTTCCATCATTCCAACTTTTAAAAAATCCAAGGCCTCACAAATTGTTTACTTTCTAGGGACAACTCAGCGCCTCTGCCTTACAACCTCTCTTCAATAAAAACCTGACCGAAGTAACCTCACCATAATAATATTGCTATATGTTTTTGTTGTGTCTACCTTTACCATCTGAGATGCCTTGGGAATATTCACTACCACTTATTAGTATATGTTTAAGCTATCGATACTACATGAGAAAGAATACCCACAATAAGTTATTGCAGAAGTGAGAATCAGATAAACAGAGCAAGTATAAACAGAATAGATATAATCAAAAGCAACTAATAGCTAGTTACATTGCATCTGAGTTACAGAGTCTCATGTAAGACTTTAGGTTAGTGTTGAGAATGTGTGTACATCACTGTTTAACTCCATATTGCTAAAGTTGAAAATGGAATAGGTACTTGCAACTCATTAGTTCTTCTCAGGGTATCCTTTACATTCTGATGGTGGAGTTTATCTAATGGTGTCAGGTAACCTTTTCAGATACCAGGTGTTATGTAACATCTACTACAATTTGTTTTCTGGTTTTTAAGTTATTTAGATGATTGTTTCAAATAAGTAAAGTCAGTTTACCAAATTGACTTACCATAATTCCATCTCTGCTCTCTGAATTGCAAATTCAGTCATTCTTGACTGAGTATAAGTTGGAATGGGAAGATTGTTTTTTTGATTATTTGGGAATAGCTGATTTGATTATGGGTCTTGTATTGGACTTGATTGTGTATGATCAGGCTCCCCATGTCATTTGTAGCGTTCATCCTCAGGAAGTAGTGAGAGGTTTAGATTATCTTAAGTTGTCTGCAATTCTGATGTACTGTTCCTTGTGATTGTTAGTGTTGATTTGGTACACATTAGATGGCACTACCATGACTGTTGAGTTCCTTGAACCACATTATTTGACCTGGTTCTGGAACTAGCAACATTTTGGTGTAAAAGCATGTGTTGTCATTATATGATTGTTGCTTATTAAATTTCTGTTTCTTTTGGGAAAAAAAAGTGTTAATTTAGTCATATTGCAGGTTTCATTAACAGTATGAAACAAGTTCCTTATGCTATTGTAACTAACTTCAATCGATTCTGATTTTTTATTTATGTCCCACAGTGAACCTGAGGAACCCAATAAAATGTTCTATTGACTGTCCTTTGAACAGGTTTTCCCTCATTTGGCTATTCTTTGACCATTTGTTTCTTGTCTGGCTGTTCATTAATTTTATCTAGATTGACTCCCTTCACCATTTGAAGAAAATAAAGTCAAAGTATTCCTTTCTACTGAAGAGTGATCATTGTTGATGTGAAGTATGTATCAGTTTTCTACTAGATGGTGTTCTCTTTATAAAAAAGCTGCTTGTAGAATATTGTTAATCTTGATTGCTTGCCTCCTCAAACATGCAGTTGCACTGTTCTCAGTAATAAACAGTGTTTTCTTAACCATAGCTGGCTATCTGATGTTATAGTGACATTCACTGCAGTTTATAACTGGACATTCATGAGATGACTATTGAAATAAGTATCAGGATGCCAAAATATAACATCTGGACCACCTATTTCTACTAAGAACACTCTAACTTTTAATTCCATTACAAACTTGCCTTCTTTATTATAGTTTTTATCTTGATATTTATTAGATTTCTTACTTTTCTGAATCTGTCCACTTTTTTTTCATTTGGTCTGAATTTGACCTGTTGCCTGACAGACTAATGTTTCATTTTTAATAGCTGGACAGTGTGAGGTTTCCTTGCATCAAAGTTGAATTTTAGAATCCCAATAGGGCAAAACAACGCCACTTGACCCATCAAGTTGTGCTGATTATCTGAAGAGTATTGCAGAGGCTTTCAGTACCTTTTTGAAAGTATCTGTTGTTTCTTTTAGTCCTTTGTGAAGTTTCACTCCAAGTAGTGTATATGTGTATTTATTTGTTCAGCTTCAGAATTATTTCAAAGCTATCCTGTACCACAGGAACTGTTTTCTTTATGATGTCAAATTCTGTGGTCTACTTCGCATATTTCTCAAATGAAGTCCTCTTGGAAATATTATTCTTAGTGCATGCCTTCCTAATTTGATAACATATTTTTGCTTCTGTAATGAACTTTTTTTTTACAGTCACAAATAATGCCAACTCTTTGATTCTGTGCTGAAGGGTTTTCCCATGCTTCGCAACTAAAGAAGGAGATTCCCAATCTGAACAGTTAAAATAAAGGACTCACACCTCTTTTTATGGTTTCACTGTATGAATCCCACTGTTTAATAAAAGTTTCAGTTTTAATTACAGTTTTACAGCATGACTCTCATTCCTCGTGGTTTGTGTAAGGAAATTCTGCCTTTATTGTGGCTCTTATGAAGAATTTCCCATCTTTCTTGAATAGTGTATCTGAAACTCATTTCCTCATTTGAATAGGTCTGCTTAGGCTTTTAATGAGCAGGTGGCTTCAGTTTGAGTCTGCAGGTTTCACACCAGTCCGCACCATGTGCTACATATCCAGTGAAATCAAATTCTTCCTGCTATCTACCACGTTGCATGAGTGTACAGCTCACTATATTGTCGGAGCTATATTGTTGCCCATGATGAAGGCTGCTGATCCTGTCCCTGTAAGTGTAGGAAACTATAGGGCCTGGTTTAATGGTTTAGTGTAATGAAGAATAACTATTTCCTAGCCTGACTAGAAGAGTCAAATAAGATATCATGTATTCTACATTAGCAACTAGTTACAGGTTACATTAGTAAGATGGACATTGTCACAGATGTTTTGAGGATCTTAGTGCTTTGAGATTCTGCTCTATCCATAGATCTACATAATATCATGATATATATAGCACTCCTCAGTATTGACTCTTTCAGGCCCATATACTACAGTTCCTTCCTGCACTCAGAACATAGTAGGTCAACTGCAAATTTTGATCTGTTTTCAATCTGTAGGCCTTTGAACGTAACCTTCTTTATAAATACCTGGATAAAATCTAGATCCCGTACACTTTGCATTGCAGAGTTAATGAACTGAATTATTTACATGTATTTAAACATCTTGACTTTAATACAGTTTTAGCAAAAAAACAAATCGAATGAATTATGTAAGAAAGTAACACTACCTCCGTTCCAATAACAATTGAACAAAAGATTGAGGCAGATCTTCAAATGATCATTTTGCTATTTTACAGTAACCATCCATAATGCCAGATGGTATATTACTCAGTTGAACATTTTTACAGGCTGCAGTAATGTCTGTTGTTCAACAAAGCTTTGGGGGATTGAAATGGACAGTCAGCAAGGAATTGTTACCTTGCTGCTCTTCTCATGTTGTTGCTTCCGACAAATTTCAACAGATCGTGGGGACAAATTGACATAGTTCTTTGGTTTGTCCTTCCAAACCTACTTACTGTCTCATGAAATGCACTGGATGATTTTTCAGCCTCTTTTGCTTTTGGTGTAGTTTTACAACTTTAGTCTTGATCTGAGAAGGCCACCAATTTGAAAAGCAATGATCTCACTGACTTGGAAGGAGTGCATACATTACGAGAGTTCAGGAATACAAATGTTCATATGTTCAAATCATTAGCAGTAATGTCATGAACTGACGGACTGAACATATATTTCACTTCTATAGCCAAGAGATGCAAGTCGGCTGTATCTCAGATTATCTGGATGTAACTGATAACTTCCAGTTCACAGAGGTGCCACTTATGGGAGAAGTGCCGAAAGGAAAAAAAGCATTTCCTCATGTAGGAAGTGAGAGGGAATGGTAATTATAGTTTAGCACAGTAGCATTCCATGGATTCATATATTGTGTGCAACAGGAGAAACAAAACAACACAATGGCCTGGTGTGGTCATTTCCACCAACTGAAGTTAACTAAGTTTCTCTTGTATTTTAGAGATGAGTTTTTCAAGCAACAGACCCTGGCTAGTTCACATGATATCAGATTTTCATTGGAGGTTCAAATCCTCTTTTTAACTCTTAAGCACACAGACCTGTTGGGTAAGATCAACACTGGCATCTTACTGACAACAGGTTGTCTTTGCAGTTGATAAAGTGTGCATAAAAAACTGACCCAAAACTGTCAGTTGTTTCATAAATAATAATGCTTTTTTTTAACAAATGTATTTCAACAATAACCCAATCTATTGGGAAGGTTGCACAAGATCACAACATTAGATATTTCGTACAGTAGCATTGTGATGATATTACTGGATGAGTAAGTCTGAGGTCTGAACTTGCGATTTACAGACGTAGAGCAGAATCTTCTTGACCTGAAGATGGTGAGTTCGGAAGTAAGAATTCAACTCAAGCAGGATGGTGGAGACCACAACCCTGCTGCTTTTCCATCTTCTCCCAAAGTAAATTAGAGCTGCACAGTGGCACTGTAGTTAGCAGGGACCCAGGTTTGATTCCAACCTTAGGTGACTTCTGTGGGGAGTTTGCACATTCTTCCTGTGTCTGTTTGAGTTTCCTCTAGGTGCTTCAGTTTCCTTGCATAGTCCAATAACGTGCAAGTGAGGTGGATTAGCCATGGTTAATCTGTGATTGCAGGGTTATGGGAATAGAATGGGATGCTCTTAGAAGGGTTGGTCCAGACTCAAAAGGCAGAACAGCCTTTATTTGCACTATAGGAATTCCATGATTCGAAGTACTAGATGGGATGGCCCAAGCTGCATTTTCTAGCCCTGTTGTCAACTGTAGTCATTAAGTAAATTAACGTCCACATAGAGGCCGAGTGCAGGTTTCAAACTAGTGGGATAAGGAAAAATTGATGACCGACCAATGAGGGAGCCGAGGGGGGAATGGAGTGGGGGGGGGGGGAGGGGATGGTGGTTACTAATTCTGCACTAATCTCGGCATGATTGAGGGACTGAGAGCCATCCCCTTACTCTTGCTTTGGGCACCATTGCCCGTGTCCTCCAAGCCCATAAGCCATCTGCCAAATCAGTTACCTTTCCCAGAGCCAAACCTCCAACATGGAAGTCCATGTGATGTTTTACCAGCAACCACAGCCTTTGCCCTGGCACTGTTGAGCTCTGGATTGCTGGTCTCTGATTGACCAGTAGTTCTTGGCAGACAGGGCCTCCTCCTGCTGGATCCTAATTCTGGTAGGAAGCTGCCTGATTACCTGAAGATATAATACAGCAGTTTTTTGATATTCACAGGCCATGGGTTTCCGAACTCCACATTCTCTCACTTTTGGACTTAGCCCAAAATGAGATGCTGTCAGCCATTAGTTCGAATCTCACAACAAAAATTTCACGAAATTAAATCCAGTTAATTCAACTAAATCTGACAGTTAAAAAAGTTGTTTTTAGGAATTGTTGTTATGAAATTTTTGGATTATCGTAAAAACTAGCTAGCTCACAACTGTCCTATAGTGAAGGAAATCTTACCTGGTGTGGCCCATATATAATTTTAGATGCATAGTAATCTGATCTGCTCTCTGAAATGGCCTAACGTACCAGTTGCACTTAGCAGAGTGGCTCATTACCATCACCTCCCAAGTGCGATTAAGGACAAGCAATAAATATCACCATCACTAGCATTGTCTACATCCCACAATTGATTGAAAACACCTTTGAAGAATCATAAATTTTATCCTTTTCAAGTAGCTGTGCCTTAAGTTGGCAGACATGGGTTCCACTGTTTACACCAAGAAATAAAACCACTTGTTACATTTAAACCTAATAATTGTAGGGCTCTTGAGATAGTTGAAAGATTATTTCATTTGAACTGGCTTTGAAGTTTTAACTTTCCCTCAAGAAATACCAAAGTAGCAAATCTTCCTGGTTTACATGCTTAAGGGATTGATTTAGCTTTCATATTCATTCAGCACTGAGCTTGCTCGTTTGTGTGTGTGTGTGTGTGTGTGTGTGTGTGTCAGTCCAACACCTCTATTTTTCAGATTCACGTGTACCCGGAGGAGGACTGGTGCCCACAAATCCTTGAAGTATAGATGGAATACATGGGAGAAAATGGTTGAGGGTTTCAGAGTTTGGTTAAGCAGAATTAAGGATGGTGGGTAAGAAAGTGGCACACACAATGGAACAGTTTTATAAAATGCTAAATTATAAATTGATCTAAATAGTTTAAACCAGCCTCATATTTACACAGACTACATGTTAAATAAACTCAGCATTTTATTGTGAAATAGTTTGCATTTGCAGTTTTGTTCTAAACAAAGAATTCCATGAGGTTTTACCCAATAATTAAGATGGCAGGAAGTACTACATTGCAATGTTTGTGGTGATGCTTTGGATACTCCTTAAGGCTTTGTACATTGATTAATGAACACAATGTCTTATTTCTAAAAGAATTAACGTTTACAAGCTTTCCACAGCAAAGTTGTCAGAAAACCACTTGAGCAGTTTTCTTTTATTTTCAAAGGATCCATATTTTGAGTTCCTCATTTACCCTAACTTGCTCATCAAGTTCAATTGTTTTCTTCTATTTGCTTTCATTTCTTTTACTCAAAATGTTGACTCATGCTGGAATATTCCATGGGGATTGGCCGCACTGCAGACTTGATGATAATGCGTGTGAGCAGGCTGTTTAACTCTGGCTCAAGCTCTCATCTGATAACAATACACACAAACTTCTCAGAGACTGATGAAGAAGTAACAGGAAACTCATTGTTTGTACCCTTCCATAGCCTGTGGGCACTAGGTTAACTAGAGATCAGTTAAATTTGTGCAACCACCGAATTAAATCGTGATTTTCCTTGTTTGTGTTATTCAGTGCCACACTGGCTGTTGAAATGAAGCCAACATTTTTAATTTACATCATTCACAGCATTACTAACTAGGCCAGCATTTATTCTGCCGGTGGCAACTGGAGGAGATTAGAGGCAGTAGCATCAACAGAAGCAAGCCCTCAGCTCCTCTTGAGATTCCAGGCTGAGGCTTGGCCTGGGTTCCTGCACGGATATAAGACTTCAATAAGACTTTGACATCTGGATATTTCTCATTCCTGTCAGCATTGTTTCCTTTATTTTTGCTGTTTTTTTTGAAAAAGAAATCCCAGTTTTGTGATCAAGTGTGTAACCAAGATGGCTCTGGAGAATGGCAACTGTATGCAATTGGAACGAGGTTGGCTCAGTGAATTTTGCTATGTAAGAGATCCCTGATTGGGGCTGTTAATCTGGGCTAATCAGGGAACACTGGCTGACAGATATAAAAAGGAGCCTTAGAGAACTTCCTCACTCTAGGGACTGGCTCTGAGCTGGGCTGGTCAAAGTCCATGTACTGTGTGCATGTAAATAAAGGGTGATTGGTGATAGGATACCAGCCTCTGGTGCAGTTACTTCAGTGACCCTGTACACTTTTCATGCTACCCCTGTGTTCCTATACTTGAATACACATGACAATAAAATCAAATTCTAATTCTAAGTGTCCATGAAAAGGTAGTGGAGACCCATCCTTTTGAACTGTTAAATTCCATGGTGTGTAGAGATGCCCACAGTGCTGTTAGGAAGGGAATTTTGAAACTTGAACCAGTTAGAGTGAATTAATGGAGATATTGCTCCATGTCAAGATGTTGTCTTCTATGGAAGGCAGAGAAGGTTAACTAGATCAACACTTGGAATGAATGTATGAGGAAAGGTTGGGCTGGCAAGGTGGCTCAGTGGTTAGCACTGCTGCCTCATCACACTAAGGACCTGAGTTCAAAGCTAGCCTCGGGCAACTGTCTGTATGGAGTTTGCACTCTCTCCCTGTGTCTGCGTGGCTTTCCTCCGGATGCTCTGGTTCCCTCCCACAATCCAAAGAGGTGTAGGTTAGGTGGGTTGTGCTAAGTTGCCCATAAAGTCCAGGGATGTGTGGGTTCATGGGAAATGCAGGAATAGAGTAGATAGGACGCTCTTTAGAGAATCAGTGCGTACTTGTTGGGCCAAATGGCCTGTTTCCAAACTGTAGTTTGGAAGAAAAAGGCTTGGATCTGCTGCTGTTTAAAACAGTAAGGGGCATTTTGATACAAACATATAAGATCCTGAGGGGTCTCATTAGGGAAGATATGGACAGATTGTTTCTTTTTTTTGGGAAATGTAGAAGAAGGGAGTCATTGTTTAAAAATCATTTAAAAGGGAGACAAATGGGGGGGCGGGGGGGTGGTTCCAAGATGGTGTCGATCTAAGAAGATTGTTTTGCAGAGCTCTGCCCCGCATTGTAGGTGGGACAAAGCCTTTACCCACATTACCCAGGTCATCGCGGTATTCTAGGACTCCAAAAAAGTCACAGAGTCTTTGAAAGTTCCAAGAAGTCACTTACCTGCGTTCTTGCCATCAAGGGATGCTTAAGAAGGGAGCAGGCTTGTCTGAGGCATCCGATAAGATCCTCGAAATCAGTTTCTTACCAGGCCCTGGTATCAGAGCTGGCAAAATGTCACGGGATCCTGGATGAGCAAATTGAAAAGAAGCTGGCCCCGGATCTCTATTATGCTGCAGAACCATGAATAGCAGTAGGGAGACCTTGGAAAAAGGTCAGACGAGGTCAAATGCGGGGTCATAGTGATGGAACTGAGACTGATTCCTCCAAGGATAGGATTTAGCCCCTGGAGACACAGGTCCATAATTTGCTTGACCAGGTTGATGATCTCTACTATACAGTTTGGAGGAAAAATATTTGGAACATTGGTCTGTTGGAGGGAAAGGAAGGTGAGCGATCAGTGGACTGAGGAGGAGCAAAAATGGTTGGGATGGCAATATGCCTATTTGCAGGCAGTATAAGCCCAGTTCAGGTATTTAAATGGCCTGGTTGCTGTGTTGGCAGCTGGGACAGGAAGTTAGGTTTTGGGATATGTTAGTGCCCCCTTTAGGCAGGAGGTGAACTGCCCTATCCAGTACCATTAGTGCTTTATATGTTGTTTTTTTTTGTTTTTTGTTGTATATAGTCTTTGATAGTTGTATAGGTTTCTTAACTGTAGTGGTTTTATCTTATGTAGTGTTTATGTTCTGTGGATTTTCTTTTATTAAGGCTCAGTAATTTTAATTTGAGTTCTTTCTCTCTGAACTCTAAATGATAGTGCAGAAGGTTATGGCTAATGTCTCTTTTAAATGGTGTACTTGGAACATCAAGGGAAGTCACTCGCTAATTGAGAACAAAAAGATACTCTCGAGTCTGAGAAAGGAAAAGTTGTATATTGCTTTATTGCAGGAGAAACACTTGGATGGTAGGGAACACTTAAAATTGCAGCAGAATGGCTTTGATCAGGTTTACTTTTCTTCTTTTAATACTAGGAGTAGGGAAATAGCCATGTTGGTTAAGTGGAATATCCCATTTAATTTACTGGAGTGTGTTAAAGACACACATGGGAGATTTTAATCCTTAAAGCTTTGATAAATGGAGAAGAATATGGTATTTTAAACATCTACGGTCCCGCTATCTGTTCCTCCAAATTTCTGCTAGATGCGTCCTCAAAATTGATTAGTCATGAATCTCAGCATATCATCATAGGGGGAGATTTTAATTGTCTTATGGATTCCGTGTTAGACAGGTTACCCAAAGGGGCCCAAAATACCCTCTGTACAAACTAAACAGTTAGTGGATCTAATTAGTGTGTGGCGTTAGGTTTGGTGGACGTCTGGATGCATCTCCACTCTACAGGCAGGAATTTTACATTTTGTTCCAATCCGCACAGGTGCCACACTAGGATTCTATGGAACCCTGGACTTCGTGGTATCTTGTATGATTGGTCATATTGGCATCTCTGATCATGCTGTAGTGTACTTGTTGGTTAAGATTAAGGATACTGTAGCGGGTCTGAGACACTGGCGAATGGATCCCTTTATCCTTAAGGAAAGTAAGCTTGTGGAGTATTTCTCTAATTATTTCAGGGAATTTCTAGACATTAATTCAGGTACGGCTAGTAGCCTGTCCGTTGTGTGGGAGACTGCTAAAGCTTACTCCAGGGGGTTAGATATTTCCTAGTCTGCCAGTAGGAAGCAGCAGAAAGGCGAGCAGCAACATCTCCTCGAAGCACGGTTGAAGGCAGGCGAGAAAGCTTACTCTGACAGGCCTTGTTTGTCAAGCTACAGAAAATTACGGTGCTGCGGTCTGCATTGAATTCCATGCTCATGCAGACAGCAAAGAAGGAGCTTGCTTTTACAAAACAAAGGCTATTTGAGCATGGTAACAAACTGGGCCAGTACTTAATGTTTCTTGCCAGGACAAAGAGTGCCCCCTCAATCCATTACATCAATCGGGGGAAGTAGTGGAAACCTAACCTGTGATTCTAAAAGGATCAATGTGGCATTTTGGAGATTTTACTCTGGATTATACTGATCTGAAGATTGAGACAATGGCTGGGCTAGGATGGACCCCTTTTTCAAGAATTTGGAGCTTCCAGATGTAACCCCCAAACAAGTCTTTTCTCAATGCCCCCTTATCAGAGCAAGAGCTGTAGGAGGCTGTGAAGCAGCTTCAGAGTGGAAAGGCGCCTGTTCCCGATGGACCTCCCAGTGAATTTTATAAGGAATTTATAAACATATTATCAGACCCGATGCTCAACATGTTTACTGACTCATACAGTTATGATCGTCTCCTGCCACCTCTAAGATAGACCAATATCTCCCTTATTCTTAAAAAAGTGGGAAAGCTGTGGAGAACTGTGCTTCTTATAGGCCCATTTCACTTTTAAATGTTGATTTTAAAATCTTTTCCAAAACTCTTGCGTTAAGGCTGGAAATGGTGTTACCTTCTATTATTAAAGAGGATCAGATGGGCTTTATAAAGGGCCGCAGATCCTCCAATAATGTTGACGTTACTTAATGTAGTTCAAGCATGTCAACAACAGTCTGTACAGGGATTGGTGATCTCTCTAGATGCAGAGAAATCATTTGACTGGGTTAAGTGGCCATACCTTTTTCATACATTAAAGCGGTTTGGCTTGGGCGAAGTCTTTATAAGATGGGTAAACGATCTCTATCGTGACCCTCACTAATGGTGTGCAATCAAGCAATTTTAATATCTTTCGGGGCAGCCAACAGGTCTGTCCCCTTTCACCATTGCTTTTTACATTGGTGATCGAGCTGCTGGCAGAGGCCATTCTTAGGAATCCTAAAATACCAGTCCCAGAAGTGGGGTCAAGATCACATCAGAGTTTGTTGTAAGTGGACAATGTCCTCATCTTTTTGTCAAACTAAGTTTTGAGGCCTTGTCTGTTACAATGTATCAATTCGTTTGGCAGCTTTTTGGGTTACAAGATCAATTTTGCAAAATCAGACGCCATGCCTATGGGTGGTCTTACGAAAATACTAGGTTTTGAGGGCAAATCTCAATTCCTTTTTCAGTGGTCACAGAGTGGTTTTCTTTATTTGGGTATATTCATCACTCCAGTTTTCGATCGGCTGTTTAAAGCTAATTTTATTCACTTATTCAACAAAATTAAACAAGACCTTCGAAGATGGGAGGTTTCTTGGTTAGGTCAGATACCCCTCATTATCATGAACATTCTCTCCAGTCTATTGGACCCTATGTGAATGCCCCCCTTGATTTTTGCTAAGCCAATATTAAGGAGACTGAATGGCAGAATCAGCTCTTTTATCTGGCATCGTAAGTGGCTCCTTATTAGATTAGCTAAATTGCGATTGCCTCACAGACTGGGGGAGTGGATCTTCTGGACATTAAAAACCATCAACTAAGCTTGCTTTCATCTAATCTGAGTGACTGGGCTTGTGCAGATCTTCTTTCAATATGGTTAGATATTGAAACTTCTCATGCAGAGGTTCTCCTTTACTAGCTTGCTGTTCCTGGACAAAATAAGAACAACTAAGGAATATTACCACAACCTGATAGTTATTAATACTGTTAAAACATGGAGGGAAATGCTGCAAAGTGAAAGCTATATTGCCAAAACGTATTTTTTACACCTATAGTGGTAAGCCAAGTTTTCAACCGGGGATGATGGACTTAGGGTTTAAACTTTGAGCAGCGAGGAGTGTGTCTTGCATGGGTGATTTATTTGAGGGGGACACAATGATATTATTTGACCAGTTAGCTCGGAAATATGAGCTATCTAGTAGGGACTCTTTCATTTCTTTCAGGTTAGGAATTATATTCAAAAAAGGACTACACTTTTAACCGATTCTGACAGAAGAGGGTGCTCAGTGCTAAGAACAAGCTTTCTATCAGCACTCTTTATCAGCTGTTGGGGGGGACGTTGGATGAGATCATATGGCTTTGCAGGGTGCAGGAGAAAGAGTTGTGCATTGAGATCTCCTCAGAGACATTGAAGATATTTGGGAGAATGTGAGAAAGATCTTGATTTGCAATAGGACCCAAGATTTACAGTTGAAGATTCTTCACAGGGGTCACTTGGCTTCAGATTGTTTATCAAAATTTAAACCAAGAGTATCTTCAACATGTCACAAGTGCAAAGCGAGTACAAGCACTCTTACTTATTGCCTCTGGTCATGCTGAATGCTCTGAACTTACTGGAGCACTATTGTTGGTGCAATAGAGAGGACCCCGGGGACAAAGGGGGAAATGGACCCAGTTTCTCTTCTTCTTGGCCTGCCCAGTGTATTCCCTGTAGATGCGCATAAGAAAAAAACTTTTCAACATCCTTACTTCTTGCACAAGAAAGAAGATTCTATTAGGCTGGCTGAAAATCTTTTGCAAGGTTTGTGAAGGTTTGTAGCTCAGGTTGAGATTTAGGGTGTAGGTTTGCTCGCTGAGCTGTAGGTTTGATATCCAGACGTTTCATTACCTGGCTAGGTAACATCATCAGTGGTGACCTCCAAGTGAAGCGAAGCTGTTGTCTCCTGCTTTCTATTTATATCTTTCTCCTGGATGGGATTCCTGGGGTTTGTGGTGATGTCATTTCCTGTTCGTTTTCTGAGGGGTTGATAGATGGCATCTAGATCTATGTGTTTGTTTATGGCGTTGTGTCCCAGTCAAAATGGTGGCTTTTTCCATCCGTGTGTAGGGCTACAAGGAAGAGAGGGTCGTGTCTTTTTGTGGCTAGCTGGTGTTCGTGTATTCTGGTAGCAGACTTTCTTCCTGTTTGTCCTATGTAGTGTTTTTGGCAGTCCTTGCATGGAATTTTGTAGATGACGTTGGTTTTGTCCATGGGATGTACTGGGTCTTTTAAGTTTGTTAGTTTTTGTTTGAGAGTGTTTGTGGGTTTGTGTGCTACTAGGATTCTGAGGGGTCTTAGTAGTCTGGCTGTCATTTCTGAAACTTCTTTGACATATGGTAAGGTGGTTAGGGTTTTTGGCTGTGTTTGGTCTGCTTGTCGTGGTTTGTTCTTGAGGAATCTGCGCACTGTATTTATTGAGTATCCGTTCTTCTTGAATACGTTGTATGGGTGGTTGTCCTCTGTTTTGCGTAGTTCGTCTGTGCTGCAGTGTGTGGTGGCTCATTGGAATAGTGTTCTGATACAGCTTCGTTTGTGTGTGTTGGGATGGTTGCTGGTGTAGCTAAGTATTTGATCAGTGTTTGTCGGTTTTCTGTATACGCAGGTTTGTAGTTCTCCATTGTCCTTTCTTTCAACTGTGACATCCAGGAATGCAAGTTTGTTGTCAGTTTCTTCCTCCTTGCTGAACTTTATGCCTGTGAGGGTGTTGTTGATGATGTTAAATGTCTCTTCTATCTTGTTTCGTTTTGTGATGACAAATGTGTCATCTACGTAGCAGACCCAGATTTTTGGTTTGATGGTTGGTATAGGCTGTTTGTTCTAGTGTTTGCATTACCTCTTCTGCTATGAATCCTGATAGCGGAGATCCCATGGGTGTGCCGTTGGTTTGTTTGTAGACTATGTTGTTGAAAGTGAAGTGGGTGGTGAGGCACAGGTCCACTAGCTTCATGATGTTTGCGTTGGTAATGTGATTAATGGTGGTTGGTGTGTGTGTGATGGTCTCTTCTCAACACTCTCAAGCAAAAACTAACAAACTGAAAAGACCCAGTACAGCCCATGGACAAAATCAACGTCAGCTACAAAATTCCATGCAAGGACTGCCACAAACACTACGTACGACAAACAGGAAGAAAGTTAGCCACCAGGATACATGAACACCAGCTAGCCACAAAAAGACAAGACTGTCTCTCCCTCGTAGCCCTACACACAGTTGGAAAAAGCCACCACTTCGACTGGGACAACACATCTATTCTGGGACAGGCTAAGCAAAGGCATGCCAGAGAATTCCTAGAGGCCTGGCACTCTAACCACAATGCCATAAACAAACAAAAACAAAAAAGCCACCATTTCGACTGGGACACAACGCCATAAACAAACACATAGATCTAGATGCCATCTATCAACCCCTCAGAAAACGAACAGGAAATGACATCACCACAAACCCCAGGAACCCCATCCAGAAGAAAGATATAAATAGAAAGCAGGAGACAACAGCTTTGCTTCACTTGGAGGTCGCCACTGATGATGGTACCTAGCCAGGTAATGAAACGTCTGGATGAGGGTGGCACGGTGGTTAGCACTGCTGCCTCACAGCGCCAGAGACCCAGGTTCAATTCCCGCCTTAGGCGACTGACTGTGTTGAGTTTGCAAATTCTCCCCGTGTCTGTGCGGGTTTCCTCCGGGTGCTCCGGTTTCCGCCCACAGTCCAAAGATGTGCAGTCGGGTGAATTGGCCATGCTAAATTGCCCGTAGTGTTAGGTGAAGGGGTAAATGTAGGGGAATGGGTGGGTTGTGCTTCGGTGGGTCGGTGTAGACTTGTTGGGCCGAAGTTTCCACACTGTAAGTAATGCAATCTAATCATATCAAACCTACAGCTCAGCGAGCAAATCTACACCCTAAGTCTGAAAATCTTCTGAGTTTGTCAGGTTGGCATAAGATAGTAATGGAAAATACTCCCTTGGGTTTTCTTACAAGTATGGTGCATCATAAAACTGAGAATTTTTATAAGACATAGCGACTTATTTTGGACTACCTGGACACAGATCTGTCTGCCACACTAGTAAGAGCTTTTATATAACCATAATGATTGGGTTTTATGAATCTAATACCCAGAGAGGGGGAACTGCAAATGCGTGAATATGTGTAAATTAATGCTCTCAATGGCCGAGAGCCAGTGTCTTGTCTCGCTGAGCATTATTATTAAGTTAATTGTTAGTTATTAGTTATTATTTATTTACATATTTAGTTTTTTTATATATAGATTTATACATTTGTATATTTGTGCAGTTTAGTTTTATTTTTTCTTGTGCTTTCTTTGTACTGTTATTAAATTATATTGTTTTGCATTTGTTGTAATATTAACAAAAATATATTTTTATTGAAAAATAGATAAAAAAAAGAAGACAAATTATATTTCGGATAGGGGTTCACAAACCTCTGGAATTCTCTTCTGGAAATAAATGGTGGTACCAGAGTTCTTGAATTTTTAAGGCAGAGGAGGATTCTTGTTAAGCAAGGAGTTGAAAATTTATCAAGGGTTGACAGGAAAATGAATTTGAGGTTACAATCATATTTTTGAATGGTGAAGCTGACTCAAGGCCTGAATGGTTTCCTGCTGCTCCTTATTCAGATGTAAATGTTACACATTGTCTAAAAGGGTGATCTGGCTTTTCCAGTTCTATATTAATGACCTTGAGCTTGGTATAGAGAGGACTACTTCAAAATCAAAGGATGGTACCAAGCTGGGAAGCATGGTGAGCTCGGAGGTTAGTGCAGAATTTGCTGAGGCTGTAGAAAAGTTGCAGGAAGGGGTGAACAAGCAGCAGATGAAATTCAATTCAGAGAATTTTTAAAACTCTTTTCATGGGATAAGTATGTCACTAACAAGGCCAACATTTGTTACCTATCTCTAATTGTCCTTGAAGCGAATGGCTTGCAGGGTCATTTCAGAGGGAAATAAAGAGTCAACCACGCTCTTATGGGACTGGAGTCACATGTGGGCCAGATTCGGTAATGGGAGCAGATTTCCTTCCCTGAAGAAAACTGGTGAGAGTTGAGAGATCTAGGTGTACAAATATATAATTCATTGAAAGTGGTAGGACAGGTTGAGAGGCTGTATTATAAGGGCACAGAGTACAAGAGTGAGGATATTATGTTAAACTTGCATAAAAAGACTGGTTCAGCCTCAACTGGAATATTATATCTAGTTCTGGGTGCAACACTTTATGAAAGACGAGAAGGTTTTAGAGACAGTCCAGAAAAGCCCAATGAGAATAATCCTGGGGATGAGGAGCTTCAGTTACTTACATAGATGGAGAAGTGATCGCATTTCAAGGAAACGGGATAAACCCATTTAAGATTATGATGAGGAGAAATTTCTTTATGCAGAAGAAATGTTGAGCCTATGGAATTCTTTTCCACAGAAAGCTGTTGAGACCAAAGAATGGAATGTTTTTAAGAAGAAGTTAGATATACCTGTGGTTGTAGGAGTAAAGGGATCGAAAGGTCTGGGCTGAAAGCGGAAATAAGGTACTGAGTTGGATCAGCAGCTATGATTATATTGAATAGCGGAGCAGGTTTAAAAGGTTCAACGGCCTATTCCTGCTCCTGTTTTCAATAATTCTAAATTAGGATTGTTTTCCTCAGAGAAGAGAAGTTTATGAGGAGACTTAATTGGGGCTTTGAAAATCATGACTAGTATGGATAAACAGATAAGGAGAAACTGTTCGCAGTCCTGGAAGGATCAAAAAAAATGGGAGGACACAGATTTAAGGCAATTGGCAAAAGAAGTGATTGAGGCAGGAGGAGAACTTTTTCATGCAGTGGATGGTTAAAATCTGGAATGCATTGCCTGAGAATGTGATGGAGGCGAGATAAATTGAAGCATTAGACGATTATCTGAAAAGAAAGAATTTGCAGGGTTACAGGGAGAAAGTGGGAGGAATGGCACAAGGTGCATTGCTCATTTGGGAGTTAGCATAGATGTCAGTGGCTGAATGGTCTCCTGCTGCGATGTCTTCCTGTTGCTGTCCCCTAAACAGATTTTGAAAACACATTCAAACTTTTGAGAGGGAATTGGATGACCACTCAAAAGGAAAAAAATTACTCGTGGGGCCATATGGGAAAAAGCAGGAAAGTGATACCTATCATGTTCATCATGTTAAGAACATTCCAATTACCACTACCATGACTCACTTTCTAAGTTAATTGAGAAAAGTGCACAGAGAAAATAACAATGAAAATGTGGAGATGGATTGAAATCATTGCTGCAAATATTCATCATGAAATAAAAGTTTAATAGACAAATTTTATTTAAAATCATTGCCCCTTTCACCCTTGATAGAGAACCACATTACCTGCCAATTGGTTGTGATGTTTATTCCAGACGATCCTGGCTGCCAAACTTTCTGAAATGTCGAAAGGTGAGTTTAAGGACTTCAAAGCAAAACTGCAAAAAAGTGCCTTTCGAAGGTCAAAGTGTCTCCACAACTAATTAGCTCTTGACTGAGTGGCAAAAAGATAATTAAAATCAAATTTCTCCTCTGGCAATGTCAATTTGAATTCGGAAAATACCTATCTGAAACAGAAACAGTCCATACATCACATAATGAACAGTAGCAGATCTAATTAATGCTATTTAAGCAGGTTCTATTAACTTAAGTGACAAGGTGGCAGCCATGGAAATAGTCAAAATGAAAATAGTGAGGAGGTTGGGTACTTTAACTTTCAACATGGCCACCTGCGACCATATTGAACAACAGACCAGGTTCAATTCCTCCTCTTATTTTCCAACGTTTTTGCTTTCTAAAACTTTTCTAAAATGCCTGACCTATATGACTACTGTTTGTTACAGTGAGCTGAGAATTGTTCACCAACGATCACTTACCAGGGTTGTTTTGTATTAGCAATGTGGACAGTGACCCTGAGATGGGGTGAGAAGCTAAACCTAATGTTACTGCGTAGCTATAAACCACAAATACAGCAGTAAAGAATGTAACACATCATGATATGAAATACTTTTTCCAGTAGTAATGCCATTTCTGGGCTTTGGAGTCATTCATTAATTCCACATGACCGAGTCCCTTTTATTATCTTGCATTGAAATTGTTCGAGCTATTCTTAGACATGTTTTGAGTTAAAATGTGCGAACTTTGCTATTGGCAATAATGAGCTTGCAGATGTTTCTTATTAGATAGTTTAGGCTGCTTTGTGAAAATGTGGAGCTCATAGCAGCAGGAGAATCAGGCCCCGATGTCAACTGCAGCAGACTGAAACAGCAGGTGTGACTTCCTGTTTGAACAAAGATATAGCTAATGACTTCTGTATCAATTGAAAGGATCAAATCCAAGAGGAAATGCAGAATTCATCAATGACACCCAAACATGGATTGAATCTTACTGGCTAAGTGCCAGTTATATTGAGTTCTTTTTGCAAGGACTTTTCAAGACCTGCTGAGTCTTCCCACTGTATATTACAAAACTTGCATTTACCTGCAGCATTCCTCTCCTTCAATTCTAGCTCCATCTTACAATGTACCATTCCCAGGACAGTTAAAAACTGCCAGGATATTCTGGAATGTTCTGACATCTTTAGAGGGCCCTTTGTTCACCCAGACATTAGTCTAGGACCAATTCTTGACATTTGGCCTGGACATGGTAAACAAGGTGAATTTGCTCCCTCCTTTTGTGGGTAGGAGCTCAGAGGAGCTGCTAGACAGGCTGGTGCAGATGGCAGCTCTCCTCTCCCCACCATGACCAGCAGAGGAGACCAGCCTGGTCTGAGGTTGCCACCCAGTGTCAGTTACCTGGAGGAATTCATGGCAATGTAGGAAGAAGATCAATGGCCTCCTCCATTCCGACAACATAAGTACCACCACCTTCTCTCTGCTACTGAATTCACCTCCCACTAAGGCTCATCCTCTATCACTATCGCTATTGACTGCACCATCTTCACCACTCACTCTCACCCACTCCAAGCCCTGACATCACGGACCCAGTACGTGCCCTCACATGGGACACCTTCTGACCTGCACCAATTGTAACCGATGCCACATATTTTTGTTTCCTTTAATGTCTGCCTCTCTCTCATTCCATGAGAAAAACAGCCCATACTAGGGCAATACATGTCAAGATAGTCAGTGTGCCACTTGATATTCGACTCCTCCTCAGTCTGCGTCCAAGCTCCTGGACTTGACTTTCTGTGCCAGGACCCTGAGTGAGGGCTATCTCTGTTGTTTTGGCTGAAGATTGCTGACACCATGACAATTTACCTGACTTTGTGACTGTGGTATAGCACTCAGTAATACAGCGATATTGTGAGCCTGGTAACTCTGGCTAAGGGGGTAAAATACATAAAACACCAAGGCAAGGCAGTGATGTTGTGAACAGCCAAGCAAAGCCAGAGTGAGTGAACACTATGACAGTAAGTGAACAGGTTGGAGATGCAGATAGATCCAGTCCATGGACCTGGTGTGTGTCGTTGAGTGGGCGGTGTCCAGGCTGTAGTGTTACAATGATATTTGCCAGTGCAGGTGGAAGTACAGCATAGAAGTGCAGAAGCAACATATAAGTGGATTCAGAGATGTTCCATGAGGGATCTTAGAGGCTGGCACATTGAGATGCCAATTGTCTGTGGAGCCCACAGATTGTGGATTGAGATGCAGTGTCCAGTGTCCAATGTGATGCTGCTTCAGGGTAATTGGTGAGTTGAATTCACCAAGTATCCAATTTCAATTCCATGACCAGAACTTTTGACGTCTTACCTTGTTTGGCACTTTTAGTAAGATATGGAGCTGAATATTAATGAGGTAATTTGTGGTATTAAAGTGTGTTTAGTAATCCCTCTTGGATTGGTAATTCACCAGTGCCTCGTGAGAAACTCACATTGCTGCTCAGCAGCTGCATTAAGAATGCACCGGGTTGTTCCCAATGTCGAGACAGACCTCACTGGACGTTTGTGCGATTCTGCTACAAATCTCACCATAGCTAAGGCCTCTATAATATCCCTCCCTGTGTTTCTGCATCTACATTCTCAGCAGACTCAGCTAGAACAAGATAGACTTCCTGGCATGGTGGCTAGCACTGCTGCCTCACAGTGTCAATGGCCTGGGTTTGATTCCAGGCGACTGTGCGAACTCCACATAGACATTCACCCTGCGTCTGGGTGCTCTGGTTTCCTCCCACATTCCAAAGATGTGCAGGTTTGGTGAATTGGCCATGCTCAATTGTCCATCATGTTCAGGGATGTGTACTTTAGTTCCATTAGTCAGGGCTAATTGTAGAGTAATAGGGGAGGGGAATGGCTCTGGGTGAGTTACTCTCGGAGGGTCGGTGTGGACTTGTTGGGCCGAAGGGCCTGTTTCCACATTTTAGGGGTTCTATTTGAATTAAATAGAGCATATTTTAGATGTTTCAAGTGTATTCTACTTACATTTCACTGTGTTTTGGTGGATTTTAGACAATCCAATCTCTGACTTGGCCCCCTTCCAGAAGGTGGTCTTTCATTCTCAAGGAACTCTGAGCACAAAAGAAATGGATCATCTTCTGCGATATATTGCTGTTTCCGATGATTCAGTTTAGGATTTCCTCATGTCCGGCTTTAGTCCATCCGTAGTTTGTTTTCCTTTGAAAGGGATTGCTTCGGATTACTAAAAAAAGTTCAAGGTTTGTTGAGAAAAGGTTTAATATTGCTCATTATCTTTTGTGTCACATAATGTAGATTGACTCATAATTTTTTCATCCTATATACATCGGTACAAAACAAAGTTCAACGCTAAATTTATGGTCCCATAGCCTCAGCCACATTTGTTTCCTTTCTCAAACAAAAATATAAATTGCTGGAAAAGCTCAACAGGTCTGGCTGCATCTGTGAAGAGAAATCAGAATTAATGTTTCGAGTCCAGTGACTCTTCCTCAGAACTGATGGGAGCTAGGAAAATGTCAGTTTATATGCAGAGGACAGTGTGGGGGAGGGGGTTAGGAGTAAATGATAGTTGGGGATAGAGCCCAATGAGAGAGAAGAACAGTTGGACAGACAAAGTAGTGGATGATGATCTGGCTAGGAGGGTGAATAGCTGTTAATGGAGACTGTTAATGGCTAACAATAGGTCATGTGTAATGGCAGACTATATGATAACAAGGCCTGGTGTATGTGGTAGGGGGCTATGATATGTGGGAGCTTAGGACCTAAAATTATTGAATTTGATAGTAAGCCCGGGGGGTGTTGCAGAGTCTCCAAATGGAAAATGAGGTAATGTTCTTTCAGCTGGTGCTGAGCTTCACTAGAGCACGACAGCGAGCCTGAGACAGAGGTATTAGCCACAGAACAGGGTGGTGTTAAAGTGGCAGGCAACTGGAAGCTCAGGGTCTTTTTTTGCCGGCAGAATGTAGATGTTCTGCGACGCGGTCACCCAGTCAATACTTGATTTCCCAAAGTAGAGGCGACCACATTGTAAGCAGCGAATGCAGTAGACTAAATTGTGTGAAGTGCAGGTAAAGTGCGGCTTAGTGTGGAAGGTATATTTGGGCTCTTGGACAATGAAAGAGGCAGGAGGCAAATGGGCAGGTGTTACACCTTTGCCAGTTGCAAGGCAAGATACCATGGGGCTCTGAGGGGGTGTTAGGAGAGAAGCAAGCGTGGAACAGGGTGCCTCAGAGGGAACAGTTCCTGCGGAAGGTGGACAAGGGAGGGAGGGTAGTGACATCTTGCTGGAGGTGGTGGAAATGGCGGCTGATGATCTTCTGTATTTGGATGCTGGTGGAATAGTAGGTAAGGACAAGGGGAACCCTATTGCTATCCCTGAGCTTCCAGCTGCTTGCCATTTAACGCATCACCCTGTTTCTGGCCAACATCTCTGATTCAGGTTTGCTGCAGTGCTCCAGTGAAGCTCAGCACAAGCTGGAAGATCAACACCTCATTTTCCGCTTGGAGACCCCTAGGTCTCAATATTGAGTTCAATAATTTTGGGGCCTGAACTCTCCTATGTCCTAGCCCCTACCCCACACACCAAGCTTTGTTATCACATAGTCTGCCATCATGCACTATCTATTGTTAGCCACTAACAGTCTCCATTAACCACAGATCTTCCAGCTTTTAGCTTGTTTCCTTTCTGTTTTGTAAGAGGCAACAACGCTTTTTTTTTATTGCTGTCAAGCAGAAAAGTACGTTTTTTCAAACTTTCTCCTTGTGCTCAATGTATCTTTTTGTTCTGCTACATATTAATTTCAGCAGCATATCATTTGAAAACTCCTGTTTGTAAATAGGCATGTTGCAATAAGAAATACAGGAACTTTACGTCAACATCTGGTATTTAACTAGCGTTGCTAGTATGTTGACAGGGCAACATGAATCAGTGTATATTCTCCAAATAAATACAGAGGCACATAGCATTCTTAGGTCACATATCATTAATGATAAATTATCAACAAATCAATGAATTGTTTTTCTTCTTTTCCATAATTACATCCAATAGTAATGTGTATAAACTACACAATCTACTGAAAGTAGTAAAAGGCACCAAACTACAAGTCCAATAACATTAACATGAATGTGCTTACTAGCAATATTTAGATACTATTCCAGCTTACATTTTCAGATATTATATGAGATGAAAATTTGTGTGCAGATTATTTTCCCCATTTGGCCTTGCACTTGGTTCAATTTCTCCTAGTTATTTATATTATATGTACAGTTGTTCTTTAAGAGGCTTTTCTCATTTATTTGACTCTTCAACACTAAGAGCACTTTCCAGCATTGCAACCTGACGGAAACCTTGCCACTTGAAATGAGATATTGGGAATCTGGGCACGCTCTGCTCATGGTTTTGTGATTATTTACACAAAATGTCAAAAAGCCATTTGGGAGTATGCTCTAATTTCTGTTACTTGCTTCTATTCGGCCAAGTAGACGTTACAAGTTCAAAATGGAGATATCTCCTGCAACCTCTGACCTAAAGATGCCTCTTGTTGCTTGGCCACTGGAGACATTAGAGCTGAGTGAGGGTGACAAACAGAGAAGTATTCCATGTCCATTTGACCGAAAATCGTAAGTGCAGAATTTAATCACTGTGTGCATATTTTAACGATATTAAAGATGAACGGAGTGGTCAGCTTGATTCAATTGGTAGCACTCTCCCTCCAACTGAGAAAGTTATGGACTTGAGTCACACTCCAGGACTTGAATATGAAAATTAGCTTGATACTCTAATAAAGCACTCAGTGAATATGATGCTTGGAATGAGATGTGAAACTGAAGTTCTGACTGCCAGGTTACTGGTTTCGGTCAATATTAAAACTCCAAATACACGGTTAGGAAAATGGCATTTCGAAAGTATATTGGAACATATTCACATATTAGAGAAAACCAGACCGTGCACCATGAGCAAAGCACAACTCGGGGATCAAAGCAAGTGCCTTTCTGGTCTCTACGATGCAGTTACGCAAAAAGTTGATGCAGAGAATTACGAGAATATTGAACTTGATCCACCTGGAATAGTTGTGGGTAGCAGCATAGACAGAAATCAGCATCATAGGAATACACCTTTTAAAGAGGAATAGTTTTTAAAAAGGGTGAAGTATATATTTTACAATTCATATTTGTGTGGAACAGTCTGGATGAACCACAGGGTCTTCATTGTCTGGAATTGTTTGTATTCCTGGGAATATTGTTTCATAATTTTCAGATAAATGAAGTTTGAACAAGAATAACTAACAAATTTTACTACATGACTATAATTAAACGTAATGTGAACTTCACTTAAGAAAATGTTACCATTAACTAAGCATTTTTAATGCGATGCAATTTTGCAAGGAAGCCCTCTATCTTTGAGAAGTAAAGAGCTATTTGACTCTTCTGATTGTTAAAAATCATACAATTTCACCTGGTTCTGCATAACCTATGCTCATTTCACTGCAAAAGGCAGCTGTAACAGCAGATCACGTTATTGTGAATTAAACATAGCTCAGGAATGGGATATAGTGTGGCTCTGGACTCAAATGTACTCTTTCACTGTTGCAGTGTGTTAGATAAAACAACATTGGTCACCATCTATGGAGTAGATGAACTGGTTGCCAGAATGCGCTGAGCAACAACAGGACTGTTACATATTCTTGACCTGCAAACAAGTTAAGTGTGTCTGAGACCAACTTAATTTTTTCCAAATTAGGATTGTTCTGCATGCACCCCAGATCCTTTCCTCATATCAGGTGAAGAAACTTTCAGTAAAGTTAGATGAAGGAGGTTGAGCTGGAGAGTGGAATGACTGTTGTGTGTCTGGCTGTCAGATATAGTGGGAAGAGCAATTGTGTCATGCACTGACACAAAGCAAAAAGCTGTTTGGTTTCTTGAGTCGATTCTACCATTCAGTTAGGTCATGGCTGATCTATGAGCTAATTCCATCTATCCATTTCTGATCCATATCACTTTAGTTAAAAAAAACCTGGCACTGAGCGCCAATTGTTTCATCTGTAGTTCTGCTAACCAGAGTTGGGTAAAGTTTAATGGTTAGCAAGACAGATGCTTTCTTTCCTCCTTTTTTGCAGCATCTTCTTTAAGGACTTGCACCACAAAGCTTTCACACTGCCTGGCCAAGGAAATCTATGACTTGGAATTTCATGATTGACCGCTAGGCAGGGGAAGCATTTTCTGAAAGAGTTGATGCAAAGTTCTGTGGGAGCTCTCAGAATACGGTGGGTGTTCTAGATTGCACACTGGGCCTTGGGGTAGTCAGAGATGCAGTAAAACCTGCCGACGTTATTTTGCTTGTGCCTGGCTGTGATGATAAAGTTGGTGAATTCCTCCTGCAATGTTCATCAGTGACCTGAGGAATAAATGACTGGACAGCAACCAGGGCTAAAGTAAACACATCACAAGTTTGAAGAGCCATAAAAATTGTGTGTGTTTGTCACTTGCATAGCCAAAGGCAGAGCAATGTAAGCAGGTGGTTGTGATGCAGTAGGCAGCCTATCTGCCTGATTCAGTGAGATGGTCTCATTATTTCCACAGCTCCTCAGAAAGGTTCTTGTATGACCTGAGCTATTTAAAACTTCAATGGGAGAACTTCATGATGGCATACACCATTCTGCGAGATTCTCCTATGTTTTATCCCAATGATCCTCCTCTATTGCTTCATGTTAACAGCATACATAGTATGCAGGGAGACAATAATGCATCAGCTCCTGGGAATCCTTCACTGTGCTTGCAGAGTGGGAGACACAACAAAATGTAATCAGAAGAGAGTTCAGGCCTATCTAGTGTACTGTGAAAAAACTGTTTCTCAGTGGCAAAAAAAAATGACTAAGACATCCCTTCAGCCTCAGAAATTCTACATGGCTCTGCTGATCCTGGCAACAGCTGTGACTCAGCCCATGTTATGGAAGTGTGCATTATAAGTGTTAAGGCACAATATTTGGATCCACAATGTTTTTGTGCCTTTATAGCACAGATTTAAGTGAAACATGTTAGACCTAGTGGATGGGAAGTACTGAAGCAACTCAGGTCAAAATGAATTAAAGGTGAAAAAACAACAATGAAAAAATACAGCTTCCGCTATCGGTGGTTGTCCCTTCAATTGCCTCAGCCTCAAACTCTCCCGCCACTTCACGACTTCACTTTTGTGCTTTAACACTCTGCTTAAAACCCATTGGTTTGACCAAGCTATTGTGTCCCTGACTGACTATGTAGCTCATTGTCATGCCTAGTGCATAATCTTTCTATGCAGCACCCTGGATCACTTCATTTACATTGAAGGCTCTATTTAAATTGGAATTACGGTTATTCTTGCTGTCTATTACTAGTGAATCTGTAGAAATACACAGCTTCTGCCACATGCTGTTAAAGTGTAAAGATGTTGAATATAACCTCTGAGCATTTCAAAGCAATTTGCCAGATTTTTAAAGTAATTATTCATCTTTTTCCAGTTAGTGAGTTGACACACTTTCCACCAAAATGTATATTTATAACTTATTTCGTCATAAGATGCAATGACTTGTGCAACAAATGTTAGTTATTTTTGGTTTTGTCTTTCCAAACTCTTTTGTTTAGTCCTGTGGATTTATTGAAGGATCTTCAATCTCAAACGCTGTAGTACTGAAGGCAATGCAAAATTTTCCTCAAATCTGATAGAATAAAGACACACAATTTGAAGGCAGCTGTCCTCATTTGTGATCAGATATTCTGGGTTTGGTTTAGTTCCATTTACTGGTGAATGCAGTGGTAGTTGCTGCTAAACAAGAAATGTGCTTTTATGTTTAAAGATTAATGTAGTTATTGTGCCAGTAGTTCCTGACATTTTTTACAAACCCACTGACTCCCACAGCTACCTGGATTACACCTCTTCCCACCCTATCTCTTGCAAAAATGCCATCCCGTATTCCCAATTTCTCCGCCTCCGCCATATCTGCTCCCAGGAGGACCAGTTCCACCATAGAACACACCAGATGGCCTCCTTCTTTAGAGACAGCAATTTCCCTTCCCACGTGGTTAAAGATGCGCTCCAATGCATCTCGTCCACATCCCGCACCTCCGCCCTCTGACCCAACCCCTCCAACCGTAACAAGGACAGAACGCCCCTGGTGCTCACCTTCCACCCTACAAACCTTCGCATAAATCAAATCATCCGCCAACATTTCCGCCACCTCCAAAAAGACCCCACCACCAGGGATATACTTCCCTCCCCACCCCTTTCTGCCTTCCACAAAGACCGTTCCCTCCGTGACTACCTGGTCAGGTCCACATCCACCTACGACCCACTCTCCCATTCTGGCACTTTCCCCTGCCACCGCAGGAACTGTAAAACCTGTGCCCACACCTCCTCCCTCACCTCTATCCAAGGCCCTAAAGGAGCCTTCCACATCCAAAGTTTTACCTGCACATCCACTAATATCATTTATTGTATCCGTTGCTCCCGATGCGGTTTCCTCTACATTGGGGAGACTGGGCGCCTCCTAGCAGAGTGCTTTAGGGATCATCTCCGAGACACCGCACCAATCAACCAAACCGCCCCGTGGCCCAACACTTCAACTCCCCCTCCCACTCTGCCGAGGACATGGAGGTTCTGGGCCTCCTTCACCGCCGCTCCCTCACCACCAGACACCTGGAGGAAGAATGCCTCATCTTCCGCCTCGGAACACTTCAACCCCAGGGCATCAATGTGGACTTCAACAGCTTCCTCATTTCCCCTTCCCCCACCTCATCCTAGTTTCAAACTTGCAGCTCAGCACTGTCTCCTTGACTTGTCCGACCTGCCTATCTTCTTTTCCACCTATCCACTCCACCCTCCTCCCTGACCTATCACCTTCATCTCCTCCCCCACTCACCCATTGTACTCTATCCTACTCTCTCCCCACCCCCACCCTCCTCTAGCTTATCTCTCCATGCTTCAGGCTCACTGCCTTTATTCCTGATGAAGGGCTTTTGCCTGAAACGTTGATTTCGAAGCTACTTGGATGCTGCCTGAACTGCTGTGCTCTTCCAGCACCACTAATCTAGTATTTGGTTTTCAGCATCTGCAGTCATTGTTTTTACCTCCATTACTAAGAGTCTGTATTTTATTCTTGATTTACCCCACCTCACAGAGCAAAGGCACTTAGAGATGTTCCATGACAAAAATACACCATGAATGTAATGCCTGACTTGTAGATTTTTGAATTTTCCTGGATTAGTAATCATTATAAAGACAGGTAAGCACATGCTATAATAGTCCCCTGCAAACTTTCTATAGTGGGAATTGTTTTATGAAGCAAACCAGACAGATAACAACATTTTTTAGACTAAACATACCATGAAACAATAATAACCCAAATATGAGAGGATAACAAATGCAGTAACTTCAAATGATGCCATAAAGCATGCAAGCTGAAAATGTGTTGCTGGAAAAGCGCAGCAGGTCAGGCAGCACCCAAGGAGCAGGAGAATCAATGTTTCGGGCATGAGCCCTTCTTCAGGAATCATCTGATCTCCAGCATCTGCAGTCCTCACTTTCTCCATAAAGCATGCAAGCTTCATTTGAGTGATTTAGAAATGTGAAAGCAAGATTTTCTACAATAAATTACACCAATTTAGTCATTCATTTTCCATTTGTTCACTTAAACGAGGAGATAATTTTGTTCAGGCTTTACCTGTAACTGACATCTTGATGGTTATTAACAATTTGAGACATTCAATTCTATTGATACTGTGACTCATTGTCTGCTTCAGGATTAGAAGATGTGCTATCATCCCACAAGGTTGTTGAGACTTATTTTCCTGTTAATGCATTTGGGATTATTAAACATTCAACTACAAAATAAAGGTGTGGACGTCAATATGCCTTTGTTATACTGTAATTGTTTCAGCTTTTGGACAAAATTTAATAACATTTTAACTATAAACCAGAATCAAATTTGGGAGCTGGCTTTGGAAAATAGAGTAATGTAGTCCACTGATCAACTCTCCATCAATGTTTTAATTTTGAAATACATTTTTGCTGCAGCTTGTTCCTGGAGCAGAGTCATCAAAGGCTTCCCTTCTATAGCTTCTGGAGAGCTGTTACAGAATAAGTAGTTGGCGACATTGTGGTCATATCGTGGGACGAGTAATCCATGGTTTGGGATGGCCAACAAATGCTGGCATTACCAGCAAAACACAGATTCCATCAATGAATTAACAGAAAAAGTTGTGGTATCTGCAATGTGGCGAAATGGTCACAAAATGGAGACTATGTAAGAATATAATTTGTCCTTTTCTATATTTTCTATTCAACCTGTTCAGAGATGTTATTGCACACTTCTGGAGTAGTTGGATCTTCTGGCCAAGAGGTGCGGACACTACCATTGCACCTCAAGAGCCCTCTACCATACAGAGACTGTTTCAAGGCAAAGCTCACTTCCACCCCCATTGTAGGCTGCTTGTCTCATGGAATTGCAGGGGGGAAGATATTAAGGGAAATGAAAGTAGAGAGGTGTCCTAAGTGAGTCAGTAGGCAGCACCAAGGGCATGGAGGGTTAGTGGTGTTGGGGTTTGGGGATGGTGACAGTGCGTGAGGAAAGAAATAGTGAGAATAGTCTTTGGGTAGCTGATCAGATCTCAACCAGCAGATCTTTCAGCACATGGGGAAGAATGTCCCATGAGTTAGTGGAATCTGGAATACAGAATTTGGTTTTCTTTGTTCTTTCTCTGCTCCTTGCTGTGCCTCATCTTTAAATTGCTGTGGCTCAAATCCTGATAAAATATTGATTCACAGGTAAGTGCTATTCTGAACAATGGGAACGGAGCTTCTTCCAATCATTAATGTCAATACAGCTGCACTCAAAAAGAGCATTCAAATCATTTTGAGGTTTCTTTACAATACTGGAGTGGGGGGGGGGGGGATGTGGAAAACAAAGAGAAAGATGCATGGTTGTGTCTCATTAATGAGAATTGAATGCCAGCCCATTAAGAAAGTCACAGCCAATGAGTAAGGGAAGAAATCGGAGACATAAATGAACAGAAATAAAACAGGTGATTTGGTACAGGGGAAAGAAAGCTGTCAACTGCGTGTGCATAACATTGGCCATGCTAAATTACCCATCGTGTTCAGGGATATGTAGGTCAGGTGCATTAGTTAGGGTAAATGTAGAGTAATGTGGAATGGGTTTAGGTGGGGGGAGGATTGGTGTGGACTTGTTGGGCTGAAGGGCCTGTTTCCACACTGTAGGGAATCTATGGGGCAGATGTGACTGGTGCCTATGAAGCATGCATTGAGATATTGGGCTGAAAGGAAGGGATCCCTGATTAAGAGATCAAGCTCGAGTAAATGGAGGAAATGGTGCTGTTGGCCACTGTCTCCACTCATTACCAACCCCATTCACCCCTTCTACCTTAACTACACAGACCCCTCATAACAACACCACACGTGTGGCCAGGGATACAGGAATAATCCTAGGCTTTGGGCGAGTTTATTTTTTAATTCATTCATGGAATGTGACTTCATTGGCCAGGCCATTCTTTATTACCAACCCCAATTGCTCAGAGTGCAGGTGAGAAACAATTCCATTGGTGAGGGTCTGAAGTCACATGTAGGCCAGACTGGTTAAGGATGGCAGATTTCCTTCCCTAAAGTACATTAGTGAACCAGACTCTTAATTCCAATTTTTTTTTACTGTATACAAATTCCATCATCTTTATGGTGGGATTTGAAGTTGGGTCCCTTAGATTTTACCTGGGTCTCTGGATTAATAGTCTCGTGATGATATTACTAAGCATCACCTCCACTCCCACAGGCTCTGCTATTTCACGAAACCATCAATCTCTGATTGGCTGAATTGTGCCCTCATGTCCTTATCCCTAGGGATGAACAGCAGCTGGCATGTCAAATGCATGGGTAGCACATGTGTCAACATTCACAAAAAGACTAAGTGACATTGGGCTGTCCAAAACACAAGAGGACAACTTTCTCAACTTCATGCTGCCCATGCTATTTTTGTTATGCAGCTGATACTTCACATTTTTGGTCTACCAGTGAAGGTTGAAAACACTCTTTAACCAATTGCAGGTGGGATTTCAAAGTTAATTCCAGTTTAAGGTACATTCCAAATGCTCATCTCAAAAAGCCATTGACTCATCAATCAGTGGAAACATTGTCAGGTCATTATGAGTTTGACCGCATACTCTGACAATCATCTGTTGTTATCAGCCTACACTTGAGGATAAAATTCAAAATGAGCCAGACCACAGAAGTGCACTGCTGAGCTGGGAATGACTCATGGAGATCCTGCCTGCAGTCTGAGACAAATTATCCGAGTCATAATTGAGCATTAGACTTGGAGATCTAAATAATATTCTGTGGTTTTCAAAATATTCTTTGGAAGAAAAACCAGTAATGAAATAAGTTTAACTGTAAAAATATTTGTGGTTAGAACCTGCAATGATGAAGAAGCAAGATCATATTGTTTAAAAAAAAATCCCCAGGCAACCAGCTATTAGAATGTCCACACCTTTCAATAATATATTTTGACTTAAAATAAAATATGATTGCGAAGAGTGTCAATGGTCATTTTTATGTTGTCACTATTATTTTAACTGAATGAAGTGTTAGGCTGACACTGTTCCTAAGTCAATGTTATGTTCTGTTTATGACAAGAAGTTTTTGGTAGTAAGAATTTTAGCAGACAGCAGTTTAAGAATGCCTTTAACAGATAACAGTGATTGGTACTCAGAGCAAACATGACACTATCTGCCCACTTGGCATTGTAAAACAATCTAGCAATGTGTTGTAAATCACTCAGGGAGTCGTAGTTGCCATGGTAACGTGCACTTTTAAATGTGCATGGTCTAATTTAGAACATTGGAAAATGATGCTTGAGGCTCTAACATTCCTTCCATCATATGACAGGCCAGGAATCTCTCCTGTTTTACCACCTGCTTATAGGTATGTGTTGGAAAGGTGATAATCAAGCTGTTCAATCATGTGATGAATGTTGCATTCTTGACCATCAAATTCTGGGGGGATGGGGTGACTCAAACCTGGTGTTTCTCGCTTCGGGGCTAAGATGCTTTAGTGATTGTAACAAAGTCAGCTAAACGTACATTATAGAACAGGGTTACCCAGATTGGGGCTGCTAATCTTGTCCAATCAGGCAGTCCCGGCTGAAAGCTAAGAACAGGTGTGTCAGACATCCTGCTCATTATGAGACCTGGCTCTGAGTGAGTCACATGCACATGTAAATAAAAGGTTTACTATGCATATGTAAATAAAGGGTAACTTGGTGATAGGATACCGGCCTCTGGAGTTACTTCAGTGGCAACGAGAAAAAAATACTCTCCTGAAGAAATTTGATCACAATAGTCACCTTTGATACGGGAGAAGCATTTCTGACATCATGTCGTTATTTAGGAAGCTTATTTGATCTTACTGTCAAAGACTGTGCCCAGTATGGGGAAAGAATATGTTATTATTTCCAGGCAAATGACATTGGAGCAGATGTAAAGCAATGAGCACTTCTCCTTGAGGACCCACAGCTTTATTGATATTAAGAGCCTAACGTTTGGCAATAGGAGTTCACGGATTTGGTTAAAGAAAATTACGATCCCAAGCTTCCTCTAAGTCTGAGACTCTACTACTTTTACTCAACATTCGACAAAAATGGGAATTTGTGTTGGAATTTTTGATGAAGTTAAGACGACTGACAGAGGCATGTGATTTTGGTTTAACTCTTAACAAGATGCTGAGAAGCCATTTGGTATGTGAGATTAATGATGTCACCATGTAAAAGCACCTACTAGCACCAACTGGACTTCAAACTGGCACCACAATTTGGCTTCATCATTTTTAAAAATGTGGCAATTGGAGCACATGGTTGCAGGTTATGCTGATGACAGTGGACACCCTCACCAGTCTGACTTAGCTTGGAGGACACGTGTAGTCTCCCTCAGACATATCCTGAACAGAAGGACTCTAGGTTAGCTCACAGCAACATTCTAAAACAAAACTAAGCTTCAGTGAAATAGTTTTTATTTTCTTCAGGATCTGGGTTGGCCAGCCATTGTTGCTGTTGCCAGTATACAGGCTCCGACCAGGCTTGAACTGAGTAAGAAAACTCATAAGCTGACATCCAGGTGAGTGTGCGCACCCTGGAAAGCCCACTTACATCTGGTTAACTGTTTTAACTTAACTAAGCAATTCAATTGCTTAACAACATCCAAACCAGAGCCAATCAAAATAAATATCTGGTTCAATGGTCATCTGGTTCTGATAGAGGTTGATACTGGTGTGGCCATTTCAGTGATCGCAGAACCAGTCTTTAACAAAATTCATTCTGGACTCTTATCCTTACGTTTGTGTAAGATCTTGGCGCTGAAAACCTAGGAACATCTGGATAACCAGGATACTTATGTCAGGCTCCTACTTATTGACTATAGATCTGCTTTCAACACCATAATTCCAAACAAACTAATCCCTAAACTCTGAGACTGAGGTCTTGGCTCCTCATTCTGTAACTGGATCCTTAACCTCCTGACCCATAGACCACAATCAATAAGAATAGGTGACAACATCTCCTCGACCTCCTTAATACTGATGTCCTGCAAGGTTGTGTCCTCAGCCCTCTACTGTAGTCCTGATACACTCACGATGGTAAAGCTAAATTTTGCCCCAACTCCGTTTACAGGTTTGTTGATGACACTACCGCTGTAGGCAGATCTCAAACAATGGTGAGACAGAGTGCAGGAAATTGAGTGCTTAGCAGCATGGTGTAAAGATAACAGTCTCTCTAACAATGTTAGCAAAATGTAGGAGATGGCCATTGACTTCAGGAAGTGGAGTAGAGGGTGTGCCCCTATCTGCATGAATCGTGCTGAGGTAGAGATGGTCGAGAGCATCAGGTTTCTGGGAGTGATGATCACCAACAATCTGGCCTGGTCCACCCATGTTGACACAATGGTCAAAAAAGTACAACAATGTCTTTACTTCCTTAGGAGGCTAAGGAAATTCAGCATGTCCACAAGGTCTCTTGCCAATTTTTATGAATGTACCATAGAAAGCATCCTATCTGAAGGCATCACAGCACGGTTTGGCAACTGCTCTTCCCAAGACCGCAAGAAATTACAAAGAGTTGTGAACACAGCTCAGTCCATCACACAAAACAGCCTTCCATCCATTGACTCCATCTATACTTCTCGCTGCCTCGGGAAAGCAACTAATGTAATCAAAGACTCCTCTCACCCATATACTCTCTTCCACCCTCTTCTGTTGGGCAGAAGATATAAAAGTTTGTAAATACATATGACCAGATCCAAGAACAGCCTTTTCCCCACTGTTAAACTTTTGAATGGACCTCTCAAACTTTAAATGCAATGTTGATCTCACTCTCTGCACCTTGTCTTCAGCTGTAAGATTGAATTCCTCACTTTGTTCTATTACCCAAGATCTTTGTGTGCTATGATCTGCCTATACTGCATGCGAAACAATTTTTTTTTGCTGTACTTAGGTACATATGACAATAATAAATCAAATCAAATCTCTACAGGGAACCTATACAGATTACTGGTGCAACTTCAATCCTAATTTCATATGAGAAACAGCTGACTCAGTTGCCACTGATTGTAGTAAAAGGCTTGGGCTCAAGCCTGATGGGGCAAAATTGGTGAAGAAAGATGCAGCTAGATTGGTTCAACATATTTCGATTACAAAATAGCTGCAGAGTGAAGTCCTAATTACATACCTGGCAACCTTCCATGTTAACCAGGAAGCAATTCTATGAATTATTTCAGAAACTATCTACTGCATCACAAGATTGCCATTAAATAACCCACGTTACATTAGTCTCTTCGATTATGTTAGGGTTAATTTTCAATGGTTTTGCTTTCTCAATGAATCCACACATTAAGTTTCTACACCACCACAATTACGACCACTGATGAGTTCATTCTGCACAGCTAATATTCATTACCACTCAATCTAGCAGAGAATGGAACAAATTAAGGAAAAGACTCATCAATCTTAGATTAAGAGACAACAGCTGCCCATTCCAGCTGACATTTTCAAAGTCTCCAAAGACCCTCCTGCGGGTCCAACTAAATTTATTCCAGCCATCCCATGACCTGCACACATTATCAGACACAACATTAGTGAGGCAGCTTCAGCTTCAGACAGCAGGGTGTCACATTACACAGTCTCAAACTAAACTGCTCAGCATCTACAGTGATAATTACTACCATGGAAACTGATTTTAAAAAGGGTATTGATCTTTGAAAGAGAGCTCTTTTATTTGTGTCATGCCTCTCATGACCTCAGGATTGCCTCAAAGTGCATTTAAACTAATAATAGACAAACACCTGTGCATGTATAAAGTATGGACTTGATTAGGTTTTGAAGATATATCAAAATAATCAGAGAGATTTGAATTTTGGCATTGCCCTTCCCTTACATCTTATGAGCATTGGTCCATTAAATGGGCTCATATTACATACTATGTCTTCTAATAAATCAAGAAATCTAGTCAGATTGCTTCTGTACAGTCTCTAGTTCATTGAGATGATAAACATGAACTGAAAGATTAATTATTAATGGAACCTAGATTCTTCCACAATGGAGAATGGTCAATTCCAAGAACGTTTTTGCAGCTTTTTTAATGTTTTCATTGCCTAACCTGAATGACTTTGGTGTAAGTTATTATTTGTCAAATTATTGCATCCAATACAAGCCTTTTAGGGATAGTTCTGAAATAATTCACATGGTAATTATTTTCACATGATTTTATGTCATTTCTACAACGCATGATCTAAATTTCAATCTTTCTTAGCATTCAAAAACAGGCAACATAAATAGCTCAGAGCTCAGTTGTACAAACATTGAAATATGAATTAGGAGCAGAAGTTGGTCATTTAGCCCATCAATCCTGGTCCACCATTCAATAGGATTACGAATGATCTGTTTGTGTTCTGAATTCCCCATTCCCATTTACCCTGACAAACTTTGGTTCCCTGACCAAACACAAATCTACCATCACTGACTCCAAAATATTCAATGACCCTTCTGAGGCATGTTACACAACACTCAGAGAAAAAAAATCTCAACAGCTCTGTCATGAAAGGGTGACCCTATACTTAAAATGGTGATCCCGAGTTCTGAGCTCATCCACAAGAGGAAGTATCCTTTCTATGTCCACCCTGTCAAGAATGATCAGAATCTTGCTTCTTTTAACTGAGTCATACAACAACATCTAAACCCCAGTGAAAACAAGCTCAGACTGTCCAACCTTTCCTCATAGGACAATTTGCTCATTCTTGATATCAATCTAGAAAACCTCTTTTAAACTGCTCCAACACATTTATATCCATGCAAAACTGCACAGTGTTCAACATGTGGTCTCACCGATGCCTTAACTGAAACAAAGTATCCTTACTTTTCTGTTCAATTGCTCTCCTAATCAAGAATAGAATTCCATTGACCATCTTAATTACTTGCTGTACTTGAATATTAATGTTTTATGACTCATGCACTGGAGCACCAAGATCCCTCTGCACCTTGGAATTCTGCAATTACTCCCTGTTTAAGTGACAGTCTGTTTTTTAATTCCTCCTGCTAAAGACAGCATCTTCATATTTTTTCAACATATATTTCATCTGCTAGATATTTGCCCACTCACTTAACCAATTTATATCAGTCTGTAAACTTGTTATGTCCTCTTTACACATAGTTTCTTACCTATCATTCTGTCAACTGTTAGTTACAATGCTTTTGCTCCCATCATCCAAGTTGTTGAGACTCATGTGGGACCCTGTTCACATAGCCAGCCAATCAATAAAAAGGATCAATTTATACAAATGCTCTGTTTTCTGCCAGCCAAACAACTTTCTATCCATGTTAATATGTTACCCATTACAATATAAGCTCTTTGTTAACACAAACCTTTTATGTGACAATTTGTCAAATGCCTTTTGGAAATCCTAGTATACCAGCAAGCTCTCTTTTATCTGTCGTGTTCAAATAACTCCACTAAATTGGTGAAAAAGATTTCCCTTTTACAAAACTCTTCTTGACTATCTTGATTTATTTTTAAACTGTGTAGCTATAACCTCTGTAATGATCAATTCTAACACCATCCCCATGGCAGATGTCAAGCTAACTGGTCTAGTTTCCTGTTTTCTCCCTTATCTCTTCTTGAATGGAAGGGTTATGCTTATATCATTACTTTCAAAGTAAAGAACAATTAAAATCTCTTAATAATACTATTTTATTTCTATCAGTTGCTCAATTTGCAAAATATTTTTGGTTTCAGAATTTTACATCTAGTTCAGATTTCTTAGCCTGCAGCTCTTTTTATTTAGCGCTGGTTTGTTTAGATCTTGACTTCATTCAACAGGTTAAAACTCGGTGGTAGCAAATTGCCAGGTTGTTTCACATCAGCTCTGAAACTTTAATTGCACTGACTTCAAATAAAATCAGCATCCAGAGAGATATAAAATATGCTGACAACTGGCTAGCACTCATTTCATGTAAAACTGATTTATTCTATTGTCACAAAGACTTCCTAAGCCAGAAAAATGAGATGGTCATTTTCACTGCTCTTTGATGTCTAGATACCGGTATTTGCAATTGAGAATCATTGGCTTCAAGCACCTGGGCAAAAATGTGTGAAATTTAAGATTCACCACAGTGATGATAAATTATACTTCCAACTGAGATGAGGAAACTAGTTGTAAAATGTTAATCAATCTTCTCATGATAAACAGAGTCAGCATTTCAGAAGAAACATCTTTACCAAAAGTAAAAACAAAATACTCTGATTGTTGGAGATCTGTAACAATGGCAAGTCTGGCAGCATCGGTAGAGAGAGAAACACGGTTCTTCAAAGAAGAATCGTATTGGACTTGAAATGATAATTCTGTTTCTCTCTGTACAGATGCTTCCAGAACTGCTGGGATTTTCTCAGCACATTTTACCTTTACTCAGAGGTTGCTTAGTATCTGAAATCTGACCCTACACAGAATAATTGAGGTGACTAGAATTAATGCATTTAAGTAGACATTGCTAAATGTGGGAGAGAAAAAAAAGGGAGATGTTGATGGGATTAGATGAAAGAAAGAGGGAGGCTTCATGTGATTTATACAGTCTGTTTTGGTCCCATTGGGAAATGTGGATTGCTTTTGTCCTGATAATATTGAATTGCACTATGTAATGTCCTTCTGTTGTAGGAGTTTTTCTTTTAATGTTAGGCATCATTTTGGGATAATACGCTATGGAGCTAAAGGGGAAAATAGAGCAATTCCAGGTTTGGCTAATTTGAATCAAGCCAATGTTATGGACTAGGTCAGACGGCTCAAAACATTCTTGAGCAGGCAACCGTCCATAACTTTTGTTTTGGCAATTTGTTTTGGTAAGTGTACAGTGAAAATTGCCTGGAGTAAGCTAGCTATGTTGACTGAAGAAGGGCTCATGCCTGAAACATCGATTCTCCTGCTCCTTGGATGCTGTCTGACCTGCTGCGCTTTTCCAGCACCACATTTTCAGCTCTGATCTCCAGCATCTGCAGTCCTCACTTTCTTCTAGCTATGTTGACTGCCAGGTTTTAAAACAGACAGAAATTTACTTACAAAATTACACATTGAAACACAAAGAATGGAATAAAGAACCCCTACAGAACTCAGTATATCCAAACTAGACTTAATTATGCTGTTCTGAATATACAATACAGTACCAATAAGAAAACCCCCTTAAGAAAAGCTGTTAAAAAATGGAACAGATGCTTACAGGTTGAAGTTAGAATGGCAGACAGAGAGAGAGCCTGTTTCCACACAGCTGAATTCCTAACTAGTTCTGGACTGAACTGCTCAGCTAGAGAGCTGACCACTCCCATTCCGTTATACAGGTCACTTCTAAAACATGACCACTTTGGCCTGAAGTTTCATCGGTACCAAACTAATCTAATCGGAGCCTGGCCACTCTGAAAAGAATCGAGGATACAATATCCTTGAGAAAAGGAACAGCTTTTAGGAAAAAAGGGACCAGCTTTGTGACACCATCAAGCAAGAGAGGAAAAGTGTTGCAATGAATAAGTTAAAACAGATTTATTCTTCAAAGCTGTGTGACTGAATCTTTCCCTAGGTGCAACATGTTTATAGGTGCATTCATAGTCTGCCAGGATACAGTTCCGGTTTTGAAATTGAATCGCTTGCAGGTTGCCGAAGCGTGAAGGAGAGATCAGTGTTCAACATGCAGTCCAAAGCTCATAGACAACAATCCAAATGTTCAGCAGAACATGAGTTTTGTTTCAATTATGAAATGTTGATTTGAGATCAATGCACAAAAGTTATTAGAACAAAATTATTCCATGTCAGAAATCCAACCACGAATTTAATAATGCAAACAAGTGTTTCTAAAAATGAAGAACTGCCTCCTGCCACATTAGGCCTAGGCTTATAGAAAAATGTAACTTATTCTGTCGCTGATTAAGTTTATGCGTTCGGAATGGTATTTTTATCTGATGTGACAAGACTAACATTAGGCATCTGATCATAACAAACTAGTATTTTGAATGGATATGCATTTGTTTGATGGCCAAAACTTTTTGCACTTGCTGTCTGGACAGGAGTTCTGCTGGGGCTGATAATCCCTTCTCCACTTATGTTGCACAAAAATACACAAAGCCATATGAAAATTTTGATTTGTTGGTCAACAGTTAACAATCATTGATTTGACATTATGCCACACATTCTACTAGGTCAGAAGTCACAAGATTGGTGACATGTGACTTCTGACCTTGTCCACCCCAGTCCAACACTGGTACGTTCACTTCATGCATTCTACTAGACTGTGAGAGCAAGGATAACCAGATGATAGAGCATAGAACAGTATAGCTTAGAAACAGGCTCTTCAGCCCACCATGTCTGTGCTGACCATGATGCCATTCCAAACTAATCCCATCTATCTGCATAGCGTCTATTCTCTCTATTCCCTGTGTGTTCATGTGTCTGTCTTAACTAACATTGCGACCTTATCTGCTTCAACCACCTTCCCCAGTAACAGTTCCAGGTGTCTTTCACCTGTTGCGTAAAAAAACTTTCCTCTCACTTCTACCTTAGACTCCTTCCCCTCTCAACTTAAATCTAGAAGTCTTAAACTCTCTAGAATTTGATGTTCCACCCTGGGAAAAACCTCAGACTATCCACCCTACTGTGCCCCTCATAGTTGCATATATTTCTATTGGGTCACCCCTCAGCCTCTGATGCTCTAATGAAAACAATCCAACCTTGTCCAACCTTGTCCAACCTCTCCCTATAGCTAATGCACTCCAATTGAGGCAACATCCTGGTAAAGCTCTTCTGCACCCTCTCCAAAGCCTCCAAATCCTTCCTATCTTGTGGCAACCAGAACTGAACACAATATGCCAAATGTAGCCTAACTAAAGTTTTATACCAGTGCAAATGACTTCCCAATGTTTATACATTGAACGATGAAGGCCAGCATGCTGTAGGCTTTCTTTGCAACCTTATCGCTTCATGTTGCCACTTTCAAGGAGCTGTGAATTTGCCCTCAAAATCCCTCTGTATATCAGTGCTCCTAAATGTATCTGTTATTTACTGTAATGATCCTACCATTGTGTTCTGAAGTCATCAAACAATGAGAAAGTTGAAAAAGTAATCTTTAAAGTGAATGTATTCTTTCCCATACTGTCAGGCCATGCCTAAATAATGATGATCTGCAACTCGTGCAGTTGCATGATTTCAGAAATTGCTAACTGCAACTGAATTGAATTGAATTGAATTGAATTGAATTGAATTGAATTGAATTGAATTGAATTGAATTGAATTGAATTGAATTGAATTGAATTGAACTGAACTGAACTGAACTGAACTGAACTGAACTGAACTGAACTGAATTGAATTGAATTGAATTGAACTGAACTGAACTGAACTGAACTGAACTGAATTGAATTGAATTGAATTGAATTGAACTGAATTGAATTGAATTGAATTGAATTGAATTGAACTGAATTGAATTGAATTGAATTGAACTGAATTGAATTGAACTGAATTGAATTGAATTGAATTGAATTGAATTGAATTGAATTGAATTGAATTGAATTGAACTGAATTGAATTGAATTGAATTGAACTGAATTGAATTGAATTGAACTGAATTGAACTGAATTGAATTGAATTGAACTGAATTGAATTGAATTGAACTGAATTGAATTGAATTGAATTGAATTGAATTGAATTGAATTTAGTGTCACATGTACCGAGGCACAGTGAAAAGCTTTGTCTTGTGAGCAATGCAGGCAGATCACAGAATTAAGTAGCGTAGATAGTAAATAATAGGTAAACAGTGGCAAAAACAAAAACACAGGTACAGGCAAATCTTAGGAGCTTGTGAGACCATTTAATATTCTAACAACAGCAGGGTGGAAGCTTCGAAACCGGCTGGTGCGTGTGTTCAGGCTTCTGTACCTTCTCCCTGATGGTAGAGGTTGTAGAAAAACATTGCCAGGGTGAGATGGATCTTTGAGAATGCTGGCAGCCTGTTCACACTGACACTAACTACAGTGTAAAAGGCCCACTTTAAGAATTTGTCTCACATGTGTTCTGTTCTACCACAGTGGAACAAGGTGGTGTGGTTCGAATCTCATTGCTAATGACTATACCAACATCTATGCACACTGTTAGTGCTGCCACTGCTAGCCCATTTGTATCTGCCAAGTAGAAAAGTTCTGGTTGCCAAGGTAAGCCTATGTATTGGCATTGCATTGTGATTCTGCGAATGCTTGGAATTGGTGATCTGTGCTACACTGTGAGATAGTCACTCATAAAGTATCATGAAGAACCATTTGATGAAGCACATATTTTTCAGTGTAGGTCATAGTAATATGTTGACACTAGCTTCTGTGTCAATTATAACTTTAAAAGTGTGTTATCCTCCCTTTTCAGGACATACGATAATAATGATTGTAAGAGCTTATGATGACCTCATAGTGTCCATATGATGAGCGTGGTTCTCAATCTGAAAGCCTTGATCATCTTGAAAATGTTTCTTTTGCTTGGATTACTCTGAACCTTATTAATACATTTGTGTTTGTACAACTTCTTAACACTTTTCCTGTAGCCAATATTTTGGGTTTAAGCAGTGATGTTGGTAATATGTGTTTTGCTTCAGGATCTGGCTTGCTGTTTGAAATCAGATTTCCTGCACATGCATGCCCGATGTTCCTTGGTGCCAAATGTATTGTAAAGATGAAGAAAAGCTGCACAGTTCTTGGATAGGTGCAATAAACTGCATCTGTTACAAATCTTATGTTTTGGCATGTTTTGCTGACTGTAGTGGAGATCGAATAAAGACCTTGACACTGAGAGAGTCAAATTCAAGTGATTTATTTAATGTCTATGGGACAGTTAAGCCTCCAGTCAGCCCCTGCTGAGCTCACTATACTCATTCTCTCCAAACAGTGATGGATACAATTATATAGACTGACTCAGTCCATCGGATAGCTTGTTACAGTTACTCAGCGTATTATGGTTGGACATACAGGGTTCATGTATGCTCCAGGTGGACTTGAAACTTATTTCTTCAGTTTTACTGTGCTGGAACACACTGTTCTAACTTTTGGGTGATTGCTTAATCTCATCGAGCTGTTATCTCATGATGCACCCTGCCCTGTGTGGGTGACTGCATTCAGTTGTTTACAACAACATTTATACCCTGTGTACGTGCATTGTTCCTGACAGGTTATTATCTCTGGTGGCTGTTACTATGTGCTTTTGGACTCACACCGACTCTCTATTGCCATAATCCTAGATTGTTCAGTGTGACCCACTCACTTGATCTGCAAGGTAGAACTGCAAGTGTTGTTTAAAAGTTGTAGTTCAAAATAGGTTCTTAAGTATATTTTGAGTCTGTATTTTCCTTTTGGAGAGCTTTTGTAGGTATGTTATCAGAAGCATTTAACTGCTGTTTATTTTAAAATTGGAATCATTGGCATTTTGACCTTTGTAAGTGCTTTCTAACTTGAAAGAACATAGATTTTAAACAGAAAGAAAGGAGTTTTATCTTTTCGTGGATGAATGCTGACTTGGATTCTCAATAGCTGATGCTGCTGATAGCTCAAATTCTTTGAAGTCCAGGGCTGTTGATTGTTTGATTTTCAATTAGATTTCCAAATATCTGCTACTGAGTTCTTAGTTTTTATGTTTACAGACGACAACTGGTATGTATGGTTTGCCTCCATTTTTACCTGATGCGGTAATGCTTATGTTATCCCTCGCAACATAAGAAACTGGCATGTGGGTAATGTGATATCGAAAGATCCAATAGACATTTATTACAGCTCACCTTTTATTAATTGCTACATATAGGACCAGGAGTGTGCTGGTTGATCAAATATTCTGGTTTATCAAGAGCTCCACATAATTAATTGTGAAAATACACACTAAGTACTGCCAAAGTAATCCAGAGGATATGGACATCACTGTTATATTTTATTTCCAGCATAAATTACTTAAATAATAATGCACTTTGCCTTAAATACAACTAACAGGCAAAGAGTGTTCTCACCCACACCCTCAACTGACTACTTGGACATTCTGGAAATCACGATTTTACAACAAACTTCCGGTATTTGAGGTATAAAATATTTGCTGATTTATCGAGAGTGTTGATTCATAAAGTGCCAGTTAGAACAAGTTTAGCTGTATATGCAAACTTTGCAATCATGGGAATATCCATGTCTGTGCTAAGATATTGGATTACTGTGGGTTGAAACTTATCAGAATTTGAGGAAGTGTCATTTTCATCAAGTTTCACAGAAGCTATCTCTCCATGAGGCCTAATGTGTTTTATCATGCTATGATCCCAAACCAACCTCATTAATTAGGCACTTCACCCCGATTATGAACCCTGTTCACCTGATGCTAACCCATAACTCCCACTTATTGGAGCTGCTGGGACATTCTGATATCACTGTCATCAGCACCATATTTAAAAGGCAGCTTTGTCTTTGTGGTAAGCACTGGCAGCCCAGAGCTGGCTGCATGTCTCAATTAACCTGCCTCAGACATGGTGCACCTCCTATGAGGAGAGGGTCTTGGTCCTCATTGGTGAGGAATGCACCTGCCCTGTGGAAATGCATAAAATTCAATATCTAGGCAATCAGATAAGAAGCATTGTCCATTCCCATTGTTGTACCACTGTCCTATTACACCATTGTCCCATGAAGGTACAAACAGCATTATTAGGTTTCTGGTCTACAGCACACCACTGTAATACATCCCTCTTTTCTGAGGAAGAGAGCATGGGCACCTTGGAGAATGCACCATCAAGGTTCTTTACTTCAGAACTCCCTATCATCTGAGAAACTTTCAGGTCAGTGGGCCTTCTGGCGAGATTATAGTCTGGAGCTTCGAATGGTGAGTACCTTACTGCCATGCCTCCACAATTGCTGAGGAAGAAATGACCCAGGTCACTGCCACTTACAGGACTACCAGAGACCAGGCATCGACTCAGACCCAGGCAGGAGAGAACTCCATGTTGCCAGAAATTAGGGGCTTCATTGACTGGCACAAGCAGAGAGCAGCAAAATGGTTTGTCAGGGATACTGGGCAACCTGACACTAGGGCTGCAGGACTACATTATCATGATTGAGACCCTGCTTCCTCAGCCACGTGAGTGTTTGGTTGCACGAATGAACAGGTTAGCAGCTGCCATGTGTGCTACTGTAACCTTAATAACTTTGATAACTGTTCATGGATTGAAAGAATCAACAATAACTCTGTCTTTGCCCTCAGTTTATTCCAGACAAACACTTATGCAGAAATTGAAAGCAATTAGCCACGCATGGGAAAAGGAGTCAAAGCTCCAAAACTCTTTTATAATTGCTTGATAGTGGCTGTCTTATGCCACAAAGGACAATTGATTGCCAAAAGACTGAACCCCAGACACATCCAGAGACAGATACTTCTGGTTGGAATCATAGTTAAACTCCACTATTAATCGGAAAGCAGCCAAGCTGGGTTGTGCGGCTTAACTTAGAACATAGAACATAGAACAATACAGCACAGAACAGGCCCTTCGGCCCACGATGTTGTGCCGAACTTCTAACCTAGATTAAGCACCCATCCATGTACCTATCTAAATGCCGCTTAAAGGTCGCCAATGATTCTGACTCTACCACTCCCACGGGCAGCGCATTCCATGCCCCCACCACTCTCTGGGTAAAGAACCCACCCCTGACATCTCCCCTATACCTTCCACCCTTCACCTTAAATTTATGTCCCCTTGTAACACTCTGTTGTACCCGGGGAAAAAGTTTCTGACTGTCTGCTCTATCTATTCCTCTGATCATCTTATAAACCTCTATCAAGTCACCCCTCATCCTTCGCCGTTCCAACGAGAAAAGGCCGAGAACTCTCAACCTATCCTCGTACGACCTATTCTCCATTCCAGGCAACATCTGGTAAATCTTCTCTGCACCCTCTCCAAAGCTTCCACATCTTTCCTAAAGTGAGGCGACCAGAACTGCACACAGTACTCCAACTATGGCCTAACCAAAGTCCTGTACAGCTGCAACATCACTTCACGACTCTTGAATTCAATCCCTCTGCTAATGAACGATAATACTCCATAGGCCTTCTTACAAACTCTATCCACCTGAGTGGCAACTTTCAAAGATCTATGTACATAGACCCCAAGATCCCTCTGTTCCTCCACCTGACTAAGAACCCTACCATTAACCCTGTATTCCGCATTCTTATTTGTTCTTCCAAAATGGACAACCTCACACTTGGCAGGGTTGAACTCCATCTGCCACTCCTCAGCCCAGCTCTGCATCATATCTAAGTCCCTTTGCAAACGACAAATGCCCTCCTCATTGTCCACAACTCCACCTATCTTCGTATCATCTGCAAATTTACTGACCCACCCTTCGACTCCCTCATCTAAGTCATTAATAAAAATTACAAACAGCAGAGGACCCAGAACTGATCCCTGCGGAACTCCACTTGTAACTGGGCTCCAGGCTGAATATTTACCATCTACCACCACTCTCTGACTTCGACCGGGTAGCCAGTTTTCTATCCAATTGGCCAAATTTCCCTCTATCCCATGCCTCCTGACTTTCCACATAAGCCTACCATGGGGAACCTTATCAAATGCCTTACTAAAATCCATGTACACTACATCCACTGCTCTACCCTCATCCACATGCTTGGTCACCTCCTTGAAGAATTCAATAAGACTTGTAAGGCAAGACCTACCCTTCACAAATCCGTGCTGGCTGTCCCTAATCAAGCAGTGTCTTTCCAGATACTCATAAATCCTCTCCCTCAGTACCCTTTCCATTACTTTGCCTACCACAGAAGTAAGACTAACTGGCCTGTAATTCCCGGGGTTATCCCTATTCCCTTTTTTGAACAGGGGCACAACATTCGCTACTCTCCAGTCCCCTGGTACCATCCCCGTTGCCAGTGAAGACGAGAAGATCATTGCCAACGGTACTGCAATTTCCTCTCTTGCTTCCCACATAATCCTAGGATATATCCCGTCAGGCCCAGGGGACTTGTCTATCCTCAAGTTGTTCAAAATGTCCAACACATCTTCCTTCCTAACAAGTATCTCTTCTAGCTTAACAGTCCGTTTCACACTCTCCTCTTCAACAATACGGTCCCTCTCGTTCGTAAATACTGAAGAGAAGTACTTGTTCAAGACCTCTCCTATCTCTTCCGACTCAATACACAGTCTCTCACTACTGTCCTTGATCGGACCTACCCTCGTTCTCGTCATTCTCAGGTTTCTCACATACGCATAAAATGCCTTGGGGTTATCCTTAATCCTATCCGCCAAGGATTTTTCATGCCCTCTCTTAGCTCTCCTAATCCCTTCTGGCTATCCTGTATCCCTCCACTGCTCTGTCTGAACCCTGTTTCCTCAACCTTATGTAAGCCTCCTTCTTCCTCTTTACTAGACATTCAACCTCCCTCGTCAACCAAGGCTCCCTCACACGACTATTTCTTTCCTGCCTGATAGGTACATACATATCAAGGACACGTTGTATCTGCTCCTTGAAAAAGTTCCACATTTCCACCACATCCTTCCCTGACAGCCTATGCTCCCAACGTATGCTCCTCAAATCCTGTCTTACAGCATCGTAATTTCCCTTCCCCCAATTGTAAAATCTACCTTGTTGTTCGCACCTATCTCTCTCCATAACCAAGGTGAAAGTCACAGAATTGTGGTCACCATCACCAAAATGTTCACCCACTAACAAGCCCACCACTTGTCCCGGTTCATTACCGAGTACCAAATCCAATATGGCCTCCCCTCTGGTTGGACAATCTACATACTGCGTTAGAAAAGCTTCCTGGACACACTGCACAAACACCGCCCCATCCAATCTACTTGATCTAAAGAGCTTCCAATCAATATTTGGGAAGTTGAAGTCGCCCATGACTACGACCCTGTGGCTTCTGCACCTTTCCAAAATCTGTTTCCCAATCTGTTTCTCCACATCTCTGCTGCTATTGGGGGGCCTATAGTAAACACCCAACAAGGTGACTGCACCTTTCCTATTTCTGACTTCAGCCCATACTACCTCCAAAGGCAGATCCCCCTCAAACTTCCTTTCTGCAGCCGTTATACCATTTCTAATTAGCAATGCCACCCCCCCTCCTTTTTTACCACCCTCCCTAATCTTACTGAAACATCTGTAACCAGGAACCTCCAACAGCCATTCCTGTCCCTCATCTATCCACGTTTCCGTGATGGCCACAACATCGTAGTCCCAGGTACCGATCCACGCCTTAAGTTCACCCACCTTATTTCTGATACTCCTTGCGTTGAAGTATACGCACTTGAGCCCATTTCTGTGTCCGCAAGTAGTCCCTGTCAGTGCTACCTTCTCCACAGCCTCCCGAACAGTCTTGGACATCCTGACACACAGCTAGCTTACTTGCTGGACTACAAGTCCGGATCCCATCCCCCTGCCAAATTAGTTTAAACCCCCCCGAAGAGTGCTAGCAAACCTACCCCCCAGGATATTGGTGCCCTTCTGGTTCAGGTGCAACCCGTCCTGTTTGTACAGGTCCCACCTTCCCCAGAATGCAGTCCAATTGTCCAAATATCTGAAGCCCTCCCTCCTACACCATCCTTGCAGCCACGTGTTCAACTGCACTCTCTCCCTATTCTTTGCCTCACTGTCACGTGGCACCGGCAACAACCCAGAGATGATGACTCTGTCTGTCCTAGCTTTTAGCTTCCAGCCTAACTCCCTGAGCTCTTGAATGACCTCCCCACCCCTCTTCCTACCTATGTCGTTGGTGCCAATGTGTACCACGACTTCTGGCTGCACAGCCTCCCCCTTAAGGATTCTGAAGACACGGTCTGAGACGTCTCGGACCCTAGCACCCGGGAGGCAACAAACCATCCGAGAGTCTCGCCCATGTCCACAGAACCGCCTGTCCATCCCTCTAACTAGAGAGTCTCCTATAACTAACGCTCTCCTCCTCTCCCCCTTTCCCTTCTGAGTCTCAGAGCCACAGACCCCTTCACTGCAGCTTACACCTGCAAGGCTGTCCCCCCCAACACTTTCCAAAGCTGTATACTTATTTTTCAGGGGAACGAACACAGGGGAACCCTGCACTGCCTGCTTCTTCCCCTTCCCACCCCTAACTGTTACCCAGCTACCTCTGTTCTCCGGTGTATCTATGTCCCTGTAGCTTCTATCAATCACCCTCTCAGCCTCTCGAATAATCCTCAGCTCATCCAACTCCAGTTCCAGTTCCCTAACTCGTTCGGTGAGGAGCAGGATCTGACTGCATTTCCTGCAGACGAAGTCGGCAGGAGTATCGGTGGTCACCCCTACCTCAAACATCCTGCAGGATGTTTGGTAAAAAAGGAGGGGGGGTGGCATTGCTAATTAGAAATGGTATAACGGCTGCAGAAAGGAAGTTTGAGGGGGAT